>NC_140167.1:193486177-193551177 GCF_963971535.1 Notolepis coatsorum | reverse complement strand
TTCTCCCGGCTCCTTGGATGGCCTTGAGAGTCGCTTTTGGTTCTGATTACATCTGTCGGAGTGACCTGATGTGCATTCTAGAACATTCTACGACAGCTCTGCTCTGTATCCGGCTGATTGACACTGGGACACAGAGGCAGTGGGAGAACGGGAGAACACACATTTCCTGGTCAGTAAGCGGCTCAAGGTCGCACGGAGCCTGTGGTAGAGAGAGCGAGTGACCTTGGCTTAGCCGGAGCCAACAGAGAGAGACCTTGGAAGACAGCGGGGCAGCGGGATCTGGCTCCCAAAGAGCTGGGGAACATAATGTGATAATGCACGGCTATATATCACCCCACACAGAGCACCGTGGATGTGGAGGACATGTACAGTCGAAGATTTCTCCTCTCGATGCGTTTCTCATTGTCTCGTGCCCTATATGGCTCGTTTTGTATTTTGATGATAGGTTTGAACTATAAGTGGATTGATTATAGAAAATTAACAGCTAGCCAAGTTATCAATAGGAATGTTTGTATGGCATGACAAAGGGATAAAGGGATGATATAATAAATATATATATTCTTTTTATAATAATTTTTTTTACAAAGCTGCTGTCGGTTTTAGGTGGAATAAAAAAATCTCTGTTTGATGTTGTGTATGTTATATACTGCACCTGAGTATACTGTATACTTTACTTACTATATATACTAGTATATATTCAGATTCCAAGTGTTATTTACATTTACATTTTACATTTAGTCATTTAGCTGACGCTTTTATCCAAAGCGACTTACAAGTTCTGTACGACAAGTCATCAGGAAGGGTACAACTCTATCAGCTGAGTAACAATGTTCATCAAAGTGTTGCGTGTTACATTGTTATTGACCATATTTATTGTAATGTATCATTTAACTGAAAGGGCATACAGACTCTCAACTGCACCTTTGATTGCACTGCCTAATTGCTCATATTTATGCATATATTCAGAGTTAATTATATTGTTTACACTGCCTATTTTAACTTTTTACTGTACTATAATGTTATTGCCTGTATTTATGGCTTATACTATTACCATACCCATACCTATACGTACCTCCCCTTCCCCCCTCCCCATGCTGCTATGATGCCTGCATTTCCCCAAGGGGATCAATGGGATCAATAAAGGAATATCTTATCTTATCTCATTTTATCATATAATCACATAGAAGTGACCTGAAGGAATTTGTAAGTTGGCATAACCCTCCATCACTCAGGACACACACAGTCTTATCTTGCCAGTGGGGTCTGGGTACAGGGTTAGCCAGGAACAAAAGTCTGGTTACGGCATTTTTTCTCTAACCCCAAGGCCATGCTGCTCTATTTTAACTGTCAATGTGAGTGCTTTATACTAGTATTTGTATCAGCTCCTTTTCCCCAAGGTCTGCACCTTTTCTGCAAATCATATCGGCGAATAGATAAATTCAACTAATCCAAATGCTACAATAGGAGAGGCAGAGCTTACTGAAGCCTTTCTGAGAGGAGCCGACTCTTTCTGTGCACCAGACAGGGAGGTCACGCTAATCATGAGAAGAGGGCGCGTCAGTGTCTGGTCAAATATGTTAACACTGGGCGATAGAATGCATCGAAAAGGAGTAGGATTGTCTTCCAGTGCTGAACAACTTCTGTGAGAGCCCAAGATGTTGTATTATTTTCCCTTAAAATATAGAATAAATAATATTCGATTATTGTCCCCTCCCCCCATCTTTGTTTTTGTCTCTTTTATAAAGAATGTCTCTGTTTAGCCTTGTTTATTCACTGTGTCCATGGAAACGACGATGAAAGCAGCCATAAAGGGATGATTTCTTTAACGCAGAAAAGATAGTCCATTTACTTTTCGGATAACTACATCACTGCATTAAGCCTTTGGTCCTTTGACGTGGCATAATCAAAACACCAAGGCCGATACACCATGACAATGGTTTATTTAATTATCTATTTTATTTTATTTCTATTTGATAAATGAAGATAGCTCCTCTTGGCTACTTATTTAGTGGCTTATTGAATGTCTTTTGATGTATAAAACCAATGACAAATACAGTCTCAATGGCAAAGTACTGGCCTTGTCAGGGATTAGAGTTTTCTTAACCCTTTCACTGCCGCACTACCAAACGGTTAACCCTCTCACTGCGACAAAAGTTGTGTGATAGTAAAGGGTTAACCTTCTGTCGTGTGGCAGTGAAAGGGCTAATTATAGGGCAATTATACAACGGCATGCAAATTTCTCGATTCTGATTGGCCATTAACACGTCTTTATTGGCAACAATCCACGCTGCTGGCCCAGGACCCGCCCACAACCGACCCACATCACATCACTCCGCCGGATCACAAGAAGGTGGCCAATAATCTTTACAAATGGATATGTTAATGGCGACTAAACGACTAAATATCAAGCGATTCTGTCACAGCGAATGTCTTAGTCGTTTAAACAATGTTGGATGATGTAATTGATGGGTCTTGAATCATTCTGTAACAAAAGAAAAATCGCGGATTGATTGATGGATTAATTTGCGATTCTTTTTTCAATTTTTTTCCCTTTCGACTGTCAGCGCTCGCTCTAGTCTCCACCCACCGCCACACACCCCCCCCCCCCCCACACACATACACACACACACACACACACACACACACACACATGCACACACACACACGCACGCACACGCACGCACACACACACACACACTCTGCCTGCAACGCGGGGGATAGTCAGAGAGCTGGGTGCTGCGCTGTTCTAAGTGAGCATGGCCTATTGAGTTGATTGATTGATTGATTGCTAATTTTATTACTGTACGCTTGGTTTCCAACTGGTTAAGTTTAGGCCCTCTACAGTAGGTTTAAAAAAATAAATAAAAGAATAGGGCGAAGAAAACGTTTTTTTCCTATAGGGCAAAGAAAACGTTTTAATTTGTTTTACCTACTTTATATAGAAGCATCTAAGAATGAAGTTCTATGGAAAGTAGGTCTGCATTCCCTTAACAATTGTGTGTATTGAGCCGTACTGTATTGTACCCATTCTGCATCTGGTAATAAAATTTTCAATCAATCATTCCAATAATACACAGTTGGATGTGTTAGTTGGTTGGATGCACTTCAAGCTGCTTCCACATGAGGCAACTTCTCTCAATCATTCCAATAATACACAGTTGGATGTGTTAGTTTGGTTGGATGCACTTCAAGCTGCTTCCACATGGAGGCAACTTGTCTTTTTTGTAGTTGTGGGAACTACTTTTTCTGGCGGATGGTTTTTTCAATAAATCTTCGATTAATGTGTGTTTATTGTATAGAAATAAGGTTGGATGAATCTGGCAGTTGTATAAAAGCTTTACATCACTTGCAGTCGTGATTTGTGACCAATAAACCATGCCTAGGGGGGTCTAACGACCCTCGGCTGCGCCTCGGGCCTAACGACCACCCCTAGGCATGGTTTATTAGTCACAAACCACTCCTGCGCGTGATGTAATGCTTAAATACATCATATAAGAACCGGAACAACTCAAAGCAATCACCATGGGAGACTGAAGCCATTATCTGCCCTGCTGCCCAGAGACTCTCAGAGCTTTGGTTATGAAGTAAATACTCCGGTTCACTCTGTACATACGGCATGACTCACTTCCTGCAGGTGATTCACCATCCGACCTTGTTACGTATTACTTTCACATGGTGGAGGGATACTTACTGTCTGTGGTGCATATTCATAATTATTGTGTTTAAGTGTGCTGTCACTAATTGGTGGTCTTGATTGACACACTGTTTCCTCCTGTTGTTTTTGTTTTCCATGTAATTAAAATGTAATTTAATTAAAAAATTAAAATTATCACAGGTGTGGTGATGAGGCACCATGCCCTACAAAGCAGAGCAGAGTGCAGGCTGCAGTGTCTCAGTTCACAGAGTCCTCGTCACAGCTCTCCAGAGTCTCACCTGCTCTCACTGCTTCCCTGTCTATTTTTGCTGTTTGTTCTCTTTTGCCTATGTGCATTCGTTTTTGTTATTGAACTTTGGAGTCTGGAACACCCAGCTCCCACTCTTTTTGTCCATTTAGATAGCTGTTCAATTAAATATGGTTATTTTTGATAAACTCTTGTCCGGTGTCCTGTGTCCACCACTTTACATTCAAGGCCTACACGAGCCATATTTTAGGCTTGAATGTAACAGACCTCTACGAGGGAGTTCATTGTCATAAAGGACTCAGACTCAGTCTGTCAATTTCAGACAGAGAATTCAATAAGCATGTTAAGGCTAGCTTTTATTGCAAGTTCGCATTGTTGAAGGGATCAACAGAAAGCTAAAAGAGTCTTGACAAAGGCCGGTGGGCTGAAAACACAAGCCGCTGCTGAGATACAGTATAAAATTACCATTTTCTCTCCAAGGGTCTCCTTTCAAATCCACCAGTCGACAAACGCTGTGCTTTTTACAATTTACATATATATATCTTTTTGGTGGCAGCACTGAGCGTTCGTCAAGCGTTCCCAGAAAAGTCGTTTTGATGGCTTTGTATTTTCACCCCACTGGCCTTTGTTGAGACTCTTTGCTCCTTCTGATGATCCCACAATTCAAACATGCAATAATTAGTTAGGATGTGTTATTGACTTAACCCTCAGAATCTGCGGTGGTGCGTTATAGAGCTTTATATATATATGTAATGCATACAAAGCTAGTCAATAGAGCTAAGGCAGAAGATAACGATTTGATTGTATAATACCGTGTTCCTCTAGTCGTTATCACTGCACAAATGAACAAGTGAACAAGGACACAGAGTGTCATAGATGTGAAGAACTGAACTGGTCCTGCATAAAATGCAATGCAAAAGCGCCGCCACTAGGGGCAGAGTGGTTAACAATGAGTGAGTGACTGGCTGGTTGGATGAATGAATGTGTGAATGAGTGAGTTAGTGGCATTACTGGGTCTATGAGGTTCTTCATATCTAAAAAGCTCAGTCTCCTTTGCTCCGGTGACCAGTATCTCACCTCCACTATAGCCCCCTACCCCCCCCCCGCTTCATTCCGTCAATTCTCCTTATCTGTTGACCTACTGTACATGTCAGCATTCTGACCAGCCTAGTCTCCTCTCTCTCTCTCTCTCTCTCTCTCTCTCTCTCTCTCTCTCTCTCTCTCTCTCTCTCTCTCTCCCTCTCTCTCTCTCTCTCTCTCTCTCTCTCTTCTCTCTCTCTCTCTCTCTCTCTCTCTCTCTCTCTCTCTCTCTCTCTCTTCTCTCTCTCTCTCTCTCTCTCTTCCTTCCTATCTCCACCTCCCCCCATTCTCCACCAGTCCGTCTGTCTGCTTTTGGCACAGCAACATTGTTATTAGTGTCATAATTTACCTCCTTATGCAAACATGACCCTGTCCTCGATACGCTCAAAGGCAAAATATTCATACTGTAGTCACCGAGAGACCAATAAAGAATGAGATAGGAGGGACATAAATTATCGCTGCACGGCTATTTCATATTTCACTGAGTAATCCCCCCTCTCTCTCTCTCTCTCTCTCTCTCTCTCTCTCTCTCTCTCTCTCTCTCTCTCTCTCTCTCTCCTCTCTCTCTCTCTCTCTCTCTCTCTCTCTCTCCTCTCTCTCTCTCTCTCTCTTTCACACACACACACACACACACACACACACACACACACACACACACACACACACACACACACACACACACACACACACACACACACACACACACACACACACACACACACACACACACGTTAATGTGATGTGTGCATGTACACTTGAGTCTGTATGTATGTATGTATGTGATTTCTAGAATGGCTATACATATGAAAAGGGTATATTTCAAGGTATGACATACGTTTTACATAAGATAAATAGACAAGCAAGGATACACAGAGATTGAAAGGGCAAGAGGGAGAGAAGAGGCTGAAAGATGGAGACAGGAGGAGAATAGGGGAATATATAAATACAGGAGACAGGTCAGCTATTCCGCTCTCAGATGCATCTGTATACATTTTAATAACTTTGCTGCCCTGTAAATCCCTCATGGCTTTTAAGACTATCCATGTCATTCAGATGGACGATGAAGGAGTGAGAGTGAGTTCTCTAGGGGAACATGCGAAGTGAGAGTGAGTTCTGGGGGGAAATGAGGAGTGAACGTGGGTTCTAGGCGAACATGAGGAGCAGTGGCGGCCGCTGGCGCTGGTGCCTTGTAGGTCGCAGTTCTCGTTAATAGGTCGAGTTGAAAATGTAATGCTCTGAGATGCTCTGGAGCAATCTCTCTCTGTCTCTCGGATCAATCAAATCAAATAATTAACACATGTATGTTGTCATTTTAAACAACTCACCATTCATTCATTATGCATCAGCAGCAGCTAAATTAATGTTATAGTTCACAACACAGCAGCGCGTTTTGAATCGCTAGCCTATTAATTATCGTCTCAGCAAGCACAGTCAATACTTTTTTCCGTAGCCGCATTTCGCGGAGACAGCTGTGTATAGCGAGAGAGAGAGAGCGAGAGAGAGAGAGAGAGAGAGAGAGACTCACTGTTTAGATGAAACGTCCAGGGCAGGAGAGCTTGATAAACGTGTATAATCCACTGTTGATGTATATCCACTGTCCACTGTCTCCAGACTGCATCCGCCATATAGCTTGTTAGCCAAGTGTTAGCTTGTTAGGCTGTTAGCACAACACAAGTACATTTCTTTGTCCATTTTTCCGCGTCGAACAGACTGCAAACTACCTGGCGTTCTATCGCCATGCTCTAAGACAAACTCTAACCTCAACCAACTTTGAAAGAGTGCCTAAGCTTAACCATCTAAAGAACTTGCAGTCACGGCACGCTCTGCTGGCTGCATTTCACAACAACACAACAACACAACTATCTCTCAGTCTCTCACCAACGGACCGGAAATTCCGGAATAAGCTAGAATTGGAACATTAGAAATTGGATTCGGCCAATCAGAGATCGTCTCTGTGAAATTCTGCTACGGAAAAAAATACTGGCGTCGGCCAATCAGAGAGCGTCTCCGCGAAATGCGGCTACAGACATTCTTGACGCTACTGGCTAGACTGCTTAAAATCGCGCCCGGATTCCAACATAATAGTAATATTTCAACGCACAACGCGTTACGCACTGATTGGCTTCGACGGATACAGCGATCAAACCGTGACGCGCACTCAGAGCGCTATTGCGTCTAGCCCGGACCAAAAAAAAAAAAAAAAAAAAAGTTATGTCACTTCCTGTTCAAGAAAACGAGTATTTTTTTATTTTATATAATAACGTTATATTGTGCATTGGAAACACAAACATACTTAAAATGAGTAAATGTTATTAATTTTAAACATGTTTATATTATTTATAGGGCTATAAAACTAAAAACTAAAAAGTTTTATTTTCTTCTTCTCTCTGATTTAACAGCAGTCAGCAGGTGGGTCGGCGCCCTTGCGCCCCTAGTGGCAGAGCCGCCACTGATGAGGAGTGAGAGTGGGTTCTAGTGGAACATGAGGAGTAAGAGTGTGGGTTCTAGTGGAACATGAGGAGTAAGAGTGTGTTCTAGTGGAACATGAGGAGTAAGAGTGTGGGTTCTAGGGGAACATGAGGAGTAAGAGTGTGGGTTCTAGGGGAACATGAGGAGTAAGAGTATGGGTTCTAGGGGAACATGAGGAGTGAGAGTGGGTTCTAGGGGAACATGAGGAGTAAGAGTGTGGGTTCTAGGGGAACATGAGGAGTAAGAGTGTGGGTTCTAGTGGAACATGAGGAGTAAGAGTGTGGGTTCTAGTGGAACATGAGGAGTAAGAGTGTGGGTTCTAGTGGAACATGAGGAGTAAGAGTGTGGGTTCTAGTGGGATATGAGGATTAAGAGTGTGGGTTCTAGTGGAACATGAGGATTAAGAGTGTGGGTCCTAAGGGAACATGAGGAGTAAGAGTGTGGGTTCTAGGGGAACATGAGGAGTAAGAGTGTGGGTTCTAGGGGAACATGATGAGTAAGAGTGTGGGTTCTAGGGGAACATGAGGAGTAAGCATGTTGGTTCTAGGGGAACATGAGGAGTGAGAGTGGGTTCTAGGGGAACATGAGGAGTAAGAGTGTGTGTTCTAGGGGAACATGAGGAGTAGGAGTGTGTGTTCTAGGGGAACATGAGGAGTAGGAGTGTGTGTTCTAGGGGAACATGAGGAGTAAGAGTGTGGGTTCTACGGGAACATGAGGAGTAGGAGTGTGTGTTCTAGGAGAACATGAGGAGTAAGAGTGTGGGTTCTAAGGGAACATGAGGAGTAGGAGTGTGTGTTCTAGGGGAAGTGGAAATGGCTTTTAAGCATTAAAGAGTCTGAATGGGCCCATCAGAGTGGGGGAATGGCTGCGTGGTATGGATTCAGTAGCGTATGTAGACTTATGGGATTGACCTTGGCTGCCTCTCTCCCTCCCTCCTCCTCCTCCTCCTCCTCCTCCTCCTCCTCCTCCTCCTCCTCCTCCTCCTCCTCCTCCACCACTACATGCCCCCCCCCCCCTCCCACAGCCATCCCCTGTGTCCCACTCAACCTTGGCTAATTAGCTCATATCCCACAGGGACCTGTTCAACACACAGTACATCCACAACAAGGACATTACAGCTGCAACGCCCCCTCCTCCCCTTCCTCTTCCCCCTCCTCCTCCTCACTCATTTCACTGGCACTGCCTCTATGTCTGCGCACAGTTTATTGACAACATATTGCATACAGGTGGTTTATCTGATCCTCTAAGTGACCACTGTGTGTTTTTTCAAGCTCAAGAAGGAACAACAATGTGAATAGGATGACGGCTCGCTTCAACGCCCGGTGACGAGTCTATCATGTTGTGACTGCAGGCCTGCAGGGTGCGTGCTATACAGGGTGTTTCCTCAAGTGACATTTCATGACATTTCAGGCGTTTCCTCAGACACTCTTATCCTGAACAAGTGACAGCTCACTCTGTGTAACAATAAGCTCCAATTCAACCATAATAGCAAGTGGTTAAATAAGAAGTACTGAGGGCAAATCAACACAGCCCAGTCAATAGCCCGACAATACGATTACACATGAATATCTTTTTTATTCATAGTTCCAAAACAATATGGAAAACAGAAGGGAAGTGTAGCCATGGAATGCCAGTTGACATATAGAATGTGCCACATTTGGGGACATTGAATTTACTTATATCCATTCCCTAGCCCCTAACCTTAACCATAGCAATTACATGCCTATAAGCCTAACCTTAACCATTGACCCCAAATCAGTTGTTTCCAAATTGGGGACAGGGCTTTTGTCCCTAATTGGACAATCTGCCCCCAATCAATTGGTCTTTAGTCTGAAATGTGTCAAACACACGCACGCACGCACGCACGCACGCACACACGGGTCAGTCAATGACTGAAGTCTTGGTAAAGAAGCAATAACAACTACAATTATTACATCTATTACCATTAATTATAATTACCGGTATCCAAACACACTCACACAATACAAAGACCATTACACAATTACAAACTATTACCTTATTACAGACTATTACAGTACTATGCACTATTACACAATTACACTATCACATTATTACACACTATTACACTAGAACACTATTATACTGTGATTGAGATGGCGCAGCCGATCTGGTTAGCCCCAGGTACTGCACAACACCCTCTCTCACCTTGACAGTCAGAAGGGGGGCTATGTGAGATTGCTGTTCATTGACTATAGTTCAGCTTTCAATACCATAGGACTTCCCCACCAGACTGGCTGACAAGTTGATTGATCTGGGTCTGAACCCTACCCTGAGTGCCTGGATCCTGGACTTTCTGACCGACAGGCCCCAGGCGGTCAGGGTGGGTGGACATACCTCCAACTCAATCACCCTGAGCATCGGGTCCCCCCAGGGCTGTGTTCTCAGCCCCCTGCTGTATTCGCTGTACACACATGACTGTGTGGCCAGGTTCAGCTCCAACTCCATAGTGAAGTTTGCGGACGACACGGTGGTGGTGGGTCTGGTTTCTGACAACGACAAAAAGGCCTACTGGGAGGAGGTTGATGTCCTGGAACGCTGGTGCCGGGATAACAGCCTATTCCTGAACATTGATAAGACCAAGGAGCTGATCGTGGATTTTAGGGGAATACAGCAGGGGACACACACTGTACCTGGGAGTCCGCATCACAGAGGACCTGACATGGACAACACACAAAGACTCTGTGGTAAAAAAGGCAAAGCAGCGCCTCTATCACCTGAGACAATTAAGGAAGTACAGAGTATCGGGGAAGATACTCTACTCCTTCTACTCCGGGGCTGTAGAGAGCATCCTGACTGGGAACATCACTGCCTGGTTTGGAAACTGCACTGCCCAGGACAGGAAGGCCCTACAGAGAGTGGTGTGCTCAGCAGAGCGTACTACGGGTATTGCACTACCACCCCTGCAGGACTTATACAATAGGAGGTGCAAATCCAGAGCCTGCAGAATAATGAAGGACCCTCACCACACCAACAATAGCCTGTTCAAGCTGCTGCGGTCAGGCAAGCGCCTCTGCATACACGCAGCAATAACAGAGAGACTCAGGCTCAGCTTCTTTCCCCAGGCCATCAGAACATTGAACCAGTGGCGAATCCTTATGGAAGCCAACGGAAGCCAGGCCTCCCTATCAAAATATGAATTAATATCAAATATGAAATATGAAGAAAAAAAATATATATATATTATTTTATTTTTAATATAGTTTACATTCTTTTTCATCTGTGAAAAAAGCTGTTATAATTTTTTTTTTTTTTTTTTTTTTATGTCTCCCTCTTCTCCTTCTCACTCTCTAACACACTGTCAGACTCACTATGCTCACTGCAGCTAGAGGAGAGGCAGGGGGTAGGTGTCTTTCTCCAGCCTCAACCATGTGATTCATGTATGTAGAGTCCAAAACCGATACTAGCCAATCAGATTCGAGCTGACTGCCACACCTTAAAAGTTTAAAACGGGGCTGTGAGCAGAATAATTAGTCTGGCATCCCCTCTGCACACCTCCCCTCTGCACTCTGAAAATTGTATTAACCCGTGACTGCTCCCACGGGCCGAATATTGCCCTGATCCTCGCGAGATTAAATCCACGGGTACCTCTCCGCGTGCCGAAGCTTTTCCTAAATCACTTCCATCATCGAAAACGAGGGGAAAAGGTCGGCTCGCGACCCTGAAAATGTCGCGTGATTTTAAAAACGCTGTATTAAGTGAGCCTATTATGGGATCCAAGCGAGCTTTCTATCGTGGAAACATCTGGGCGTCCCGCAACTTTTACTCATTCACATGTAGCCCCGAAAATGCTTAGAAAAGGAAAGCCGAAAGCGTGGAATAAACTCGCCGAAACGGAAAAGTGTCCCACGGGCAGTGATGCCACAGATTACTTGTAAAAGTAATCTGATTACTGATTACTGATTACTCCTTTAAAAAGTAATCTAAGTTACTGTTGTGGCTGAAGGTTGTTTAACACAGCAGGAGACGATATTTCCAATTGTAACAAGTAGGTAATTTATTTAAGAAAATAAGTTCTTAACAGCAAGAGCTATGGGTCGAGCAGAGGATCACCACAGCTTGAACAAAAAACACTCTACTCTCAATCCCTCTGCCTGTCCCCTAAATCCCCTCTCAGTCCTGCCCCCCCATGACAGATATGATGACGTATCATATCATGTCAGATCTGACATGACGTACATTAAGATGATACGTAGATTTAACATCGGAGAGAGATAAGAACATTAAGAACATGAAGAGAGATGAACAAGATATGATGTCCACACACGATATGATGTAAAACATTTAAGAACATTGAAGAGAGAGTGAGATGTGTGTGTGTGTGTGTGTGTGTGTGTGTGTATGTGTGTGTGTGTCTGTGTGTGTGTGCGTCTGCGTACAGACGTATGTGTATTGTATGTGTGTATTGTGTCACAGGGAATGTGTGTGTGTGTGTGTGTGTCGGTGTGTATGTCTGTGCGACTGTGTGTGTCTGTGTGTGTGTGTGTGTGTGTCTGTGTGACTGTGTGTGTCTGTGTGTCTGTGTGTGTGTGCTGTGTCTGTGTGTGTGTGCTGTGTATGTGTGTGTCCGTGTGTCTGTGTGTGTGTGCTGTGTCTGTGTGTGTGTGCTGTGTATGTGTGTGTCTGTGTGTCTGTGTGTGTGTGCTGTGCCTGTGTCTGTGTGTGTGTGCTGTGTATGTATGAAAGAGAGAAAAGAACAAGATATGAAAGCGATACGATGTCCGAGATTACCAGCACACAACGTGCCGTACTGAAATGTCCCTCTGTCCAAGTTGTTTTAAGAACGTCAGCCAGACCGTCTTTCAGCACTGCTAGTTGACCTATATTAAACTAGTCCACCCCATACACATTTTCCCCAACATTCCCCCATTTGGGGCTATCCCTAGTCCCACCCAAATCATATAACCAAGAAAATGTGAACGTCTAACTAAACGAGAAACCATATTTATATAATAAAAGTTTAAATGGCTGATCTAAACAAGAAACCTAGCCATATAATACATTTTAAATGTCTAACTAAACAAGAAACCTTACTTCATTCACTGGACCCCTAACGGACCAACAAAGGCTGACTACCGTTCTCACAATAAACACAAAACCGCTCAAAACAAGAGTAATAATAAAACATCAAAAAAAAAAAAAAAAAAAAAAATACCCCAATTTATAATCCTAACCTGACAGACAAATCCCCCCAACCTCCACCGCTTACCAAATGAGCCACAGTTCCGGCCGGAAACCGCGACTCTCATCAGGGAAAGGAGAAGTTGACCGTCAGAACTAAACATAGAACATCCCTCCCAAAAAAAATGACATTGTCTCTTCCATAACATTGAGTCCCAGTGTCCATCGCTCAGCCCCCCTTCCATGCCCACGCCATAGTCTCCTCACCGTATTGCCACAAGTCACATTTTGCCAATACAGCAACCACCACGCCACACCTCCAGTCCTCGTAGAAGCATGTCCCCATGCCTGGACGGGAGGCGCTGGTACCGACCTCACCACGTGTCCCCCCATCTTCGACGGGAGGTGCCCATCTTGCCCACTGCGTTAGCCCCCCCCTTTGTCCCTCCAGTCCCCAGAACCGATCCCCAGACCACTTCTTCTCAATGCTTCCTCAGGCTCAGAACCGACACTCTGCCGATGCCCCTTCCCATTCCGGTTTGACCAGGACCACAAGTAAAATAAACAAAAAACAATAAAAAAATAAAAAACAATGCAATGATTTTCAATGGTTGCAATCTCTATGCCGAAGGATCATTAGAAAATCAGACTAAAATTCCTAGTTAAAGGAATAAACCAACAAAACTGCACTCAGACCATCCCCCGTCACTCTTAAAGGAAAGAACCAACAAAAAGAAAATGTCCCTACCTCACCATACCCCTAATCCTCTATCCCCTCGTCTCCCTCTAAGGCAGCATAAAGCTGAGGATATGGCCCGATTTGTGGCTCAATCTCTTTCTGTCCCACCATCAGCATTTGGCTCGTTACGTGTGAAGTTACCAGCCTACCCAAGAGAGGCATACCACAACAGAACCAATATCAACCCTGCCACCCCAATGGATATCCCCGTCTGCATCACTATGCTTCCCCACTGTCCCAATCTTTCCAACACCCCACTCCCCCACCATTCTTCATTCCGGCCAGAATTCCCCCTCAACTCCTCCCTCAAATCCTTCAGCTTAGCCATGGCCTCGGAGAACTTTCCCCCTGGCCCCACATTCGTCGGAATGAATGTGCAGCAGTACTGTCCAAACATGGAACAGACTCCACCCTTCTCCGCCATTAACCAGTTCAGAGCCTGTCTATTCTGCCACGCCACCGTACTGGTCGCGTGCATCTGGTCCCCCATTGCATCCAACGCCTCCTCGGTGTAGTTGAGATACCGCTGCTGATTGTAAAACAAATAGTTGATCCACCCGGTGTTCTTATTGACCGATATCCATGGCAGAATAGACTCAAACCCTGCCGCAATCTCATTCTTAGCCATGAACTCGGCTGGAATGCCCCTTGGCTGTCCTATGCTGTCCAGATACACCCTTGGGTCTGCCTTGTAGCTACGCTTCGTTCGAGAGATAGGAGACTCAGAAGGTCCTTCCGTCACTGATAATGGTAGGACCACCATTGGCATGATCGCCTGAACCCGGGCACATCTACCTGACCAATCTAAAGGAAGTGTATTCCTCAACCTCCTACCGCCGCAGAGCCAGTATTGGTCCGCCAGTGCCATATCCTGGACATGAAAAGGGCAAGCTACAGGCCGTGGGTTGGTATCCACTCCCTTTAACACGACCCCGTGTCCACACTTTCCTTCTTTCGTGCAGTTAGTCGTGATGCTCCAAATAGTAGTGCACCGCCCCTCTGCCACCTCCCCTACATCCCGGGTCCCCTCCTTTTGCAAGCACTCGAAATCCTTGGTCAGCCATAGTTTGACACCTCTGGGTATTGGCAACCCCGTCGCTACCCCCTGCACACGTACATCCAATTTCCTACAACGTTCCCGCATAGTGACATCCTTGAAATCCGTGACGTTTCCTGCCGCCTTAAAACGACTAGAGCCGAGAAACCCCAAACACTCTGCCTCGCACCAAGGGCGACTATTATGGGGCCCCTCCCATGCCTCTGCGTCCCTGTCACACTGAGCCCAACTGAACTTCGTGCCCTTCACCAGCAGCCTATCCGGACGTGCCTTGGAGCAGACATAACAATCCTCTATCTGATTCTGCGCGCTCGTGTACTGGACCCACTTAAACCACTCATTCCCTAAAGCCGCCCTATACATCGGGTCAGCCTCCGGGTCTTCCTCGTCATAGTCATAGTCGCCCCCATCTTGTTCCCCGGAAGGAAGCAAACCCCTCAACCTGGCCCAGAGTGAGCCCACTGAGTCCCTCAACGTTCCGGCTGTCCTCTGGAACATATCCTGTCCCCCCACCTCTTCCGACTCAGTGTCCTTGACCTCCCTTTTTCCCCTCACCCCTGTCCCCTGTGATTGGTTCGGGACAGGCTCAACTCTCCTATCTACCCCCACAACCCGATCCTCGTTAGTATAATGGTAAGTATCCCCGCCTGTAACGGGGGAATGGTCAAAATCAAAAACATGCCCTTGCGGTCCTACGGGAAACACCCCTTTTGGTTGTAGTCTTATCTTCTCCCCCCCTTCCTCGATGGAGGGAAGAGGGGGCGCCTGATTCTGAGCCTGGTCATGAAAGCCTGCTGGTAATTGAGCCTGAGCGGGACCCCGTGGGACTCCTACCCACTCAAACCCGTCATCCTCAAGGACGGGTCGACCGTGACGGTTCTTAATGACGTCGTTGTGCCCGGCCGACCGTCCGCACACTGCTGCCAACATCTGCGGGAGCATCAGCAGGCACTGCACCTTCCAGTTGCCGTCTCGGACCCTCCATGTCGGGTTCTGCATAACTGCGATCGATTGTATCCCCCAAGAGATTGCCGCTGGCCTTTATGCAGTGATTGAAGTGGAACCAGGTCGCTGATCCTTTGACTTGGACTGCCGTTCCAGTCGATCGGATCACCTCGTACGGGCCCTCTCTCCGGGGTGATGACCACTTTCTCTTGTGGACCTTTACGAAGACCAAGTCCCCAGGGATCAGTCTCGGTTTGGTGGCTTCCTTCTCCGCCTCCTTCACCCCCTTTCTCTCCTTTCTCTGCTCCTGTCGAAACACAGCTTCATGTATTTTAGTCACTTGCTGAAGATATTTTTTCAGATCTTGCTCAAAAATATCTAATGCCGGGCCCCTAGCCAGGTGTCTAAATGGCGGTGCTGGCATGCTGCGGCCTGTAAGCATTTCATGCGGTGTTAGCTGTGTTTGGCGGTTTACGCTGCTTCTAATAGCCATCAGAGCAAGTGGCAAAGCATCAATCCAGTTAAGCTTAGTTTGCATACAGATTTTCAACAGTTTGTTTTTAATGACCAGATTGGCCCTTTCCACCTTCCCCTGCGACCCGGGACTATAGACACAGGAAAGGCGCTGTCTTATACCTAATTTCTGCATCAGCCCTTTAACCACCTTGTCGATGAACTCGCGGCCATTATCGCTTTGTAATATCGTGGGAATTCCAAATCTCGGAATGACCTCGCGACACAGGAACTTGATCACTGTGTCCGCGTTCTTGTGTTTAGATGGAATGGCCTCAATCCAGCGACTAAAGCAGTCCTCTACTACCAGGAGGTATCGTTTGCCCTGCACTGGCGTTATCATGTCTGTATAGTCCATAATCAGATGTCTGAATGGTCCCTCAGGGAGGGGTGTGTAAGCCGCCACTGTCGGTACTCCTTTGCGCACATTGCCCTGTAAGCATGTTAAACACCTGGCTAGTGTAACGTCAATTTGTGCCTGAAGCTTTGGGGACCAAAATCCCATTTTCGTGATTCGTTTCAGGGTCTCTGCTCTTCCACAGTGATCAACACCATGAGCCTCAGGTATCACTAAGGACAGAAGATCGATGGAGGCGACTATCAAACCGTTATGACTCCTCCACAGACCATCTGCCCCCCTTACCGCCCCCCTCTCCGTCCACGACTGTTTCTCGGCCTGCGTGGCTGAGTCCTGAAGATCACTCAAATTATCCTCAGTTACCTCAGTCGTCAGTTCGGCCGCAAACATCAGAACAGCCGTGGACGGCACCGCAGCCGCCGCCTTCGCGGCCTCGTCCGCCGCGTTGTTTCCCGTCGTCACAAAGGACAGGTCTTTTCTGTGTGCCTGGCACTTTACGATAGCAATGCTTTTGGGCAACTTTACAGCCTGAATAAGCGCCACAACCTGCTTGTGGTGAAGGATCGGTGAGCCGTCCGATTTCTTAAAGCCTCTTGCCTTCCAAATGGCCGCGAATAGGTGGCATACGCCATGCGCATACGCAGAGTCTGTAAAGATGTTAACCGTGCGATCTTTAGCTATTATGCATGCTTCTGTTAGTGCTATTAGTTCTGCAAGCTGGGCCGAACATGGTTGCATGCATTGTCCGGCCTTTCTTGTTAGTGTTTCTCCGTTAGGTTTGCACTGTACTACGGCGTATCCTGACCTTAAATTTTCCCCCTCCCGATAGCAGGACCCATCCACAAAAAGTGAGAGTTCTGCTATCGCGAGCGGGTCGACTCCCAAATCAGGACGGAGTTTCACGAAAGCCTGTACCTCCACCTCACACTCATGCGGTTGACCCTCGCTCAGGAGTGGTACCAGATCCGCCGGGTTACTGCCGTGGCATGTTTTTATCGTAACGTCCGAGTACTGCAGGAGCCTCATGTAAGCCTGTTGCCGTTGGCTGGTCAGAACAAATTTGCCTCTTTCAATCAAGTTTGCCAATTTGTGATGTGTCCAAATGCAAATGTCATATCCCATTGTCATGGCCGTTGCCTTCTCATACATCAAATGTGCTGCGGCCAGGGCCTGATAACAAGGTGGCAGACCCTGCTCCACCGGCGAAAGAGCTCTAGAGTAATATGCTATCGGTTGTTTTTTCCCACTCCCCCCCTGTGTTTGAGTCAGGACAGCTGTCGCATGCTGCGCTCTATGTGAGACGAATAGGTGGAAACACTTCTCATAATCCGGCAGCGCCAGGGCAGGGGCCTGTAACAACAGACGCTTAATGTTTATGAACGCGTCCTCCCCCTCCTCGGTCCATGTCAAGGGAGCGCGAAGCTTGTCTGTACCCGCCTCTTTTATCATCATCCTCAACGGCGCTGTCGCTATCGTATAGTCCTCCACCCACTCAGAGCTGTACCCAGTTATCCCTAAAAACGTCATCATCTGTCGGACCGTCAATGGCCTAGGTGCCTTGGATACAGCTTCGAGTTGCGTGGGTGAGATGTTTTTTATGCCCTTTTGAATGACGCGAGACAAGTACTCAACTTTTGGCTGGCAGTACTGCAGTTTTGAACGGGATGCCTTGTGGCCTCCCACGGCTAATCCACTCAAAACTTTGATGGAGTCCTCATGGCACTGCTGACGTGTATCCGAGCAGATTAGAATGTCATCTGCATACAGTAAAACCGTGCTGAGTAGTGTGTCGCACACTCCTTGCAAGTCTTCCTTGAGCGCCTTCGAGAAGTAATGCGGCGAGTGCGCGAACCCTTGTGGCAACCGGGTGTAAGAGTATTGTTTCCCCCTGTGGGTAAAAGCAAACAGATACTGAGACTCTTTTTCCAATGGAACACTGAAGAATGCCTGCGTGAGATCAATGACCGTATAGTACTGCGAGCTACTCGGGATGTTTGTCAGGAGGGTGTGTGGATTAGCGACTTCCGCCTCTGGTCCAGACACCACGTCGTTCACCGCCCTCAAATCGTGTACCAGTCTGTACCTAGCCCTGTCCGCCTTTAGCACTGGGTGGATAGGTGTATTACATCTGGATTTGAAAGGGACGAGCACTCCCCCCTTTAACAGTCCCTCAATCTGATGTGATATAGCTTCCTCCGACTCTGGCTTCATTGTATACTGTCTGATAAAGGGTGGTCTACAACCCTTCTTTAACCTGACCTTCACTGGCTGTGCCGACAATATTAGACCCACATCTGTGTCGTGTTTTGACCACAACCGTTCCGGGGTGCGCGCCAACATGTCCTGTTCCAGCAAAGCATCCGCCTCTGGAATAACGCAAGGGTCTCCTGGTAATCTGATTACTTGCGGTTTTGCCAAAACTGAAAAGGAAATCATTATTTTTATGAAACTCCCATCTGCGCTGTTCCAAATTAGCGGAGATTCCGTGGAGACCCACCTTTGAGTCTCGGATTCCTGTATCATTGAACCTAGATGTTTGGATTCGTAACCAGGATTTATTCTCAGAGTGATGTGTGGGGCGGCGTCTCTTAGTCTATGTTGTTCCCGTAGATACTTACCCGTGTTAACCCTCAACGCCGCGCCCTGTCTCCCTACAATTATCGTAGATGAGTTAATCTGCACCTGCTCGGGCTGTCCCTGCAACCATGCCTTGTTCCTAACTAGGTCACTATTCGTCAAATATTGTAGTGTGCAATGTGCCTCCATGTTTGTTTGTCTAGACTGAGGCAGTTGGGTTTTCAGAAATGGCTCCCAGGGGGCACAGACCCTTTGCAGCTCTGCATCTATGTTGCCCAGCCAGAACACAGTGGCCTCTTTCTCCCCCGTCCCTTGTAGCATCATTTGGTACACGTCTTGTTCAATTTGAATCCCCTCAGGCGTACATAGGATTTTACAGCCTAGTTTACACATTGCATCTCGTCCCAAGAGATTGCGCGGGGTGCTGTCCGAAATTAATACAGGTATTGTTATGGTCTTGTTGTTATACGTCATAGAGATTGGATCTGATGTGGGTATTAATTGTGTTTTTCCCGAGAATCCGACCGTCCGAACATACTGTCCAGACTGGGGTAAGTGAGCGGCGTATTTTTGCTTTATGCAGGAAAAACCTGCTCCAGTGTCTGCCATCATCTCTGTTAATTTGCCCTCCACTAGGACCTGCAGAATAGGTTCTTGCTCAGCTCCCTTGGAAACCACAATCATTTGATTTCCCCCCGTCGCATTCTCTGGGCACCCCTAGTGATTACCCCCCTGGTTTCGGGGCCCTCCTGTCTCCCCCTGGTCGTGGGGCCCTTGTGACTCCCCCTGGCGCACGGGTCTTCCATACTCCGAACCGGGACGGTATGGTTGCCTACATCTCATTTCCCTGTGTCCCTGCATGCCGCAGTTCCAACAGTGGAAACGGGGAAACTGTTGTTCGTTCCCCGGTCCCTGTGTAAACCGTGGGCCTGATTGCCCATTCCCTGCCTGCCGCCTGGACGCCTGGTTCTGTGAACTATAGCCATAACTTCTCACTACCTGAGGTGCAGGCGGGGGTCCCTGGTCCTGCATGGGTGGAGAGGTAGCAGATGACACCATTACTGCCTGCAACCTCCTTTGGGGCTGCAGTTGTTGCTGAGTTAACTTCCTTGCGTCATTTCTATCCTGATCCCTGACTTTCTGCTCCTGAGCCCTTTGCTTCTCCACACTATGTGTTACATGTGCACAGAACAAAGGATAAGTCATGTCCATTAACCCCACCACGTCTTCCAGTCTATTCTTAACCACCTCTGGAAGCCCTCTCATCACACTTTCTCTAAACATCGTTCTCTGCAACGGGTCAATTTCTGGGTTGTGTCCTAGCTCACCTCTCCACTCCTTCAGTATTTTGTTCACATAGCACATGTTCACCGGCAATTGCGTGACATAAGGTGGGGATGTTGGTTTCCCTATATCCGTCTCTCTCTGATTTAGCGCTAAAGCTTCCTGCCTGTATGCTCTCCCCTTCTGGGCGTAGAGCTTCATTACCCCCAACTCTTCTGTCCTCTTTTTCAACCTCTTTTTGCTGTTATCGCCTGGCTTGTGGTTACGAATCATTACATTCATCTCTTCGCATACGTCGAGATCAAAAGTACCTCCGGAAGGCCATTTTGTGTCCCCGGCCTTTGTACGCCTCTGCCACCGGACACCAACCTTGAGAATTAGGTTCTTTATCAGCGGGTTCCGGTCTAACAGTATGTCCTCTGCTGTATGCATCGTTGTTTAGTGTGTATATGTGTTTATTGTGTTGTGTGTGTGTGTGTGTGGTTGTACTTCAGCTACTACTACTCTACAACTACCACTCCAGGACACAGTTAACCTAGATCTACTACTCTACAACTACCACTCCAGGACACAGTTAACCTAGATATACTACTCTACAACTACCACTCCAGGACACAGTTAACCTAGATATACTACTCTACAACTACCACTCCAGGACACAGTTAACCTAGATCTACCACTACCCCAGGACACAGTTAACCTAGATCTACTCTACAACGCTACTACAACTCGGTGTGTGTGTATCTGTGTGTGACTGTGTGTGTGTGTGTGTGTGTGTATGTCGGTGTGTGTGTCTGTGTGTGTGTATGTGTGTATGTCGGTGTGTGTGTGTGTTTGTGTGTGATTGTGTGTGTGTGTGTGTGACTGTGTGTGTGTGACTGTGTGTGTGTGCGTCACAACCCGCTGTCTACCGGGACACAGGAATGTGTGTGTGTGTGTCTGTGTGTGTGTCGGTGTGTGTGTGTGTGTTTGTGTGTGATTGTGTGTGTGTGTTTGTGTGTGATTGTGTGTGTGTGTGTGTGTGTGACTGTGTGTGTGTGACTGTGTGTGTGTGCGTCACAACCCGCTGTCTACCGGGACACAGGAATGTGTGTGTGTGTGTGTGTCTGTGTGTGTGTCGGTGTGTGTGTGTGTTTGTGTGTGATTGTGTGTGTGTGTGTGTGTGTGACCGTGTGTGTGTGACTGTGTGTGTGTGCGTCACAACCCGCTGTCTACCAGGACACAGGAATGTGTGTGTGTGTGTGTGTGTGTCGGTGTGTGTGTGTATCACAACCCGCTGTCTACCGGGACACAGGAATGTGTGTGTGTGTGTGTGTGTGTCTATGTGTGTGTGTGTGTCTGTGTGTGTGTCGGTGTGTGTGTGTGTTTGTGTGTGATTGTGTGTGTGTGTGTGTGTGTGACCGTGTGTGTGTGACTGTGTGTGTGTGCGTCACAACCCGCTGTCTACCGGGACACATGAATGTGTGTGTGTGTGTGTGTGTGTCGGTGTGTGTGTGTGTCACAACCCGCTGTCTACCGGGACACAGGAATGTGTGTGTGTGTGTGTGTGTGTCTATGTGTGTGTGTGTGTCTGTGTGTGTGTCTATGTGTGTGTGTGTGTCTGTGTGTGTGTCGGTGTGTGTGTGTGTTTGTGTGTGATTGTGTGTGTGTGTGTGTGTGCTGTGTGTGTGTGTGTGTGTGTGTGTGTATGTATGTATGTCCGTGTGTGTGACTGTGTGTGTGTGTGTGTGTGGTTGTGTGTGTGTGTGTGTGTGTGTGACTGTGTGTGTGTGTGTGTGTGTGTGTGTGTGTGTGTGTGTGTGTGTGTGTGTGACTGACTGTGTGTGTGTGTGTGTGTGTGTGTGTGTATGTATGTCTACCACCAGGGGTCAGCAAACCCAAGAGAGAAAGAGAGAGAGAGAGAGAGAGAGAGAGAGAGAGAGAGAGAGAAAGAGAGAGAGAGAGAGAGAGAGAGAGAGAGAGAGAGAGAGAGAGAGATGGCTGTGAATGAATTGAAGGAGAAGGGAAGAAGGGCTTTTTATGCCATCAAAAGGAAAATTCCAATTGACATCCCAATTAGGACCTGGCTCAAAATTCTAAATTCCGTAATAAATCCAATAATATTATATGGCAGTGAAGTGTGGGGTCCATTAACTAACCAAGATTTCCCAAAATGGGAAAAACACCCATTAGAAGTACTGCATGCAGAATTGTGCAAAAACCTACTTAAGGTCCACAGACACACTGCCAATAATGCATGCAGGGCAGAACTCGGCCAATACCCCCTAATCATTCAAATTCAAAAGCGAGCCATAAAATTTTACACACACCTCCAATCAAGTGACCCCCACTCCTACCACTACAAAGCCCTTCAGAGCCAAGAGATGAACCCAGATAAGAGTCCCCTCTGCCAGCTAGTCAGAAATCTCTGCCCACAAATGCCTCAGGACAGATACCAAAAAATCTGGCCCAACCAAATAACCTCAAAACAAAAAGAAAACTATATAGAATATTGGAACAAATCAACCAAATCTCAAAGTAAATTAGAATTCTATTTGACCCTAAACAGAGAGTACACGGTGGCAGAATACCTGACCACTGTGAATGATATAAAATTAAGAAAGACATTGACACGGTACAGATTGAGTGGACATAGTCTAGCCATAGAAACAGGCCGTCACAGGCAGAACTGGCTGCCCAGAGAGGCCAGGCTGTGTTCACTTTGTCATCAGGGGGATGTTGAGACAGAACCTCACTTCCTACTATACTGTGAGAAATACAAGGATCTAAGAGAAGTTTTCTTTTATAAAATAAATAAAATTGATCCACAGTTTATCCATCTCCCTGATAATCAAAAGCTGTTATATATATGTGGGGAGAAAAGTCAGTGTACAGTATTAGCTGCAAAATATGTAGATGGTTGTCATACAATAAGAGAACAAACCCTGTAAATACACGTATCTGGGTGGCTACATCTGTAAAATGACTACCCGATTGAATGATTATTTTGTAATTTAATATGTTTCTGTTGATTGTTTTACTTATTGCTAATATTATGGTATGTTTTATTGCTTAATAATATATATGTTATTGTTTGTATATTGGACTTGATTTGGCAATAAGTATGTTGATATTTCATGCCAATAAAGCCTATTTGAATTGAATTGAATTGAATTGAGAGAGAGAGAGAGAGAGAGAGAGAGAGAGAGAGAGAGAGAGAGAGAGAGAGAGAGAGAGAGAGAGAGCTATCTCTCTTGGCAGAACGCCCAGACCTGGGAGCTGGCTCTACGCCCAGAATGAGCTATCTTCAGCAGTTTTTGTTTTGAAAATTTGAGAGTCTTATCTACAGAGGACAGAAGGCACAGTTATGTGAAAGGGGTCGGGGAGAGGTTTGAAGAGGTTTGAAGAGGTTTGAAGAGATGGAGAAAAATTTGACCAGAGGTCGAAAACATGCAATTAAAATTGATTAGTGGCGCACTTTATAGCCTGTTAAAAGAGGAATCGCCCCAGTGTAAACACCTCACCAGTCGTATTCTTTTTAGCCGTCCATCCAGAAAACCAGTTCACACAACCAGCTCACTTTCTCCTCCCGCAGAAACTCTGACGGATATTTATATAACAAGCCCAACGCTTACCTTTTTTTGTCGACAACCGGCAGAATGTTTACGGGAGATTCCAGGAACTGGCCGTATGAAAAGGCCCGGTGGAGCGATCTACAGGTCAAGGGTCACCAAATGTTGTGGCTGAAGGTTGTTTAACACAGCAGGAGACGATATTTCCAATTGTAACAAGTAGGTAATTTATTTAAGAAAAGAAGTTCTTAACAGCAAGAGCTATGGGTCGAGCAGAGGATCACCACAGCTTGAACAAAAAACACTCTACTCTCAATCCCTCTGCCTGTCCCCTAAATCCCCTCTCAGTCCTGCCCCCCCATGACAGATATGATGACGTATCATATCATGTCAGATCTGACATGATGTACATTAAGATGATACGTAGATTTAACATCGGAGAGAGATAAGAACATTAAGAACATGAAGAGAGATAAACAAGATATGATGTCCACACACGATATGATGTAAAACATTTAAGAACATTGAAGAGAGAGTGAGATGTGTGTGTGTGTGTGTGTGTGTGTGTGTATGTGTGTGTGTGTCTGTGTGTGTGTGCGTCTGCGTACAGACGTATGTGTATTGTATGTGTGTATTGTGTCACAGGGAATGTGTGTGTGTGTGTGTGTGTCGGTGTGTATGTCTGTGCGACTGTGTGTGTCTGTGTGTGTGTGTGTGTGTGTCTGTGTGACTGTGTGTGTCTGTGTGTCTGTGTGTGTGTGCTGTGTCTGTGTGTGTGTGCTGTGTATGTGTGTGTCCGTGTGTCTGTGTGTGTGTGCTGTGTCTGTGTGTGTGTGCTGTGTATGTGTGTGTCCGTGTGTCTGTGTGTGTGCTGTGCCTGTGTCTGTGTGTGTGTGCTGTGTATGTATGAAAGAGAGAAAAGAACAAGATATGAAAGCGATACGATGTCCGAGATTACCAGCACACAACGTGCCGTACTGAAATGTCCCTCTGTCCAAGTTGTTTTAAGAACGTCAGCCAGACCGTCTTTCAGCACTGCTAGTTGACCTATATTAAACTAGTCCACCCCATACACATTTTCCCCAACATTACTTTACTGATTACTTGATTATCAGAGTAACTTAGTTACTTTGAAAGTAACTAGGTTACGAAGTCGTCGTCGTTCCCCCAACAGTTTTTTTTTAAACGCTTTATTGAAAGTGCATAAATTGTTTTTAACTTGTTTCTCTGCACATAACGTAAATTGTTAAACTAGTGCTTCAGCTTCTGTACCATCAAGTATGGTAAAGCAACAGTCTATGATGCTCACAGCATTAGAGCAGCCAGCCAGTGGTTTTACAAAACCAGTGTATCACATTTAACAAATGCAGGCTGAACTATTATTTCAATTATATCAACTGTAACTATTAAATTGTTTTTATAAATGTCTCTCTATAAACATACAATCAGTCTCTCTTTAACATGTAAATTAACTGTAAATCTGGCAAATAAGAGCTTTTGCTCTGCCACCATCAACCCTCCTGTACCTAGTCGAAGCGTCGGCTAGTGTTGTGATTCCAGATGCTTTCAATGCAATTGGATGTGCTGTTTTTAGCGGTAGACAGTATTTTGTTTCGTCCGCCGTGAAGTAGTGACTGAGGCTACGTTTAGACAAGCGTTTTGGGGTGGAATTCTGAACAGAAACCGCAAAAGTCATCTTGCGGTTTCACTTTTAATTTTGCCAAGCGTTTTGGGGTGGAATTCTCCGACTACGGAGCCCTGCTGTCACACGATTGGCGCATATGTCACATGACGTGCTGTGAAGACCCGCCCTACTCTGCCTCTGATTCGCAGACTGTGGATGGGGAATGTGATTGGACCAAAGCAGAGTCACTCAGACAGAGGGACCAGTCACGCCGCGGGACACATTCTTGTATTTAACCCTTTCACCGCCACACCACGTCACTCCCAAAAGAAAAACAGCTCAAAATGTATTTCTGACTGTCGAAAACGAAATAAAATACTGCATTCCGCCTGCATTATGAATTTATGATGAGATTGTAACGAAATAGTAATGCACTGCCACTTGGACAAGTAACTGCAATCAGATTACTGGCTTTTAAAGATTAACGCGTTAGATTACTATTTTCGGGGGAAAGTAATCAGATTACAATAACGCGTTACTTAGTAACGCGTTACTGGCATCACTGCCCACGGGCGCGCCATGATTCCAATCCGCGTGAAAATATTCACGGCCATAGAGGAGACCGTGGGACACCTTTCTGCAACCGAAAATGTGTCTCGAATTTGCTCCCACGTGGCGCGCAAAATCGTGCAAGGAAAGATCGGACCAAAAATGAACCAATGCTCCAGCAGTATTAATGACCCTGATGTAAACAAGACAAACATCTTTCTCTGGTCTGCATCCCCTTATACAATTGTGTGTATTGAGCCGTACTGTATTGTACCCATTCTGCAATCTGTTAAATAAAAAAAAATAAAGTTTGACTGGCCGCCGAGCCATACTGTAGTGTACATGGTGACTGCTTGACTTAAAAAAAGAAAAAGAAAAAAAAAGATTAATAAAAATATTTAATAATTTCTTTTTTAATACATTTTTTTTGGCTTCCCCTGTTATTTTACCGACGCGACGCCACTGCATTGAAAACTGATCTCTCCACACACAAGCACACATGAACACACTCACACACACATTCTGCACTCTCTCACACACAAACACACCACAGGTCACTTAATCACATGAGAAGAGGTCACTTTAAAGGAAAGAAATAAGGTCACTTTAAATGAAAAAAAACTAAACATAACTGGATGTTTTTGTATAGTATAGTTAGGATAGCATGAGAGGCAGTTAAATCATTTTGTGTCCTGTACTGTGCAGGACAGTGATGCAACAGTAGCAGGACAGTGGATCACAGTGATGTAGCAGGACAGTGATGTAGCAGGACAGTGATGTAGCAGGACAGTGATGTAGCATCACAGTGATGTAGCAGGACAGTGATGTAGCATCACAGTGATGTAGCAGGACAATACATCACAGTGATGTAGCAGGACAGTGATGTAGCATCACAGTGATGTAGCAGGACAATACATCACAGTGATGTAGCAGGACAGTGATGTAGCAGGACAGTGATGTAGCAGGACAGTGATGTAGCAGGACAGTACATCACAGTGATGTAGCAGGACAGTGATGTAGCAGGACAATACATCACAGTGATGTAGCAGGACAGTGATGTAGCAGGACAGTGATGTAGCATCACAGTGATGTAGCAGGACAATACATCACAGTGATGTAGCAGGACAGTGATGTAGCAGGACAGTGATGTAGCAGGACAGTGCATCACAGTGATGTAGCAGGACAGTACATCACAGTGATGTAGCAGGACAGTACATCACAGTGATGTAGCAGGACAGTGATGTAGCAGGACAGTGATGTAGCAGGACAGTGATGTAGCAGGACAGTACATCACAGTGATGTAGCAGGACAGTGATGTAGCAGGACAGTACATCACAGTGATGTAGCAGGACAGTGATGTAGCAGGACAGTACATTACAGTGATGTAGCAGGACAGTACATCACAGTGATGTAGCAGGACAGTTAAAGGTGTATTCCACCCAAATGGTTAGCAGGACAGTGATGTAGCAGGACTGTACAGTACAGTACAGTGGACAGTGGTAAAATGGCTGCAGGACAGTTAAAGGTGTATTCCACCCAAAGTGTTAAAGGTTATAACCCAAATCGAATGATTTTAAAGATGTATTCCACCCAAATTGTTTTAAAGGTTATAATACAGTAGCAGTACAGTGGATCACAGTGATGCAACAGTAGCAGGACAGTTAAAGGTGTATTCCACCCAAATGGTTAGCAGGACAGTGATGTAGCAGGACTGTACAGTACAGTGGACAGTGGTAAAATGGCTGCAGGACAGTTAAAGGTGTATTCCACCCAAATAGTGTTAAAGGTTATAACCCAAATCGAATGATTTTAAAGGTGTATTCCACCCAAATTGTTTTAAAGGTTATAATACAGTAGCAGTACAGTGGATCACAGTGATGCAACAGTAGCAGGACAGTTAAAGGTGTATTCCACCCAAATGGTTAGCAGGACAGTGATGTAGCAGGACTGTACAGTACAGTACAGTGGACAGTGGTAAAATGGCTGCAGGACAGTTAAAGGTGTATTCCACCCAAATAGTGTTAAAGGTTATAACCCAAATCGAATGATTTTAAAGGTGTATTCCACCCAAATTGTTTTAAAGGTTATAATACAGTAGCAGTACAGTGGATCACAGTGATGCAACAGTAGCAGGACAGTTAAAGGTGTATTCCACCCAAATGGTTAGCAGGACAGCCCCATCACAATGTGCAGGAGGTGTGTACAGTAGCAGTACAGTAGGTGTACAGTAGCAGTACAGTAGGTGTACAGTAGCAGTACAGTAGGTGTACAGTCACAGGACAGTTAAAGGTGTATTCCACCCAAATGGTTAGCAGGACAGTACATCACAGTGATGCAACAGTAGCAGGACAGTTAAAGGTGTATTCCACCCAAATGGTTTTAAAGGTTCTAATACCAAAATGTGTCTTCCCGAATCATTTTAAAGGTGTATTCCACCCAAATGGTTTTAAAGGTTCTAATACCCAAATGTGTCTTCCCGAATCATTTTTAAGGTGTATTCCACCCAAATGGTCTTAAAGGTTCTAATACCCAAATGTGTCTTCCCGAATAATTTTAAAGGTGTATTCCACCCAAATGGTCTTAAAGGTTCTAATACCCAAATGTGTCTTCCCGAATCATTTTGAAGGTGTATTCCACCCAAATGGTTTTAAAGGTTCTAATACCCAAATGTGTCTTCCCGAATCATTTTAAAGGTGTATTCCACCCAAATGGTTTTAAAGGTTCTAATACCCAAATGTGTCTTCCCGAATCATTTTAAAGGTGTATTCCACCCAAATGGTTTTAAAGGTTCGAATACCCAATTGTGTTATGGTGTCTTCCCCAAATCCTTTTAAAGCTTATAACCCCAAATCGTTTGAATGAATAAATGAATGAAATGGGACTATGAAGTCTTTATTTGTAACACATGTGAGATGGGCAGCACACACGCATTCCTTTGGGGGGGTTGCCATTGAAATGTCATCTGCGCTTGACCCATCCTGTCATCCTTCATCCTGTCGTGGGTCCGCTCCAATACAATACCTTGCCAATCCAAGTGCTCCTGTTCATCTTCATCAGGGACGTGACAGGATTAGCGATCAGTTCTGCATGTTTTTCCATTCTTTCATTTTTATTTTTGTATGTGTATTCCCACAAATAGCTTTAAAGGTGTATTCATCCCAAATGTTTCTAAAACTTTATTCCACCCAAAGTTAAAATACTACTTCATGTTCAACTCCTAAAGGTATATATGCTTGAATTACATTCAAGTAATCTCATGACTTCCAGCTGGCTATAATGGAGGCGGTGAGCCCTCTAGTGTTCAAACATAAATAAGACACTATTCTAGACAAAATGAATTCTAATATTCTACACACCGGCGCCTAATTGTGCCTTAAACTAAACACAATTACAAAATATATATATATATATCGGAGAAGCTACCGACAAAATCAAAACACTCATATGGCCCTTACACTGTGTCTACGTACGTGACTTCTATTTTTACTTCTATTTTTTTTACATGCTATACTATTTTATTTCACTTATCTTTTGTCTAGCACAGTCTCTGGAGCGTAACAGAAAGAAGCATTTTGTATAAAAGTATTCTGTACTTCTGTATGACAACTATTAAAGAAACTTGAACTTGAAACTTGATACATGACATACAGATAGACAGTACTGCTACATCTATACATTTATGACATACCAGATTTGCAAATACAGTACTGTTTGTGATACATGGCAGGCATGTTAGACATCGTTTTGCCTCCTGAGCACAGTGATGTACAGGTGCAGCTCAATAAATTAGAATATCGTGGAAAAGTATATATTTAGCTGTATTGATGCAGTAATTTGTGCAAAAGGAGCCCCAACCGCGTGAATACTTTTGGTAAGCAACAAGCCCTTCCGCGTTGCTCTGATTGGCCGAGCGTGCGCATGCACATGAGCCGCAACAAGCCCCTCAGCCAGGCAGCAATACTAAGGTCCGCTTAATGCAATTTATACAAATGGAAGTATTGATTTCGCCGTAACGAATCATTAAAAAAATATACCGTTAACTGGAATATGTTGTTTCTTTACACATATGTTGGATTATGTAATTGGTTTGTCATGACAAACCAATAAAAAAGACAAACCAATTACATAATCCAACATATGTGTAAAGAAACAACATATTCCAGTAACTTTTTCTGATCAGTTAGGAGTTGTTTAGAAACAGTGTAAATAATAACAATCAAATAGCACACAAGCTAACACTACTACTACAAGCACAACACATAAACAAGCACATCATTTGTGATCAACTGTAATCCTCATTGTGCAGGTGTTCTCAGTGAGCATGGTGAGGTTATGTGCACACATTCAGATTGTCTTGTCCTTTCATGGTGCTGGTCCTCAAAAAAATTGCAGTTACTTTGTTGGGCAAAAAGAGCAATAGACTTAAGCTAAATTCAGGCAGCCAACCACGTCCAATGGCTGCCGATATCCTCCACCCTAAAAAGGTGCAGGATCACAGAGCCTGAAGAAGAGTGGAGCAGGAGACCAAACACACCCAGGACAGGATGACCACAGTCAGCAGATGAGGGATGGAGCAGGAGAGATGAGGAATGAGATAGGACTAAACAGACCAGTAAGTAGTGATTCCGGGCCCCCTGGGAGACATGCCAAGGAAAGAGAAAAAGTAAAGCATTGTTAGTTAGTATTGTGGCTATATGATGCTAATTATGTGAGTTAGTCAACTGGCCTACTAGAAGGCCTTTTATATGAGATCAAGTCAAGTCAAGTCAAGAGTTTTATTTGTCACGGCATACGGATATACAATGAAATGCGGGTGGTCTTGCCCGCAACGATGTGCAATTGGTACAACATATAATAGAATCCAATACAAAAAAATGTGTGCAATAAAATTGTGCAATAACAGGTAGCAGGTAACAATAAATTTGTGCAATAACGGGTAACAGTTAACAGTTAACAGTAGTAGTAATAGTAGTGCAATACACTGTTACTGTTGCTAATACTAATTTAAATTGGCCTTTCCTTTTGGCAATATATTTGGTATTTGGTATGGTCAAATATTCAGTATACTCAAGTCCCATTATGGAATATGGGTTTATTTCTGTGGCCACTACTGATTTTGTATAATGCGTCATTGACAGCAACATCATGTGAAAATGTGCCCCATTGCATTGGAGCCTGGTGAGAGGATACAACATAGTGATATGTTTCTAAGTACTAAAGCGATCAGTGAAATCATGGCCTGTACAGCAATATCAGAACCTGAACCAATCCCAGCTACTCACATAACCTAGTTTTAGGTAGAAGCATAAATGTCATAACCTGGCAGATCTCAAAACAAACTGGTCAGACTACTGCTTGACCTTACTCCTAGAACCCACCTCACCCCTGCCCACTTTGACAACCTAGGATGGCTTAGAGTAGACGACAGAGTACAGCAACTTGCAATGGGCCTGGTCAACAAGATACACTATACGACTAAGGTACCCATGTACATGTCAAAATACTTCCCAAAGGTCAGTGAATACCACGATCACAACACCAGAGGGAGCTCCACAAATCATGTTAAATCCAGATTCGGCTCAAACAAGGGACTAAACACGGTTCGCAATTATGCCACATCGATGTGGAACGCCCTACCCAAAGCTGTAAAGCAGGGGTCAGCAAACTTAGGCACGAGTGCCACCATTGGTACACATTATCTAAACCAACATGGCACACTAGCAAATGTGTAAGAGGAACCTTTTTGGAAATGTTGAGTTACCTCCCCATGCAGTTACCTCTTTCACAGCCATTGGCAGTTGCACAGCCTGTTATTTATGGTACTGTAGGTTGACTGATATACCAGGGATATTTCATGGTCAGAGCCAATGAGAAGGGCCAGTCTGTTGTTGTTTGCCGAACATTGAGTGTTAAACGCCATTTTGAGACCAAACATGAGAACTTTAAAGGATGAGGCAGACAAGGCTGAATGTGTCCAGGTATGGCAAGCAAGCATCTCATAAAGACGGCAGCATTCTCTTATATATTTATGAGAGGAAAATTGTTATTAAAACTATTGCTATGCACGTTGCCTATATGGATGGAATAGAATTACAGATCTGTTGGAGATTTACATTGTGATGTGGTGTCATAATTAACCTTAACATTGATATGGCACACTGGTTAACAAGAACATTTTAAAATGGCACTTCGTATCAAAAAGGTTGCTGATCCCTGCTGTAAAGGAATGTGAATCACTACCCACTTTCAAAACCACTCTCAAAGAGCAACTACGGGAGACTGCAATTCGAAACTGGCCCCTGTAAATGTCCTAACCCAACCCCCTCCAATGTACAGTAAATGACCAAGTATGGTTTCGTCAATATTCCAATGTACAGTTTTGCTTGTACAGTTGTACAGTGTACTTAGTATAATAGTAGTAGTAAAGTATAATTTCTGGGTACTTTTTACACCCCTGTTTATGATGAATTGAAAATGGGGGACCCTGATGTAAACAAGACAAACGTCTTTCTCTGGTCTGCATCCCCTTAACAATTGTATGTATTGAGCTGTTTTGATTGATTGATTGAAAACTTTATTAACAGATTGCAGAATGGGTACAATATAGTACAGCTCAATACACACAATTGTTAAGGGGATGCAGACCAGAGAAAGACTTTCGTCTTGTTTACATCATGGTCCCCCATTTTCAATTCATCAGGACAGACATACATATAGACAGTACTGCTACATCTATGTACTGTACTGTACCCATTCTGCAATCTGTTAATAAAGTTTTCAATCAATCAAACACAACTACTATAACGTTAAATAGACCGTGGACGATGTACCCCCCCCCCCCCCGCCCCCATACACAACCTACAGCATAACTTCCCACAGTAACGTTAACCAAATACTGTGGGCGACGCAGCCCCCCGCCCCCCTCCCACATACAACCTACAGCATAACTTTTATATCAGTATAATACAACTCTCAAAGCCAACGTAGAGTTTGTGCATTACTGTACATTTTAACTAGCACTTACCAGCCTCGGGACTCGGCAGTTCTGTTGTACAATGTGGTAGAAAAGATCGCTCCTGTGAATTGAAAAGCAAGCCCCGCCCCCAGCCTAGTGAATGAGAAAAGCCTGCCCCTAGTGGAGCAGGACAGTCCCTACACAGTACACTACACCAAATGATCACTGTGATCCGCTACATCACTGTGATCCAATGTCCTGACTCCTGCTACATCACTGTCCTGCTACAGTACATCACTGTGATCCACTGTCCTGCTACTGTTGCATCACTGTCCTGCACAGTATGATGAATTGAAAATGGACTGTCCTGCACAGTATGATGAATTGAAAATGGGGGACCCTGATGTAAACAAGACAAACGTCTTTCTCTGGTCTGCATCCCCTTAACAATTGTATGTATTGAGCTGTTTTGATTGATTGATTGAAAACTTTATTAACAGATTGCAGAATGGGTACAATACAGTACAGCTCAATACACACAATTGTTAAGGGGATGCAGACCAGAGAAAGACTTTCGTCTTGTTTACATCAGGGTCCCCATACATGACATACAGATAGACAGTAGGCCTACTGCTACATCTATGTACTGTACTGTACCCATTCTGCAATCTGTTAATACAGTTTTCAATCAATTCAATCAATCAAACATGTATATATTCCCTCCCCGCCGTATGTATATTTCTCTCCCACCCACCCACTCCCTCCTAATGTACAGTCCCCTCCCCATCATATGTATATACTCTGTCAGGATCTAGGGGTAACAGTACTGTATATTTGAATACCGGTTATGTCACAATTTACAAATGTATCAGTACTAAATACCTATATGTCCCTAATACCCTATGCCATAAATGTCATGTATGTTGTGTATGTCATAAATGTCTATATGAATTGAAAATGGGGGACCCTGATGGAAACAAGACAAACGTCTTTCTCAGGTCTGCATCCCCTTAACAATTGTATGTATTGAGCCGTACTGTATTGTACCCATTCTGCAATCTGTTAAATAAAGTTTTCATTCATTCATTCATTCACAAGTAACTCTCAAAGCCAACGTAGAGTAGAAAAGATCGCTCCTGTGAATTAGAAAAGCCAGCCCCGCCCCCAGCCTAGTGAATGAGAAAAGCCTGCCCCTAGTGGAGCAGGACAGTCCCTACACAGTACAGTACACAAAATGATCTAACTCCTACTGGATAGCATAGTGACATAGGGTATAACTGTATATTGTATAGTAGTGTACATAGGACTCATTGCCTTTTGTATTTGATCTTAGTATTTTTATCATGTCTATTTTATTTCTATTCTATTTCATTCTATTACTATTATTTGTATTTTTTGCACAATCGAAGCGGGAATGGCCACCTTCATTTCACTATATGTCTTGTGTATGTATGTGACGAATAAACCTCTTGAATCTTGAATCTTATACACAGCATGGGGTCGAGGTTACCAGGTAGAAGCCACCCATTTATTTTCTAGTAGCCTACATGTTAGGTGGGACTTAAGTGTAGGGGGTGTGGCAAAGATAAATTAACTATTACACTATTACACTATTACACTGTTACACTATCACACTATCATACAGTATTACATTATTACACTACTACATTATTACACTCGCACAAGAGTACACTACACTATTATACTATTACACACTGTTACACTATTACACACTCGGGATGGTCATGAGTAATGTTTCCCCAGAGGGAGTGCTCGCATGAAATCAATGCGACATTTATGTCTCATTTACAATTTGGAAATGCACAAATATGAACTGCTGTGTTTATCTGTCTTACCTCGTTCAAGTTCAAGTTCTTTATTTGTCAAATACACAACAATACAGGGGCATTGCAGGTAATGACATTTTTGTGTTTCGAGCTCAGACTCAACAGTGCACAATTAACCTCTTTAGCCCGAGCGGTCCATTGGCGGACTACAAATGACATCACTTCATAAATCCATCTCTCCAAAACTACATTTCCTAGCGATTTCCAGCTTCCTGGAAGCAAATGACTGCCTGATTGTTATTTTTTATTTCTCTTATTTCTCAGGATTATATACCACAAAACTGAACGTTATTGGCATAGATTGGAGTGCAGTTCGTTTGTCTACCTTCTGTGAACATTTAGCAACCATCCGTGTTGAAATCCGATTCAAAGTGGCAGAGCTGTCGCAAGAATAAAAAGCTGACTGTATTTACAGTAGATTTCATTCTCGGTTCTTCCTGCACACCTGGTGATACTAAATCCAAATTTAACTCAGTCATAGGAACGAGTAGATTTGGCCTGATCCATAGATGTGCAACATGGCTGTAATACGGTTAACTGTATGAGTTGTCAGGTTAGGTGTTTTTATACACATTTTTAGGATGTGTCCTGTCTAGTGTACATGTCCATTTGTGTTTCTGTGCCATTTTATGTTCCATGTATGGACCACAATGGAAACAAGCCTTGGCTTTATTGTGTTTTATCCATTTTTGACCAGCGTTGTTGACACTGTTATTGTCTTGTTTTAAAAAAAAAAAATTGTCATACGATTTGTGTCAAAATAAAGTATTCAATCAATCAATCAAAAGGTCATTTATAGGCCTGCTATTCTATATTCTATAATAATATTTCAAATAGCATGTGTCCGGATGGCAGAATTCAGTACTGTATCTACAAAACCTTCTTTTTAATCATCTTCCCTTTATTAATTTCCTTAAAGATGTCTTGTACACATGATCTCAAGAAGGTACTGAACGAGCTCAGTGGCAGTTTCTCATGTCTGGTCATTTTTAGCATGGTGTTATTCACTGTCAAAGATGCAAAGAAAAATCTTAATTTATATACTCCTTTGTTTTATCACAATTTTCTCAAGCCTAGTAACAGACACAATATTTATGACACTGGGAATACATTCCCTGAGATCCATAGATGTCCCTAGATACCAGGAACATGCAAATGGACCTTGTAGAAGTGGAGCAATCTTCCATTTACTTAGAAAATAGGGCTTAACAGGTTAAGAAACAACAATGAATACAAGAATGGTAACAATAAGTAGTAGTAGTAAGATCAAATTAAATTAAATATAAAATGAGGTAAGATAAAATAAAAGAGTAAATTATTTACAGAAAGTTTAAGTTTATTTAAGTTTATTTGGATCCCCATTAGCCACAGCAGTGCTGGGGCTATTCTTCCTGGGGTCCATAACACATAAAATACAGTTACAGACGTATACACTCACAACATTTACATGTCATACAGACAATTAAAACAACAATAAAAACCCTTATACACTCATACCATTTACATGACATACAGACCATTAAAACAACAATAAAAACCCTTATACACTCACAACATTTACATGTCATACAGACAATTAAAACAACAATAAAAACCCTAATCAAATTCATAATACAAGATAAAAATATCAGACACATACATTTTCATTTACGTACACACTATCTATTAGGGAATGTCAATTTCTTTGGTTGAAAATGTTGTTTTACCACGATTTTGAAACGGCATTTACTATTCTCCTGCTTAACATGTCTGGGAAGAGAGTTCCATTCCTGCATACCACGGAACATGACAGTTCGCTTCATTGCATTCGACCTCACTTTTGGAAGTGTAAAACCTCGTGCAGAAGCATGTCTGGTGGAATGGTTGTGTCTGTCAAGACTTATTGATAAATTGTTATATAAAATTGAGGGGATCTTTGTAACAAGAATATTCCTAGTGAATACAAGGAGTGAGCAGAGTAATTTATGTTTGACAAGTAACCAAGTTAAACAACTGTGCATCGCTGCAACATTAGTTCTGTACTCACAGCGAAGCGCTATACGTGCTGCTTTGTTTTGTACCATTTGTAATTTTTTCAGTTTATTCGTTGTTACATTCGACCATACTGCAGGACAATAGTCAAGATTTGACAAAACCAGAGCTTGAATTACCTGTTTGATAGAATTTAGTGGTAACAAATGAGCACATCTTTTAACAACAGAAATCCCTCTTCCCATTTTCACTACTATATTGTTTATATGGTGTGACCATGACAATTTACTGTCTAATGTTACCCCTAGGAGTTTAGTCTCCTGGACTTGATTAATTACCACATCACTTATCAAAAGTTTCAAGACTGGGTTCGTTCTTAGAGTATGGTTTGAACCGAAAATGATGCTACTTGTCTTTGATATGTTTAGAAAGTGTCTTACGTATAGTGTATGTGCATGTTAAAGTGCAGTGCAAAGTGCGTGTGTGTTTGTGTGTGTGTGTGTGTCCAAGAGTTTTTTAATAGGGCTATCTCCTGTTCTTGTCCTCATTCAGGAGTCTTGTGGCTTGTGAAAAATCTTTCCCTGAACCTGCTGGTTCTTGTGCGGATGCTCCGGTACTGTTTACCAGACGGTAGCAGAGTGAACAGTTTGTGACCGGGATGACTGTGGTCTCTGAGAATGTTCCGGGTTTTCCTTCTGCACCTCTGTGTGTAGAGGTCCTCCAGGGCTGGCAGCTCAGTCCTGGTGGCGTCTAGTTTTTTACCAACCCATTTCCAGTTCCGCGTTCGCGTTCTGCTCTGATTGGCCACTGACGTTTCTGGTCATGTGACATGTGCGGCCAATCGTGTGACGCCTGTTTCTTTCACCGGTTAAGCTTAGGCACTCTTTCGAAGTTGGTTAAGGTTAGAGTTTGTCTTAGAGCAGGGCGATAGAACACCAGCCCTGATTCCAAACTCTAACCGTAACCAACTTCGAAAGAGTCGCCTAAGCTTAACCAGTGATAAACTAGGCGTTAGATAGTTTGCATGCTGTTCGAGGCGGAAATGGGCAAAGACACAGGCGTCACACGATTGGGCGCACATGTCACACATGACCAGAAACGTCAGTGGCCAATCAGATCGCACCAGAAACGTCAGTGGCCAATCAAATCGCAGAACGCGAACGCGTTGGTAAAAAACTAGACGCGTCCTGGTGATGTGTTGTGCTGACTTCACCACCCTTTGCAGAGTTGCCATACCAGGCAGTGATGCACCCAGTCAGGATACTCTCTCTATAGTTCACCTGTTAAAGTTGCACTATGGGCAGCCAAGTGGCGACCCATGTAACGCGCTACGTCGCGAAGCGGCCAACCCGGTTCGATTCCCGGACCCGGCGTCATTTGCAGAATGTCTTCCCCCCGGTCTGTCTCCCGTTCTTCCTCTCTCTCTCTCCCTCTACTGGACTGCCCGGTAGTACAAACAAATAAAAAAAATCTACCAAAAACATAATAAAAAATAAAATAAATAGAAAAGTTGCACTATAGCTAGCTGTATTCCAATGCAACAAACTATTTGCTGTAACAACGTTACTCCTTTCCAACTCTCTCAGGCTTCCACTGCTTCCTGCACCAACTCACGCTTTGCAGGATTTCAAAGTGATATTTCAAAGAGATATTTCAAAGCGATATTTCAAAGCGATATTTCAAAGTGAGATTTCAAAGTGAGATTTCAGAGCGAGATTTCAGAGCGAGATTTCTGTTTCAGTGGCAATACAAGCACCTTTAGACAGAGCACTTGAGTCATTGAGTACTCATGCCCATCCAAATGACATACTATTACACTATTGCACTAGTACACACTACACAGTATTACACTATGACATTGTTACACTATCACACTAGTACACAGTATTACACTATGCCATTGTTACACTAATACAAAATGACACTATTACACTACACTAGCACATTAGTACACTATTACACTATGACCCTATTACACACTATTACATATTATTACACTATCACACTATTACACTATTACACACTATTAAGGGCAATAGTGGCTCAGGAGGTATAGCAGTCGTCTGGTAATCTGATGGTTCGATTCTGGCTCCTCCTGGCAGCATGTTGAAGTGTCCTTGAGCAAGACACTTAACCTGCTCCCGATTTGGCAACTTGCATGGTTGCCTCCGGCCATAAGTGTTACACTCTAACAAACGATCACACTATTACACAGTATTATACAAAATTACAGTATTACACACTAAATATTGCACTATTACACACTATTACACTATTGGGTGGAATACACCTTTAAAATGATTTGGGTGGAATAAACAGATACACAGACAAATATACAGACAGGACTGATTACAAGATCTCCCCTGGCAGCCTAATGGAGATACATATCGCTGCTGTCAAGACAAAACCTCATAACTCCATTTTTTTAATATTTTCTTTTTCTATAAATCAACTCCGTAGATCATCCTCCATATGTGTGTGTGGGTTTTACAAAGTTTAAACAATGGGAAAGCATTAAACCGATCATCTGTCTAAACCTCCTAACTCTATTCACCCTCAAATCTGTGTTCGTTTTTTTCATCTGCTGAAAAGTTGGGTTTTTGGAGTTATGAGGTTTTGGCCCGACAGCAGCGATATCAACTGGACCCTACTTGGTTAGAAAGCTTGACTAATCAACTAACTAGCAAACTAGATTAGACCACCTAAATCTGTGTTTTTGTTTAACTATATTTTCCGGTGTATGGCACTAACCTTTAGCATTTTCCATTCACATACTGTACATGAAACGGCTAGCATTAGCTTTTCTATACTAAAATGTTATGGGTGCGATTTTCCTTGGGGGGGGGTTCCACATTTTCACATTTCTGCTTTTCTCATCTATAGGCTACCCTTCAACACTGGTGGGGATGCGATGTATCCTTATTTTTAGTCTATAAAGAAATAGCCTATTGTTCATTTTCTTTCTCAGATTTTTCTCTGTTTTTCTCCCCGTCCCAATTTAGTTGTTGTGCCAATTCCCCCCCTCCCCTGCCTGGTTGTTGTAAGCATGTTCTCCTACTGGTCGGTACAAGGGAACCCTGAAGTCATCCGCACGCTTCCTCCGACACGCGCGGCGACAGCCAGTGACTCTTTTTTCACCTGGCAGCGAGGACTCTCATTGGTGAAGTGTAATGCGTGGGAGGTCATGCTGCCTTCATCAAGTCCTGCCTCCGCTGAGCAAGCGCCCAGACCTGACCTGTAGGCGTCGCTGTCCACAACGCCAGATTCCCACCCATGACTTCCCTCCCCCTAACCCAGCCAAACGAGTTAGTATGACGATCAGCCCAAGCCAAGGCAATGCTGACTCCGGGAGTCGAGACCGCAGCCTCTTGCATTGGTGACGAGCGCAATCTCTGCTACGCCACCTGACCGCTTCTATTGTTCATTCTTGCGTTGAATTAATACATTAATTTCTCAAGATTGTCAGCAGCCTACATACCAGCATCTCCCTGCCGCGTGAATATTAAAGGCAACCAACTTTTCAGCTTTTCTCTGATTGGCCACGACCCCACGCCGCTAGCCCGCCCCCTTTTGCCACGAGCGCGGCAGGAACCTTCAAGTTCCCTGGTGCAAAATAAATCTGGTAGTTTGTTTATGACGTTAATTAATAATAAACACTGTTAGGACTCTTAATAATAAACACTGTTAGGACTATCTGACTCTTAATAATAAACACTGTTAGGACTATCTGACTCTTACTAATAAACACTGTTAGGACTATCTGACTCTTAATAATAAACACTGTTAGGACTATCTCGATTCACACGTCACTACTGTAACTAGAAACTGTACATTGTAACGTTATATAATGTATAATGTTATTTCGCGTCACGCGTCACTGTACGCTGTAACGTTATATGTTATTTCGCGTTTTTAACGTCAGTCACTGTACATCAGTGTGGAGGCTGACGCCTGACTGATTAACTAGAAACTGTACGCTGTAACGTTATATGTTATTTCGCGTTTTTAACGTCATAAACCAACTACCAGATTCACTCATAACTGTACAGCAGTGGAGGCTGCTGAAGCGCCAGCGGGGCGATGCGGTGGTTTCTCCCCGGCTTCCGTGCGCCGCCGCCGGCTTGACTCGGTCCAGCTCGAGCAGCAGCGGCCATCGTCCGTTGTAGAAGCCCTTTCAATGACAGAGCTCTCATATTTTGCGAATGCATAAACTATATCTTAAATTATGGCTATGTGTCTAATATGGCTGTCGCTTATCAATGACTTCGCGACAGCCATATTAGACACATAGCCATAATTTAAGATATAGTTTATGCATTCGCAAATATGAGAGCTGTTATGGTTTGTAACCGACCTCAAACGCAACGGCACAGACAGGAAGTTCAGAGTTAGCCAAAAGCTAGGGCGTATTTATTTACAGAGTCACAAGATGGATGAGGTACAGTAATCAAACAAACGGGGATCTGGCATGTGACGATGTAGCGGCTCTGCAGATACTCCCAGTAGATAGTGGTGAGGAATTGGCATGTGACGTTGTAGCGGCTCTGCAGATCCTCCCAGCTTTCACTCACGGTGGAAAACGGAGAGAGAGAGAAATCAGAAACAGCCCAACGAACACACAGAGGCAGAGAGGTGACTGAGTCCAGTATTAATCCCAAATGACTTGATCTTCGGTGTACCACACACAAGTTAGCTGAGTCCAGTGAAAAACAACACGGTATTCTTCAGTGTTATTCTAACACACAAATTAGCTGAGTCCAGTGCAAAACAAAACGGAATTCTTCAGTGTTATCCTAACACACAAATTAGCTGAGTCCAGTACAAAACAAAAACGGTATTTCTTCAGTGTTCACCAAACACACAAAAAACTGATAATCCAAAAGGACTGTTTTCCAAAAACTCACCAGAGCGCAACGCGTAAAGCGGGCAGATAACGAGGCGCAGCTCCAAACGGGGAACCAGGTTCTCCACAGCGGTTCTCCACAAAAAGGTCCTGGAGAGAAAGAAGACAGGAACAGCGATGGGGAAAGGCAGGTATATGCAGTTGTATTCCAGAACGACCCAACATCGATAGCAAGGAGGTCTGTGTATATAAAGCCTTCAGGGGCGCTAATTACAAACTGTGACAGCTGCGGGATGAGATTGACACTTGCTCCAAAAGCGTGTGGCAGGGAATGCACCAATCAACACAGCACCTTAAAGGAACGGAGCGCGTGGCGGGGAATGCATCAATCAACATAGTACCTTAAAGGAACGGAGCGTGTGGCGGGGAGCGGACCAAACCTCACAGTACCCCCCCCTCCACGGGAGCCACCCGGCGACCAGCCCGACCCGGCTTGCCCGGATGGGCACGATGGAAGTCGGCGATCAGGCCGGGATCCACGATGAGCTGGCGGGAGACCCAGCTCCGTTCTTCCGGACCGTACCCCTCCCAGTCCACCAGGTACTGGAACCCCCGACCCCGCCGTCGAACGCCCATCAACCGGTGGACCTGCCACTGGGGGTGACCGTCCACCATCTCGGGAGGAGGTGGTTCCGGAGCAGGAGGCTTCAGGGGACTGAGAGAGACAGGCTTAACCCGGGACACATGGAAAACGGGGTGAATGTGCATGGACGCAGGAAGCTTAAGACTCACCGCCGCCGGACTGAGTACCTTCAGAACCTCAAAAGGACCGACGAACCGGGGGTTAAGCTTCTTGGCCGAGGACCGAAGTGGAAGGTCCCTTGCGGAAAGCCACACCCTCTGCCCAGGGTGGTACGTCGGCGCAGGAACCCGGCGCCGGTCAGCCCCACGACTGGCGCGCTCCGATGACCGGAGTAGCGCAGTCCTGGTGATCTCCCAGACCCGACGGCACCGGTCGAGGTGGTCCTGTACGGAGGGAACTGCCACCTCCGACTCCTGTGCAGGGAAAAGAGGGGGTTGGTAGCCCAGGGATACCTCAAAGGGTGAGAGGCCGGTGGCGGAACTGACCATGGAGTTGATGGAGTACTCGACCCAGGGAAGGAAACGGCTCCAAGAAGCGGGTTTCTCGGCAGCCACACACCGAAGAGCAGACTCCACACTCTGGTTCATCCTCTCTGTTTGTCCGTTAGTCTGGGGATGATAACCAGAGGAAAGACTGACCGTTGCCCCCAATCCCTTGCAAAAAGCCCGCCATACCTGGGAAGTGAACTGGGGCCCCCGGTCCGAGACGACGTCCTGGGGAAAACCATGGATGCGAAACACGTGGCGTGTCAGGAGGTCCGCCGTCTCGGCCGCCGAGGGAAGCTTGGGAAGGGCCACGAGGTGAACCCCCTTGCTGAACCGATCCACCACGGTTAGTAGGCACGTGTTCCCCTGGGAAGAAGGAAGACCCGTGACGAAGTCCAGCGCCACATGTGACCAAGGACGGCTCGGATTGGGAAGCGGCTGCAATAGCCCGGAGGGTGCCTGGTGGGAGGCCTTGCTGCGGGCGCAGACTGCGCAGGCCAGTACAAACTCCTTGACGTCGTTCCTCATGGTGGGCCACCAGAATCGATGAGCCAGGAAGGAGAACGTGCGATGAACGCCCGGGTGGCAGGCGAACCGGCTGGTATGGCCCCACTGGAGGACCCGGGACCGGGCCGAGTCGGGGACGAAGAGACGATGAACCGGTACATTGCCTGGAGCGCGATGGAAGCGTAGGGCACGCCTTACCACCCCCTCGATGCCCAAGGTGACTACTCCTACCACCCTGGCCTCTGGGAGGATGGGAGTCGGGTCCTCAGTGGTTGGAGCCCCCTTGGAGTGTAACCGGGACAGGGAGTCGGCCTTCGTGTTGCGGGAACCAGGGCGAAACGTCAGCGAGAAGTCGAACCGACTGAGGAAGCTGGCCCATCTTGCCTGCCGGCCATTGAGGCGCTTGGAAGCACGGATGTACGTCAGGTTCTTGTGGTCCGTCCAAATGTTAAATGGCTCCTCGGCCCCCTCTAGCCTCTAGCACTCCTCCAAGGCAGCCACAACCGCCAGCAGCTCCCGATTGCCGATGTCATAGTTCCTCTCGGCAGGGAGGAAATGACGCAAGTAGAAGGCGCAAGGATGTACATTCTGGTCTGTTGCCGACCGCTGGGATAAGATAGCTCCTAGTCCAGTATCCGAGGCGTCCACCTCTACGATGAACTGTCTCTTGGGGTCTGGATGGAGCAAGATCGGGGCGGAAGTGAACCTCTTCTTGAGGGAGCGGAACGCAGCACACGCCGCAGGGGACCAGTCGAACGGCAGGGCGGGAGAGGTCAGCCTGGTAAGCGGTTCCGCCACTTGACTGTAGTTCCGGATGAATCTTCAGTAGAAGTTGGCGAACCCGAGGAAGCTCTGTAACTCCTTCCGAGAGGTGGGTTCCGGCCACTCCTCCACGGCCCGGATCTTGCGAGGGTCAGCTCGGGTCAAGCCTCTCTCCACGATGAAGCCCAGGTAATCGACGGAGTCGGAGTGGAATCGGCACTTCTCTGCCTTGACGAAGAGCCGATTGTGGAGGAGGCGATCCAGCACACGGCGGACATGCTGGATGTGTTCCTCGAGGGTCTTGGAGAAAATGAGGATGTCGTCTAGGTATACTACCACAAACTCCTCCAGCATGTCACGAAGGACGTCGTTCATGAGCGCCTGGAATACCGCCGGAGCGTTGGTGAGGCCGAACGGCATTACCAGGTACTCGTAGTGGCCCCTGGGAGTCTTGAAGGCGGTCTTCCACTCATTGCCCTCTCCGATACGGACTAGATGGTAGGCACTCCGGAGGTCCAGCTTGGTAAAGACGGTAGCCTGGGTGAGAGGCTCGAAGGTGGAGTTCATGAGAGGAAGAGGGTACTTGTTCTTAATGGTGATCTCGTTGAGCTGGCGATAGTCGATGCAGGGTCGAAGGTCTCCGTCCTTCTTCCCAACAAAGAAGAAACCGGCCGCCACGGGAGAGGAGGAAGGCCGAATGAGTCCTGCTTCCAAGGACTCAGAGATATATTGATCCATTGCTGCCTTCTCAGGGACGGTCAGACTGTAGAGGCGGCTGCCGGGAAGGGGAGCCCCTGAGCGGAGGTCGATGGCACAGTCGTAAGGCCGGTGAGGCGGAAGGGCCTGAGCCCTGGACTTACTGAAAACCTCCTTGAGGTTGTGGTACTCGGGGGGTATGGTCGAGAGGTCCGGAGGCGGCTCACAAACGGATCTCCGGGGCGAGGGACAGGACGCCGGCTGAAGACACTGGGCATGACAGGAGGAGCTCCACCCCCGGATGGTACCGGAGGACCAGGCGATGTGGGGCTCGTGCAGCGCGAGCCAGGGCCGGCCCAGGACTACTGGGACAAGAGGGGATCTGGTGATAAAAAACTGGAGTCTCTCAACGTGGTTACCAGCAATGGTGAGCAGGACAGGACAGGTGCGTTGAGTGATGTCAGCCAGGCGGTGTTGGTCCAATGCGAATACCTCCAATGGCCTCACGAGGTCCTCAAGTGGAATGTTGGCCCGGGTAGCAAACTCGAAGTCTAGGAAACTCTCGTCAGCCCCCGAGTCAATGAGTGCCTCCACCGTGGCCCGTTGGTCCGCCCAGGCCAGGGTGACGCTCATCAGACGGCTAGGTGGTGCACGGCTCTGGGAACGAGAAAAACGGCTCACCAGGATCTCCCGGGGTCCCGGCGAGCCTGGTCTTTTGGCCGGGTAGGGCAGTTGGCGATACGGTGTCCATCCCGACCGCAGTAGAGGAAAAGGCCGGACCTGAACCTCGCCTCCCGTTCAGCTTGGCTAAGATGTGAATGTCCCAGCTGCATGGGTTCCTCCCCGGGCACCGAACGGGAGGGGAAAGGGCCACCAGTCGTGTTGGGAGCAGGGCAGACCGCAGTACCGTCACGAGTACGGGGGGTCTGGAGAACCTCTGGAGGTCCCTGTCGGGTTCTCTCACGTCTTCTCTCCTGGAGGCGTCCGTCGAATGGCGAGGCTGAATAGGTCCTCGAGGGACTCAGGTTCCTCACGGGTCGCGAGCTGGTCCCTGACAGCGTCGTTGAGCCCCCTCATGAAGGTGAGACGAAGCGCTTGATCATTCCAACCGCTCTCCGTTGCCGCCAGTCTGAACTCCAGCACGTAGTCGGTGACCCCGCCACTGCCCTGCCGGAAGGTGCCCAACCGGGCTCCAGGGTCCTGGCCACGGGCTGGGTGGTGGAAAACCCTGCGGAGCTCAGCCACGAAGTCTGAGTAGGAAAAACAGAAATCAGCCCCCATTGCCCAGGAGGCAGTGACCCACTGGACTGCCCGGCCTGAGAGCAAGTTAGTCATGTAAGCCACTCGGGCTCCCCTTGAAGTGAATCGGCTGGGTTGATGAAGAAAAACCAACTCACATTGCATGATGAATGTGGCACAATCCTCGAAGTTACCATCGAACAACCGTGGTTCGGAGAGACGGGGCTCCCGAGGTGCGGGATCGGGAGGCGCGGGGCCTGCCAGGGCTGCGGGTGATGCTCCGGCCGAGGCTCCTGAAGTAAGTGGGGTTACAAGCAAGGTGTTAACGGTTACACTCAGCGCTTGTAATTGGTGGAGAATATTAGACTGCTGGCTAGCCAGAGAGCCAAGGGACTCCTGAATAGGCAGGACCTGGTCTCGGAGCTCCTGTACAGCAACCGCAGCCGCACCTAGCTGTAGGCTGTGGTCGTTGGTTAACTCAATCTGGACCGCCAACGCTGTTCTGACCCTGTCTGCGTCGGCTGAGGTCGTCATGGTTGGGTCGTAATGTTATGGTTTGTAACCGACCTCAAACGCAACGGTACAGACAGGAAGTTCAGAGTTAGCCAAAAGCTAGGGCGTATTTATTTACAGAGTCACAAGATGGATGAGGTACAGTAATCAAACAAACGGGGATCTGGCATGTGACGATGTAGCGGCTCTGCAGATACTCCCAGTAGATAGTGGTGAGGAATTGGCATGTGACGTTGTAGCGGCTCTGCAGATCCTCCCAGCTTTCACTCACGGTGGAAAACGGAGAGAGAGAGAAATCAGAAACAGCCCAACGAACACACAGAGGCAGAGAGGTGACTGAGTCCAGTATTAATCCCAAGTGACTTGATCTTCGGTGTACCACACACAAGTTAGCTGAGTCCAGTGAAAAACAACACAGTATTCTTCAGTGTTATTCTAACACACAAATTAGCTGAGTCCAGTGCAAAACAAAACGGAATTCTTCAGTGTTATCCTAACACACAAATTAGCTGAGTCCAGTACAAAACAAAAACGGTATTTCTTCAGTGTTCACCAAACACACAAAAAACTGATAATCCAAAAGGACTGTTTTCCAAAAACTCACCAGAGCGCAACGCGTAAAGCGGGCAGATAACGAGGCCCAGCTCCAAACGGGGAACCAGGTTCTCCACAGCGGTTCTCCACAAAAAGGTCCTGGAGAGAAAGAAGACAGGAACAACGACAGGGGAAAGGCAGGTATATGCAGTTGTATTCCAGAACGACCCAACATCGATAGCAAGGAGGTCTGTGTATATAAAGCCTTCAGGGGCGCTAATTACAAACTGTGACAGCTGCGGGATGAGATTGACACTTGCTCCAAAAGCGTGTGGCGGGGAATGCACCAATCAACACGGCACCTTAAAGGAACGGAGCGCGTGGCGGGGAATGCATCAATCAACATAGTACCTTAAAGGAACGGAGCGTGTGGCGGGGAGCGGACCAAACCTCACAAGAGCTCTGTCATTGAAGTGTGGGTGGTGGCAGCGTAACAGCGTTCACCCTGATGTAAAGTAGCGATTTTTATTGTTTTGTCATGACAAACCAATTACATAATCCAACATATGTGTAAAGAAACAACATATTCCAGTTCCACTCGACGGGGTCGGTACCGACCCCTTTTGACATTATAATCATATAGGCATATTTTTATGAATGATGAAAATAATTTGTGATTTTAAAATCAACCGTTTTCAAGTATTAACATCACCACTATGTCACAAATGCATGTGGAATGTAAAACGTTAGGTTGGCAATAGTTTAGCAATAGGTTAAAAGTGTACTTATATCGTTTTAAGTTTTCGATATGCAATCGCCTATCTGACCCGGAACCGGAAATGGAAATGTTGAACCATGGGAATTGTAGTTCTTTTGTGGCCATCTTGTGGAGGAGGTTCATAGCTATCGGCCAGCGTTGAAATTTCTCCGATCTACACTTCCTGTCACATACTATGGTGGTTCAAAGTTCAGCGTTCTGAATGAATCATATCAATAATTGTTATGATTCGCGATAATAAGCTACAAAAGGTAACGTTTTTGACAAATATTGAAACGCAGTCAGTTTCTCCACACTATTGTTACCATGTAGGAACAGTTAGATCTGAAATTAGTTTCAAAATGGTTACACTGTGGGGGAAATAAAAAAGTACAGTCGATTACAGTAAATATCAGTATCTGTTATTATGCACGCCTGGTGATACTATATCCAAATTGAACTTGGCCATTTGAAAGATACTATATATATATATATATATATATATATATATATATATATATATATATATATATATATATATATATATATATATATATATATATATATATATATATATATATATATATATATATGTGCGAATTGGCTATAATAAGGTAATGTATAAGCATATATTCTATATTCTATAATAATATTTCAAATTGCATTGGTCCGGATGGGAGAATTCAGTACTGTATATACAGAACCTTCAGTTTTATCATCTTCCCTTTATTAATGTCCTTAGATCTTTTGTACACATGATCTCAAGAGGGTACTGAATGAGTTCAGTGGTAGTTTTTTAAGTTTGGTCATTATTATCATGGTGTTATTCACTGTCAAAGATGAAAAGAAAAATCATAATTCATATTTTCCTTTGTTTCATCACAATTTAAGCAAGCCTAGTAATAGACACAATATTTCTGACACTGAGAATACATTCACTGAGGTCCATAGATATACCTAGATACCAAGAATATGCAAATAGCCCTTGTAGAAGTGGAGCAATATTCCATTTACCTAGGTATACATTTTATGCAGATTTTCACCTGGGGTGGAACAGGTTAACGGTATATTTTTTTAATGATTCATTACGGTATAAATTAGGTTAACTGGAGCTGCGTATTGCTGGCTCTCATATTTGCGAATACAACAGCGTTCACCCTGATGTAAACAAAACAAGTCATTGCGACGGCCAACGGAAGACGGCCGCTGCCGCAGGCGGCGCAACTCTCTGCCGCGCGGCAGCGCGGTCACGTGGCCGTGTGGCCAATCAGAGAAACGCTGAACGAAAGGCTGAACACAAGTTGGTTGCCTTTAATATTCATGCCTCCCTGCCAGCCAGATAGTGCCTCCTATACCGCTCGGACAGAGAGACGGATCTACTGGCTACTGTTGTGCACAGTTTGAGTAACTACAGCTTCAGTTTCACTGGCCTCTCTGCTACAGCTGGTCTCTGCTACAGCTGGTCTCTGCTACAGCTGGTCTCTGCTACAGTTGGTCTCTGCTACAGCTGGTCTCTGCTACAGCTGGTCTCTGCTACAGCTGGTCTCTGCTACAGTTGGTCTCTGCTACAGCTGGTCTCTGCTACAGCTGGTCTCTGCTACAGCTGGTCTCTGCTACAGCTGGAGGTGGTCTCTGCTACAGCTGGTCTCTGCTACAGCTGGAGGTGGTCTCTGCTACAGCTGGTCTCTGCTACAGCTGGTCTCTGCTACAGCTGGTCTCTGCTACAGCTGGTCTCTGCTACAGCTGGAGGTGTTCTCTGCTACAGCTGCTCTCTGCTACAGCTGGTCTCTGCTACAGCTGGTCTCTGCTACAGCTGGTCTCTGCTACAGCTGGATGTGTTCTCTGCTACAGCTGGAGGTGTTCTCTGCTACAGCTGGAGGTGTTCTCTGCTACAGCTGGAGGTGGTCTCTGCTACAGCTGGAGGTGTTCTCTGCTACAGCTGGAGGTGCTCTCTGCTACAGCTGGTCTCTGCTACAGCTGGAGGTGTTCTCTGCTACAACTGGAGGTGCTCTCTGCTACAGCTGGTCTCTGCTACAGCTGGAGGTGTTCTCTGCTACAGCTGGAGGTGCTCTCTGCTACAGCTGGAGGTGTTCTCTGCTACAGCTGGAGGTGCTCTCTGCTACAGCTGGAGGTGTTCTCTGCTACAGCTGGAGGTGTTCTCTGCTACAGCTGGAGGTGTTCTCTGCTACAGCTGGAGGTGGTCTCTGCTACAGCTGGAGGTGTTCTCTGCTACAGCTGGAGGTGCTCTCTGCTACAGCTGGAGGTGTTCTCTGCTACAACTGGAGGTGCTCTCTGCTACAGCTGGTCTCTGCTACAGCTGGAGGTGTTCTCTGCTACAGCTGGAGGTGTTCTCTGCTACAGCTGGAGGTGTTCTCTGCTACAGCTGGAGGTGGTCTCTGCTACAGCTGGTCTCTGCTACAGCTGGAGGTGTTCTCTGCTACAGCTGGAGGTGCTCTTTGCTACAGCTGGAGGTGTTCTCTGCTACAGCTGGTGTTCTCTGATACAGCTGGAGGTGCTCTCTGCTACAGCTGGAGAAGGCGGCTCTCCCTCATAACAGGTGTGTGAACAAACCAGAGAAAGAGTTTTATGAACAGTTTTATGAAGAAGCACAGTCCAGCAAGAAATATAAATTCCTGAAAAGACCTATGTGATGCACCGCACTCTCCATGGTGCTGAAAACGGTCTCATTTCCCAAATTTGTGTTTTGGGAGAGGTGCCCAGTAACAACAACTACTACAATTTATTTTCTGTTCCGCAGTGTTTCTGGCTGCTGCTTAGCCATTTGGCCTACAGTATATTATCTACTTAGCCTATACTGTGTATTTAAGAAATTACTGTAGTTAATTGAACTATAGGAAGGAAGGAATGTCTGCGCATATCTTGTGATTTGTACGATCGGCTTTACACTTGGTGGGCATATTGCTGAGGAGCCAGGGGAGTGCAGTGTCGGATTTGCTATCATTTGGCCAGACTAATATAAATAAAGGATATCTCTCATTAATATAACAGTTTGTGAAGGAAACCCCCTTCTTACCTTGTTTAGCACCTAGCTGGAAGGCGAAGAGGTACGTGTTTATTTATGGATTGTGTTATTTGTTTATATTTGGCAATCTTTATATTTTGTGTATTGAGCTGAACTAGCTAAGATGCTAACCCGTGCTATACCTTTCACTGGAAAGTATACACAAACGAATGACTGTATGTCTGTTTCCATTTTCAGCTCTTACGGTGTCAAATGGTGAAACTGTCAATAAATGGTTTGGATACCGCACCATAGCCATCAGTCTCAAGGAGTTCATTTTGTCTGAAGTAAAGTCCAGCTTGGGAAATGCTACAGGTGGCGCTATAACAACAAACTTTACATTCAGGCCTGTAACTTTTGAACCGTAACTCTCAGAAACAAAGTTTTGTCGTAATCAGTTTTTTCGCTATTCCTCCTACGCATTTTGGGCAATCGTCACCAAATTTGGTACAGAGCATTTCTGGACAAAGCTGGAAAAGATACCTTCTCAGATTTCTTATAATAATAATGCAGGACTTAGGAAGTCTTTATTTGGCATGCAAACGACACACATGCGATAGGCGGCACACACACACAGGAACACACACATGCAATTTCTTGTGTTGCCTAATGCGATTGAGTCTCTGCACTTGACCCATCCCGTCGTCCTTCCCCCCAAGGGCAGCCGGGAGCAGATAGGGCGTCGACGTGAGCCGCGCCCCGGGGACCAATCCAAGTGCTCCTGCCCGTCTTCGTCAAGGATGCGACAGCGTTAGCGATCTGTTGTTGTGCATGTTTTTCCATCGGGTTTTATCTTATCAGGAGGGGAAACCCTTGCGAGCACGGGGAGAACATGCTAACCACACAGAAAGGCCCGGGAGATCACCCACCTGGCAACGCGGAAACCTGGTCCCCAAGCGGGAATCGAACCCTGGACCTTCTTGCTGTGAGGCGACAGTGTTAACCACTACACCACCGTGCCGCCGATTTTTTATATTCCTTACAGCTTTGTTATAGCTGGTGCTCAAATTTTGCTCAAATGCTGTGGACAGGGCTTATATTACAAAAAAATTCATATCTTCTGAACGCTTTGTGCTATTGCAACCATATTTGGTGGACATGTTGTATAATATATGATGATCATATGTTGGAGTGACCATTACAAATTTGGTGCCATCTGGCCAATAGGTGCGGCTGTAGCAGTATCATACTGTAAGTTGAAATAGCTATAATATTCCTGTCTGTCCTTTGCATTATCTCAGGAACCGTTCAGCCATTCCCAGTCGGGCACGCGCTCTGAACACATTTTGAATGCGCACTGATCTAGTTCAGTGGTTCTCAAACTTTTTCAAGTCACGGTATGATCTATGACATAATTGGAATAATATGTTTGCATTTCTATACTAAAACGTTTAGCTATAAACTACCAAATATATCAAGTGGACCTGTTACGACCCTGGCTCATGGGTACGCAACCTATGTGTAATCAACACCAAAACCCTGTGCTCTAACTCAAAAATGCTACTAAACCAAGGAACTACTAATATAACTATAAGCTAAAGTACTGGTAACCCAACGGACAAGGACTGTAAGAACCTGACAGCTCTTTCACTAGGCACAGACCGTGCATGTGTGTTTCTGGGTCTGCCTTTGAAGCTCCCCAGCAGGTAACCAATCAGCACTAATTGGCTAATTGGCAGCCCTCACCTGCCTGCCCTGGTGACACAGGAGTGACCAGGCCTCTAGTACATAACACCTCCCCCACCAAACTGGTTGCCCAAGAGGCAACCACTACACAACAACCCATAAACAAAACAAAAACAACTGTGACCCCTTAGTTGTCAGGGCCTCTACCACAACAGCGACAACGGGTACCACAAACACCGATACTACGATCGTGAGAGGGCGTCTGCTAGCACGTTGTCCCTCCCACGAATGTGGCGAATATCCAAGTTATACGCCTGGAGGAACAAACTCCATCGCATCAAACGATGATTCGAATTCACCATGCTGCGAAGAAAAACCAAAGGGTTAAGGTCTGTATACACAACAAGGGGTAAACTGGAGGATCCCACGTAAACATCAAAATGGTTCAAGGCAAGAACCAAAGCGAGCGCCTCCTTCTCTATAGTAGAGTAGTGCAGTTGATGCCTGTCAAACTTTTTAGAAAAGTAGCACACTGGGTGCTCCACCTCTAATGCATCCTCTTGCAGGAGGACGGCTCCAGCACCGAGGTCACTAGCATCCACTGCCAACTTGAATGGCAGTTGAAAATCGGGAGCTGACAGAACAGGAGCGCTAATCAGAATACCCTTGATGCTCTCAAAAGACTGTTGACAAGTCTCAGTCCACACGAAAGGTACCTTAGGACTGAGCAGATTGGTCAAAGGGGCAACAACAGAAGCAAAGTTCCTACAGAAACTCCTATAGTACCCTGCCATACCTAGGAAGCGCTTTAACTCCCGCCTGGTGATGGGAGTAGGGAAGCCCACTATAGCCTCCACCTTAGCTGTAATGGGCCACACATGCCCACGTCCAACCACCTTACCCAGGTAGGTAACCGTGGCCTGTCCAAATTCACATTTCGCAAGGTTAACTGTCAAGTTAGCATCACCCAACCGCTTGAACACTTCGGCCAGATGCTCCACATGTTGTGACCAAGAGGAACTGTGGATAACCAGGTCATCCAGATATGCCTCACAGAACGCTACCCCGCCCAGGACCTTGTTCGCATGCCAAAGGCCATCACTGTATACTGGCAGAAACTCTCTGGTGTGACAAAAGCGGATATCTCACGTGCTCGCGGAGTAAGCGGAACCTGCCAGTATCCCTTTAGCAAATCCAATTTACTTACAAAGGCTGCTGAACCCACCCGATCGATACAGTCGTCCATCCGAGGCAGAGGGTACGAGTCCGGCTTGGTTACTGCATTAACTTTATGGAAATCAGTACAGAACCGATGAGTGCAGTCTGGCTTATCAACAAGCAGGCAGGGGGAGCTCCACGCACTAGAACTGGGCTCCGCAATGCCATGTCTCACCATATAGTCTACTTCCTTACTCAAGATCCTTCGTTTTTCCGGATTCACCCTATAGGCATGTTGCTTAATTGGCCCTGCACTACCAACATCAATGTCATGCTCGAGTACATTAGTACGACTAGGGACATCAGAAAACAAACGTGTATGCTGTCTAAGTAGGCGCACCACATCCGTACGCTCAGGAAGTGGTAAGTACGACAGGTGTGAGTCCAAGTCACCTAGTATCTGGGTGTTTGGCAACCGGCCCTGAGAAATCTCCTTCGACACAGAACAGTCGGCTACAATAGGAGATGCAGAAACTGTTAGAACAGCCACAGGCTTGACCCCTGACTGGTCAATCTGAGCCCTATCATTGTACGCCTTCAACATATTGACGTGACATAATCTACTCTTGCGCCTGCGGTCGGGAGTTTTAATCAAGTAGTCGACCTCACCAACTTTGCGCTCAATGGAGTATGGCCCACTGTATTTAGCCTGTAATGCAGATCCAAGAATAGGCGAGAGAACCAACACCTTGTCTCCCGGTGAGAACACCCTATGTCGGGCCCGCCTATCATACCACACCTTCATTTTTCCTTGGGCTACCTTTAGGTTCTCTTTCGCTAGTTCACATGCTCTACTAAGCTTAAGCCTGAAGTCACACACATAGTCCAACAAATTAGTAGAGGAAGGAGTCTGGTCAGCCAACCACTTTTCCTTCAGCAGTTTCAAAGGACCCCTCACTGTGTGGCCGAACACCAGCTCAGCCGGGCTGAATCCAAGAGACTCCTGGGTTACCTCCCTAGCAGCAAACAGAAGCAAAGGAATTCCATCATCCCAGTCTTTGTCGAACTCCGTACAATATGCCCGCAGCATTGTTTTGATAGTCTGGTGAAATCTCTCCAGCGCCCCCTGGGACTCTGGATGATAGGCAGAGGAAGGGCAATGCTGGATAGACAACTGCTGGAGGACCTGAGCAAAGAGACGGGACATGAAGTTAGACCCTTGATCTGATTGAATGACCTTTGGTAGACCAAAAGTCGAAAAAAACCTAACCAGAGCTTTGGATATAGCTGGGGCTGTGATCTTGCGTAAAGGAATGGCTTCAGGAAAACGGGTCGCTGCACACATAATAGTCAAAAGGTACTGGTTCCCTGTCTTAGTTCGAGGGAGGGGACCAACACAGTCAATGAGGATCCGCTCAAAAGGTTCCCCAACGGCAGGGATAGGCTGCAGAGGAGCCTGAGGGATCTTCTGGTTTGGTTTACCAACCACCTGACACACATGGCACGAGCGACAATATTGTGCCACATCTGACTTCAAACCAGGCCAACAAAAATGTCTCAGCACACGGTCATAAGTCTTCCTGACCCCCATGTGACCAGCAAGATCATGATCATGTGCTAGATGCAGTATATCAGGACGATACACGGCTGGAACAACAATCTGAAACACACTGCCCCAGTCATCCAGACTGGACAGGTTAGGTGGTGTCCACTTTCTCATGAGCACGTCATTGCTAACAAAGTATCCTTGAGACGTATCTACCATTTCATCCTCTAAAACCGCCTCTTCAAAGAGGGACGACAAGGAGACATCCTTGTTTTGCTCTAGTACCAACTGCTCATGAGACGGAATCACCTTACCAAACCCCTCATCAGGGCCACTTTTCAACTCAACAAAGAACGTGTCACTAAGTGTCATATCACCATCTAAGTTAACAACCTCATGGGTGTCACATTTGACCTTTGACATTGCGCGTGTTACCGCACACACAGGAAACACTCCTGGATGCTTCTGTGCGAGCTCATCAGGAACCTCAGAAACTACAGGGACGGGAATTACAACTGGAGTAGCCAGCACTTTGCCACCGGCCAAATCGTTCCCTAGAATGAAGGACACCCCCTTTATGGGAATGTGAGAACACACTCCTACGACAACATTGCCTGATACTAAGGGAGAGTTTAGCGAGACCTCATGCAAAGGAGTATTCACAAAGCCTCCTCCAAAGCCCTGAACAATGGCACCGGAATCTTCCGAAAATGGCAAAATCCCATCCAGAATGAGAGACTGGAAAGCTCCTGTATCTCTCCATATTGTAATAGCCTGCCTTGATCCTAATTCACCAACCAGTGAAACAAATCCATCCATCCTAAATGTTGAGGAGCCCTCTAGCTCCCTGTCTGCACCTTTGATACTTCGCACCCCACCCTCTAATGTCGGCATAGGTGTCCTGTCTATGATTTCTACCAGAGCCACCGTTTTTACATTTTTCTGCTTAAGCACAGGGCATCCAGCAACGATATGACCAGGCTCCTTACAGTAAAAACAGATAACCCCCTCTGGGAATGCACTAGCAGAGCCACCTTGCCTAGGAGTCGAAGTAAACCGACCAGCAGACACGGGTGCCGGGAACCGGCTCCCCTGAGAAGGACGCCTACTACCCCTGGACTCCACACGGCCCTCCTCTACAAAGACAGATTTGTGTGTTAACACAAACTCATCAGCCAAGACAGCAGCGTCGGCTATCTTCGATACCTTATGCTCATTTAGATGTGTGGAAACGTTATCAGGAACACACCTCTTAAATTCCTCTAGGAGAACCAACTGTCTGAGCTGCTCCCTTGACTCTGCTTTTTGCGAGGTGCACCACCGGTCAAACAGGTTCTCCTTCTCTTTTCCAAATTCAACATAAGACTGCCCCTCCTGCCTACGATAACCTCTAAAACGCTGACGATAGGCCTCGGGGACCAACTCATAAGCCCTCAATATGGAAGCTTTAACCAGCTCATAATCAGCGCTTTGTTCAAGGGACAGAGCAGTGTAGGCTTCTTGTGCCCTACCAACCAAAACACATTGCAGCAGCAGTGTCCAGGCGGTATCAGGCCACTTCAATGTGGTTGCCACCCGTTCAAAAAGGGGAAAATATCTTTCCACGTCTTTCTCAAAGAATGGTGGCACCATCCTAATATTCCTGCCTACATCCCGGGCGAGAGGTCCCGGGTTCAAATCCCGGACGAGCCCCCAATTGTTACGACCCTGGCTCATGGGTACGCAACCTATGTGTAATCAACACCAAAACCCTGTGCTCTAACTCAAAAATGCTACTAAACCAAGGAACTACTAATATAACTATAAGCTAAAGTACTGGTAACCCAACGGACAAGGACTGTAAGAACCTGACAGCTCTTTCACTAGGCACAGACCGTGCATGTGTGTTTCTGGGTCTGCCTTTGAAGCTCCCCAGCAGGTAACCAATCAGCACTAATTGGCTAATTGGCAGCCCTCACCTGCCTGCCCTGGTGACACAGGAGTGACCAGGCCTCTAGTACATAACACCTCCCCCACCAAACTGGTTGCCCAAGAGGCAACCACTACACAACAACCCATAAACAAAACAAAAACAACTGTGACCCCTTAGTTGTCAGGGCCTCTACCACAACAGCGACAACGGGTACCACAAACACCGATACTACGATCGTGAGAGGGCGTCTGCTAGCACGTTGTCCCTCCCACGAATGTGGCGAATATCCAAGTTATACGCCTGGAGGAACAAACTCCATCGCATCAAACGATGATTCGAATTCACCATGCTGCGAAGAAAAACCAAAGGGTTAAGGTCTGTATACACAACAAGGGGTAAACTGGAGGATCCCACGTAAACATCAAAATGGTTCAAGGCAAGAACCAAAGCGAGCGCCTCCTTCTCTATAGTAGAGTAGTGCAGTTGATGCCTGTCAAACTTTTTAGAAAAGTAGCACACTGGGTGCTCCACCTCTAATGCATCCTCTTGCAGGAGGACGGCTCCAGCACCGAGGTCACTAGCATCCACTGCCAACTTGAATGGCAGTTGAAAATCGGGAGCTGACAGAACAGGAGCGCTAATCAGAATACCCTTGATGCTCTCAAAAGACTGTTGACAAGTCTCAGTCCACACGAAAGGTACCTTAGGACTGAGCAGATTGGTCAAAGGGGCAACAACAGAAGCAAAGTTCCTACAGAAACTCCTATAGTACCCTGCCATACCTAGGAAGCGCTTTAACTCCCGCCTGGTGATGGGAGTAGGGAAGCCCACTATAGCCTCCACCTTAGCTGTAATGGGCCACACATGCCCACGTCCAACCACCTTACCCAGGTAGGTAACCGTGGCCTGTCCAAATTCACATTTCGCAAGGTTAACTGTCAAGTTAGCATCACCCAACCGCTTGAACACTTCGGCCAGATGCTCCACATGTTGTGACCAAGAGGAACTGTGGATAACCAGGTCATCCAGATATGCCTCACAGAACGCTACCCCGCCCAGGACCTTGTTCGCATGCCAAAGGCCATCACTGTATACTGGCAGAAACTCTCTGGTGTGACAAAAGCGGATATCTCACGTGCTCGCGGAGTAAGCGGAACCTGCCAGTATCCCTTTAGCAAATCCAATTTACTTACAAAGGCTGCTGAACCCACCCGATCGATACAGTCGTCCATCCGAGGCAGAGGGTACGAGTCCGGCTTGGTTACTGCATTAACTTTATGGAAATCAGTACAGAACCGATGAGTGCAGTCTGGCTTATCAACAAGCAGGCAGGGGGAGCTCCACGCACTAGAACTGGGCTCCGCAATGCCATGTCTCACCATATAGTCTACTTCCTTACTCAAGATCCTTCGTTTTTCCGGATTCACCCTATAGGCATGTTGCTTAATTGGCCCTGCACTACCAACATCAATGTCATGCTCGAGTACATTAGTACGACTAGGGACATCAGAAAACAAACGTGTATGCTGTCTAAGTAGGCGCACCACATCCGTACGCTCAGGAAGTGGTAAGTACGACAGGTGTGAGTCCAAGTCACCTAGTATCTGGGTGTTTGGCAACCGGCCCTGAGAAATCTCCTTCGACACAGAACAGTCGGCTACAATAGGAGATGCAGAAACTGTTAGAACAGCCACAGGCTTGACCCCTGACTGGTCAATCTGAGCCCTATCATTGTACGCCTTCAACATATTGACGTGACATAATCTACTCTTGCGCCTGCGGTCGGGAGTTTTAATCAAGTAGTCGACCTCACCAACTTTGCGCTCAATGGAGTATGGCCCACTGTATTTAGCCTGTAATGCAGACCCAAGAATAGGCGAGAGAACCAACACCTTGTCTCCCGGTGAGAACACCCTATGTCGGGCCCGCCTATCATACCACACCTTCATTTTTCCTTGGGCTACCTTTAGGTTCTCTTTCGCTAGTTCACATGCTCTACTAAGCTTAAGCCTGAAGTCACACACATAGTCCAACAAATTAGTAGAGGAAGGAGTCTGGTCAGCCAACCACTTTTCCTTCAGCAGTTTCAAAGGACCCCTCACTGTGTGGCCGAACACCAGCTCAGCCGGGCTGAATCCAAGAGACTCCTGGGTTACCTCCCTAGCAGCAAACAGAAGCAAAGGAATTCCATCATCCCAGTCTTTGTCGAACTCCGTACAATATGCCCGCAGCATTGTTTTGATAGTCTGGTGAAATCTCTCCAGCGCCCCCTGGGACTCTGGATGATAGGCAGAGGAAGGGCAATGCTGGATAGACAACTGCTGGAGGACCTGAGCAAAGAGACGGGACATGAAGTTAGACCCTTGATCTGATTGAATGACCTTTGGTAGACCAAAAGTCGAAAAAAACCTAACCAGAGCTTTGGATATAGCTGGGGCTGTGATCTTGCGTAAAGGAATGGCTTCAGGAAAACGGGTCGCTGCACACATAATAGTCAAAAGGTACTGGTTCCCTGTCTTAGTTCGAGGGAGGGGACCAACACAGTCAATGAGGATCCGCTCAAAAGGTTCCCCAACGGCAGGGATAGGCTGCAGAGGAGCCTGAGGGATCTTCTGGTTTGGTTTACCAACCACCTGACACACATGGCACGAGCGACAATATTGTGCCACATCTGACTTCAAACCAGGCCAACAAAAATGTCTCAGCACACGGTCATAAGTCTTCCTGACCCCCATGTGACCAGCAAGATCATGATCATGTGCTAGATGCAGTATATCAGGACGATACACGGCTGGAACAACAATCTGAAACACACTGCCCCAGTCATCCAGACTGGACAGGTTAGGTGGTGTCCACTTTCTCATGAGCACGTCATTGCTAACAAAGTATCCTTGAGACGTATCTACCATTTCATCCTCTAAAACCGCCTCTTCAAAGAGGGACGACAAGGAGACATCCTTGTTTTGCTCTAGTACCAACTGCTCATGAGACGGAATCACCTTACCAAACCCCTCATCAGGGCCACTTTTCAACTCAACAAAGAACGTGTCACTAAGTGTCATATCACCATCTAAGTTAACAACCTCATGGGTGTCACATTTGACCTTTGACATTGCGCGTGTTACCGCACACACAGGAAACACTCCTGGATGCTTCTGTGCGAGCTCATCAGGAACCTCAGAAACTACAGGGACGGGAATTACAACTGGAGTAGCCAGCACTTTGCCACCGGCCAAATCGTTCCCTAGAATGAAGGACACCCCCTTTATGGGAATGTGAGAACACACTCCTACGACAACATTGCCTGATACTAAGGGAGAGTTTAGCGAGACCTCATGCAAAGGAGTATTCACAAAGCCTCCTCCAAAGCCCTGAACAATGGCACCGGAATCTTCCGAAAATGGCAAAATCCCATCCAGAATGAGAGACTGGAAAGCTCCTGTATCTCTCCATATTGTAATAGCCTGCCTTGATCCTAATTCACCAACCAGTGAAACAAATCCATCCATCCTAAATGTTGAGGAGCCCTCTAGCTCCCTGTCTGCACCTTTGATACTTCGCACCCCACCCTCTAATGTCGGCATAGGTGTCCTGTCTATGATTTCTACCAGAGCCACCGTTTTTACATTTTTCTGCTTAAGCACAGGGCATCCAGCAACGATATGACCAGGCTCCTTACAGTAAAAACAGATAACCCCCTCTGGGAATGCACTAGCAGAGCCACCTTGCCTAGGAGTCGAAGTAAACCGACCAGCAGACACGGGTGCCGGGAACCGGCTCCCCTGAGAAGGACGCCTACTACCCCTGGACTCCACACGGCCCTCCTCTACAAAGACAGATTTGTGTGTTAACACAAACTCATCAGCCAAGACAGCAGCGTCGGCTATCTTCGATACCTTATGCTCATTTAGATGTGTGGAAACGTTATCAGGAACACACCTCTTAAATTCCTCTAGGAGAACCAACTGTCTGAGCTGCTCCCTTGACTCTGATTTTTGCGAGGTGCACCACCGGTCAAACAGGTTCTCCTTCTCTTTTCCAAATTCAACATAAGACTGCCCCTCCTGCCTACGATAACCTCTAAAACGCTGACGATAGGCCTCGGGGACCAACTCATAAGCCCTCAATATGGAAGCTTTAACCAGCTCATAATCAGCGCTTTGTTCAAGGGACAGAGCAGTGTAGGCTTCTTGTGCCCTACCAACCAAAACACATTGCAGCAGCAGTGTCCAGGCGGTATCAGGCCACTTCAATGTGGTTGCCACCCGTTCAAAAAGGGGAAAATATCTTTCCACGTCTTTCTCAAAGAATGGTGGCACCATCCTAATATTCCTGCCTACATCCCGGGCGAGAGGTCCCGGGTTCAAATCCCGGACGAGCCCCCAATTGTTACGACCCTGGCTCATGGGTACGCAACCTATGTGTAATCAACACCAAAACCCTGTGCTCTAACTCAAAAATGCTACTAAACCAAGGAACTACTAATATAACTATAAGCTAAAGTACTGGTAACCCAACGGACAAGGACTGTAAGAACCTGACAGCTCTTTCACTAGGCACAGACCGTGCATGTGTGTTTCTGGGTCTGCCTTTGAAGCTCCCCAGCAGGTAACCAATCAGCACTAATTGGCTAATTGGCAGCCCTCACCTGCCTGCCCTGGTGACACAGGAGTGACCAGGCCTCTAGTACATAACAGGACCCTACTTGATTAGAAAGCTAGCCTAATCGACTAACTAGCAAACTAGGTTAGACCACCCAAATCCTAAAGTAAATGTTCAATCTTGGAAGTTGATTGGCTGACACCACCTACAATGACTGCAAATCCCACGGTCAATTATCTCCCCGCATGCACGCTAATGGTTAAGGTTAGGATTTGGGGACGGAAAGCTGATCCTAGACCAGAGGGGTAACTTCACTCAGCAGAGCCAGCCCGCCCCCTAGCAGCATAAAGTCAACATTACAATGTGACGAACGAACAAACAAACGAATGAATGAACAAACGTTAGATCCATAGCCCACCCGCCATTACTCCACACACGCACACACACACACACACACACACGCACGCACGCACGCACGCACGCACGCACGCACGCACGCACGCACGCCACGCACGCACGCACGCACGCACGCACGCACGCACGCACGCACGCACGCACACAACACACACACACACACACACACACACACACACACACACGCACACCACCCAATTCCATGAGGTGAGGGACTACGGCGCAGCACAATACATTATTATACAACAGTTGTTCAATGTCAAATGTTTAGGTTCAGGTGCAGCCAGTCGTAGGCAGAGAAACTAGCATCTGCTGCTTTGTTTACCATGAGCAGGATGATGACCTTGAGCAGTTTGTATACCGACCTTGTTCACTATTATGAGGAGAGAGAGGAGAGAGAGAGAGAGAGAGAGAGAGAGAGAGAGAGAGAGAGAGAGAGAGAGGAGAGAGAGAGAGCGAGAGAGCGAGAGAGCGAGAGAGAGAGAGCGAGAGAGAGAGAGGATAGTTTTACAGAAAAGGCAAGAATCACAGTCAAATAGAGTTCGGTATTCAGCACGTTCTGCTTATCCTGTTTATAATCGAATTAACTATTGACTGTGGTAAAACAGGTGCATTGGCTGGGTGTGTGTGTGTGTGTTCTGCCAGCAGTCAGATGATGAGAGTGGAGGTAAATACTGAGCAAAGCTGTGTTTGCTGAGTAAGTGTGACATTGAGTTGCTTTCATTTGCTACCGGAGTTACTACACACTACTGATGCTCAGAGGGTCACACTATACATACAAATGCAAACTACTGAGTGCAAAGACACATATTGAGATCTCTGTACATTTTACCCTTGCATTTATCAAGTGCACCAACCCCTCCACGGACACACACACACACACACACACACACACACACACACACACACACACACACACACACACACCACTACCACCCGCTGCAAGTTAGAGACAGGAGTCCTTGGAAAGTGCAGTATTCAATTTGTAACGCTTATGGAGACAAGGACACTGTCCTTTATGAGCAGAGCAGCCACTGAGAGAAAATGGAGTCAGTCGCCATGGCAACCGCCAGGAGAGTGCACAACAAATCAACAAACAAAGGCAGTGTGAGACTTTTCCAGGAGAACCATTTAATGCAAAGCCTTGAATCCAACAAAAGTTGTCCTCTTTAGTTCCTGAGGCCCTGTCTTGGAGTGACGGTGGGTGTCTAAGCCTCGAGTGTTTGGTAAAACCTTGTATTCTCTCCAGACTTGGGTTTCAAGGCCAGCACTGCAGAAATGTGCCAAAATGCTGTCTTCTCGGGTCACGGCAACCTCAGAGTTTCATTTGTGTGAATCAGCCTTCAGGAAATGCTTACTGGTGCGAAAAGCACACAGCACGAAAACACACTCTCTTATTGAAAACATTTGGTGTGTTCCGTCCGTTGCGTGATGTGCACTCTCAGCGGGAGGTGAGAGTCATGGAGTGCGTCGGTCGCTCGGTGTCGGGATCAGGCCAACGAGACGCGGGCGCGAGATCAACTGCGACAGACCGGACAAAGCGCCGGGTTGTTGATACGCCGCCCACGCCGCCGGCCTCTGTGTCATCACCACTGTCCTCTCGCCGGGAGTTTTTAAAAGCGTCAACCGTAAGGTCATTCTCCTGTGTTCTCCGGCGCGCTCTGTAACTGCACTAACTCCATAAAACCACCAGAAGGGGAATTTTCATTTGACAATGGATTCTTTCACTGGTTCCCAGCGCGCACCCTCCTCCACTCTTCTCTTGCCTCTCTCCATCCTTCCCCAGTGACCCCTTCTCTGTTCACCGGTGACCTTGTTCTAAATTGGAGACGGAGACACAAAGCTGATGCTATCTGACTGGGCCTGTCTGGGTGTCACACCAATTACTGCGTGAACTCCAGATCACGTGTGTGTGTGTGTGTGTGTGTGTGTGTGTGTGTGTGTGTGTGTGTGTGTGTGTGTGTGTGTGTGTGTGTGTGTGTGTGTGTGTGTGTGTGTGTGTGTGTGTGTGTGTGTGTGTGTGTGTGTGTGAGTGAGTGTGTGTGTATGGACACATGAATAATGTGTTTCATTCAAGCTGTTGGAATTTGCTCCCTTCTTGGGACCATGGGGGTGGAATGTGTGCTGGTATTTCAGCACCAGGCCAGTCGTTCTCTGACACCACTGACACCAAAACACAGGGGATGGTGGGATGCTTTTTTCCCCTTTTTAAAGTACAGCAGGGCCCTCCCTTACACCAGACCTGGCGGGCAAAGGTCTCTGGGTAGATATAGAGCAGTGAAGGCCTCTCTGTACATTTAGTCATGGTGACCCAGAGATAGTCAAAGGTCACATGTACACACTCACACACGCGCGCACACACACGCACACACACACACACACACACACACACACACACACACACACACACACACACACACACACACACACACACACACACACACACACACACACACACACACACACACACACACATTATTTGTATTTGTAGAAAGGTTGCTTTACTACAGAATCAAATGAGCTGGGCGGCCGGGTAGCGCAGCGGACTAAGCGCCTGTCTACCACCGCAGAGACACTGGTATCGAATCCGGCTGTCAGCGGTACCTCCGGCTTGGTCGGTCGTCATACTGACACAATTGGCAGTGTCAGCGGGAGGGAAGCCGGTGGGTGGTATACTGGTCGTTGTAAAACAGCGACTCCTACAGGTCGTCAGGGCGCCTGCACAGCAAGGGAGGGAACTGGTGAAGGTAGTGTGATCCTCCCACGCGTTACACTCACCCAATGAGAGTCCGCGCTGTCAGGTGAAAAGAGGCTGCTGGCTGTCTCCTATGTATCGGAGGAAGCATCTGATAGACTTCAGGGCTCCCTAGACCGGCAAGTAGGGGGCAAATGCGTGCAACGACCAGGAAGGGGATGGGGGGAATTGGCATAACGACTAAATTGGGATGGGTGGAAAAATACAGAAAAATAAAAAAAATAATCAAATGAGCTCACAGCCAGCTCTATATGTATGGTCAGGCCAAAGATATAGCCCTAAACGACTGAGCATGCTCCAGTGTCTTGCTTTACAAAGAGCCACGCGACATGCCAGTCAAAGGTTGCCACGCCTATCAAACACTCACAAGGAGTGGATGGAGTGGGCGTTTACTTCTGGTTATACTCCGTTACCTGGTGAGTGGGG
>NC_140167.1:193484751-193485977 GCF_963971535.1 Notolepis coatsorum | reverse complement strand
TCTTTCTCTGGTCTGCATCCCCTTAACAATTGTGTGTATTGAGCCGTACTGTATTGTACCCATTCTGTAATCTGTTAATACAAATGTTCAATCAATCAATCAAGAGAGAGGGGGGGAGAGAGAGGGGGAAGGGAGATGGAGAGAGAGGGGGAGAGGAAGGGAAAGGGAGAGAGAAAAGCAAGGAAGACTGAATAGCAGGGAACAGAAAGTCAGCATTAAGCATGTGAAGCCTAGGGTGTGTGTGTGTGTGTGTGTGTGTGTGTGTGTGTGTGTGTGTGTGTGTGTGTGTGTGTGTGTGTGTGTGTGTGTGTGTGTGTGTGTGTGTGTGTGTGTGTGTGTGTGTGTGTGTGTGTGTGTGTGTGTGTGTGTGTGTGTGTGTGTGTGTGTGTGTGTGTGTGTGTGTGTGTGTGTGTGTGTGTGTTTATCGGTGTGCCTTCTACAGATGAGTGTTTCTTGGCAGCGTGATTCGAGAGCCGTGTGTATACAGTAGACCCTGCATTAATTTGCATATAAACTCTTAACTTTGAACCAGAAAACGCAGCCGTAAGATTTACAGTAGCGTTGCCGTCGCGCCGCCACTCGCCTCATGCTGTGAACAGAGGAGAGAGTAGGAATGCAGGTCACATAAATTTTCTCTGGTTTGGAAGCATCGGCGTAGTTAGCGCTCGTGGGCCTTAGCCCAGTGCGACGAGCAAAACATCCATAGTTCTACGTAACCAGGCCGAGATCAATGAGAGGGAGGCAGATTTTAAAATACGGACAATACGGGCAGGTTTTTCTCAGAAGATATATTCAACTTCGAGTGCCTGGAAACATTATCTTTAGACCCTTGAGCTCCTCTGCTTCGAGTTGCTTTATTTGGATTAGCTCTGATGGAGCCCAGCCGGCTCTTTCATGGTTCCGCATTTTAGTATCTTCTGCAAGTGGCCCTGCGAAGAGAGAGAGAGAGGGGGGAAATTAGATTGTCGTCATGGATACCTCTGTCTTCTGCGTGCGACTCACGGCGGAGATCTTGAAGTTGGACACGGGGATTCGTATACGTCGGGAAAGTCACAGGTTCAATACCCGGAGTCACGTTTGCAGGGTTGCCGGTGTCACCGGCTAAAAGCACTGTCCCCACGAGCAAGGCTCTTAAATGAGCCAATTACAATTCCTTTGATTGTGAGATATCTCCCTCTCCTCTCTCTCTCTCTCTCTCTCTCTCTCTCTCTCTCTCTCTCTCTCTC
>NC_140167.1:193449751-193482251 GCF_963971535.1 Notolepis coatsorum | reverse complement strand
GGCATGATAAACGCCTGACATTTGCAATGCGACCGCAAACTGATCTGCCAGGCCGAACGTATCCAGTATACCTACATCGGAAGTTCCCACATTTTCCAAAGCATTTAAAAAAATTAGAACGTAAAGGAAAAGTTAAGAGGGTCTTCAATATAAAACCTATGAAATACTCATTTATGAATAGTGCAGGTTTATTCAATTGTTATTACACGTAATAAAATACCATAGTGCTCTACCAAATAGTATTGCCCACACACAAAAGGATTATATTTATAAACAAGAAACATATAGCTCTGCCTTCAGAACGTTTTATATACCCCCCTAGAGTGTGTGAGAGCAAGGGCCGGAGGTGATTCACAGGCAGATCACCATTACAGACCATAGAGCAGATAGCACTGTGAGCAATTCAGGTCTCCGACCTGTAATGAACTATATAGAGAACAGCACTATGAATAGGATGAATGCATCAATGGAGGACAGGGGGTGGAGGTCGGTAGAGGGAAAGAAGCTCCAGATCTGTCCTTGTGCCAGAAAGTAACAACAGTAGAAGGCCTTAGAATACATCAAGGAAGGTAGAAGTGCTTGGGTAGAGGGAATGTGGGTTTGCTGCATGATCGGTTCTTCTTGAGAGGTCAGTCGAGTCAGTCGGTTGAAGTCCAGTCCGCAGGATATCACGTAACCCTGTCACTGAGGAGGAGGAGGAGGAGGAGGAGGAGGAGGATGAGGAGGATGAGGAAGGCACTGTAGGAGGGGATGTAGAGGTCAGTTTGCCGGTCAGAGAGAAGAGCTGAGCCCATCCCTTGACTTTGTATTACTTAGTGGCTAACTAGCTGGAGTTAGCATGAGGAACAGCACTGTACTGAGGAAGGATTCTACCAATCACCAATGTTCTACCAACGTCAATTGGTAAACAGGAACTAGATTAGATTAGATTAGATTAGATTCCATTTTATTGTCACTATACAGCAGTACAGTACAACTAAAAGAAGTTTGGCATCCTGTTACGGTTTGGTAGGTGTGTTGGACCCAGGTGCAGTGCAGAACAGATAAGACGAGAGGCAGGTGTTGGTTTTCAAACAAAGGACTACTCTTTTATTTGAGTAGAGAAATGAACACGCATTACAAGTTTTCAAGTTAAAGTTTCTTTATTAGTTGTCAGAAGTACAGAATACTTTTATATAAAAATGCTTCTTTCTGTTTTGCTCCAGAGATTGTGCTAGGTAAAAATAGATAAGTATAAAAAGTATAGTAATATAAAATAGAAGTCAAGTGCGTAGACAAAAAGTGTTCAATATATACATATATACAAATGTACAATGCAGAGTAGAAAAGTAACTGAGTTACAATATTACTATATACTATACAGTAACAATGCAGAAATGGGATGAGGTACAATTTAGGTACAATTTACAGTAAGGTGTAAGTGAGAGTATGGGTTGTAGTGCAAATTCTTATTCCAATAAATATAATATACGATAAATATACGATGGCAGATAAACAAAAAGGGGAGAAATCTCCATCTCCAAAACACGTTAAATAATCTCCACAATACACAAAATAATCTATACAATAAATCAGGGAAAATAAAGGGGAGAAAGCAAGGTCTCCAAAACCTTCGGCAATCAAAGTGACACAACAACTAAGACACATAGCGAACGTACTTATCCTCACGTGGGAGCGATAGGCTTACACATGTAGGTATTACTCACGGACAGTATGGTGATCGACTGACAGGGCTTGTGTGTGACACAGGGGAGAATACACATTAACGATGTGATTAAGAATAAATATAATATATAGTAAAGTAAATATAAATATATAAACATATATATACAGTATATACAAGCACTATTGTACATGCTATCATACAGAGTTACATGGGTAGTACTATAGTATGAGGTAGGTAGTTATTTATTATGATTACTATGATTACAGTGTAGGGCAGTTGTGAATTCGCAGTAGGTAGGTATAAACTAGGGGCTAGGGTTCCAAAATCTGTACTATCCCTTTAATGTTCTGAGGCAAATGCTCTGGTAATTATTACTGTGAACTAATTATTTGGGCAATCAATGAACCGACTCATTGCCAGACGTGAGCGATTCGACTCACGCTCACGGCAATGAATCGGCTCTTATGGACGAGTCGCTCATGACCGACCCATCACTAGCGTCTGACTATTTCGCAGCTGTGCAGCATTGGAGCTTATGCCAGCTAAGATGAAGAGGACCATCAGTTCGGCAGATGGACTGAAGATGAAAGTTGTTGCATGTTAGACAGTTCAGTCAGGCTAACCATCCCGGCTAAAGACAGGGACAGCTAGTTAGCTTTAGCTACGTTATAATATTGAGTGCTAACGTGTGGTTCAGTCGGGATATAGGCCATGATAGATGTCGGCTAGTAGCTAGCTTAGCTAAAGGCTAACTAGCGTTAGCTAACCTAGAGACAGCGCGTGCAGCATTGTTTTTGCCAAGATGAAGAGGATGGTCGTTCGGCAGATGAACTTCGTCAACTCCACGCGGTTGTCTCCATCCTCTTGGACGTTTGGTGAGTTTTTAATGCACTCTATCTATTCCCGCCGTGGATATCTCTCTCTCTCTCTCTCTCTCTCTCTCTCTCTCTCTCTCTCTCTCTTCTCTCTCGTCTCTCTCTCTCTTCTCTCTCTCTCTCTCTCTCTCTCTCTCTCTCGGGAGCCAAACGGGGCCAACTAGCTGTTGTAGTACTAGTAGCTAACGGTGTGTGGCCTGGTGTCAGCACCTGGTGCAAGGGAGGTGAGCTTGGTGTTTCATTATGAGAATATCTCCATGCTCAAGTCGGCTATAGTCCGCGAGGGACTTGTTTGCCGGCACCCCTATGGTAAAACACCACTCTGTAGTGGGGATGTGTATTGCCTTCTTTTTCCCTTCTCTCTTCGTATGAGAAGAGGAAAACACAGCGGCTGTCTGAAGTTGTTGGCCTGTATTGCTTTTCTCACGTTGTACAGTTTTTCAGTGGTAGCCGCATAGCTTGCTTCTGCGTTAGCTAATGGTTAGCGATAGCCGGGTTGAGCTAACTGTTAGCCAGTTAGCTGTTTAGCTAAGACGTTAGCTGCCGGCTGCGCTCGGCTGGGAACGTTAGTTTGATGCTATCAGTTAGCCTAGAGTTAGCTGTTAGCTTGTGCTACGACCATTGACATTAGCCGTGAGAATAGCAGGGGGCCCTGGCACTCTGACTACGACATCATCTTTGACAGGCTGCAAGGCTCCGGTCATGAGCTTCTTTTTGTCCCGCCAGCGAGAGGCCTTTCGTCAACGTGGAGACCTGTGATTGCGGCCTTTCGCCCCTGCGTTCCTTGGTGCAGGTAAGATGTCCATTGGACATTACCCCACTCTTCCTTCCTTCCCCTCCCGAATGTTTTGTTAATAACGATGTTTTTTTCCAGGCAAAACATATGTTACTTCACAACATTTGGAGATACGACATGTGCTTGTGTGTGAATTGTCTTGGTCGTTTGTGTAGCTTGGGTAGCGTTGGCCAAAGCTGTGTGTGGCCTGGTGTCAGTACCTGGCTACTCTATTGCAGTTAGCCTATTTAGCTGATGTCGGCCATTGGCTCCTTGCTACTTTGTTTTCTCTGGTATAAGACCCTCTTCTCTTTGGATTTAAGTGTTGATCTTTGTCCTTTTGGATCTATGTATATTTCATGTTGCGCTTTGTGAAGTTATCTTTTCCTTCTGTTTTGTTCTTCCATTAAAAGTTGAATATCCTTTAGGGGCTCATCTTTGCTTATCTCTCTCTCATACATGCTCTCTCTCTAACACACACACACGACACACAGACATGCTCTCTCTCTCTAACACACAAACACACATGCTCTCTCTCTCTCTCTCTCTCTCTCTCTCTCTCTCTCTCTCTCTCTTTCTAACACACACAGTCTGCCTATGGCGGCCTTTCTCGATGGCTAGGCTGTGCTCGCTGAGTCTGTACCTAGTCAAGGATCTTCAGTCACAGTGCTCAGGTATTCTGCCACTGTGTACTCTCTGTTTAGGGCCAAATAGCATTTCAATTTCTTTCCAATGTGTGTCTCTCTCTCTCTCTCTCTCTCTCTGTACACTGTATATTGACTGTAGAACGGGAGCTCTCTCTCGCTCTCTCTCTTGCTATATGTTGACTGTATCATGCCCAGTCTCGGGCAGCGCTATTATTTAAGAATATGTTGACTGTATGAAAAAAAATTTAAATTTAAAATTATACCTTTGGGGGGGGGGGGGGGGGGGGGGGGGCCTCGCGTTTAGATCTCGCACAGGGCCTCGCATTTCTCCCAGGCGGCCCTGCACACACACACACACACACACACACACACACACACACACACACACACACACACACACACACACACACACACACACACACACACACACACACACACACACACACATACACACATACACACACACCTCATCCCAAGTGTTTCTTCTCTTTGTCACTGTGCATGGACACAAGGTCTTCATGCTCGGCTGATAATTAAAAGCCAATTCACTCAGGGACCAGAAGGAAAGTCTTGAGTCAACATGTTCTGTTACCATAGAAACAAGATCTTGCGCTTTTTTATTGCAATGATCCTCTGAGACCAGTGTATGTGATATGTTATAGATGTCCCCAAAATGTCAGTCACAGCCCTTTATAAATAAGTGACGGAGGCTCAAATCTTATATAAACATGCAAAAGGCTAATTTGACTGATTAACATATCACACTTCCACTCTTGTCAACATGGGAAGTAAACTAACCGGTCCTACTTATACTCTTATTATTTCCCCATAACATGTTTAATAAATAATTGTATATTAATCGTCCCCCCTCATCTTTTTTAGCTCACTTTACATAATAAGGAAAAAAAAGAAAAGGTGAAATAATAAAATTTCACGGCAACTTGGAAGTGCAGACATACATTTTTTATAAGATAGACAATAATCATAAAATAGACAACATGCATTCATACATTATCACAATTTACCTGCGCTACTCCTCCTATCAATTGATCAATAATATGCTATGAATGAACAAGTTGTTAATAGTACTGTATCCATTAGCTAGCTTGTAGTATCCGAAACTTGTTGATGCCGTAAGCTTCAGACGCTCTCAGTCTTTGAATCCTCCCGTTCCATATCCACGCACAAGAAAAGCACCGACCACGAAGTAGTATCAACTATTTAATGTCCAACTCGGGTTTACACGTTCTTGTTTCCTAATTATATATAGAGCAGCGAGATTAACAAAGTTTATCCAGAGAGAGAGGTCTAAAAACTGTCTGGCTCCACTCTCTCATCACTTGGCCTGAACACCGGTAAAATCTGTGTTGTTTTCTTTCTAAACCAAAAGCTGTCACCTTGCCGCAGCTGACAGTAATCAATGACATCACCGTTATCCTGTCAAACTAAAAGTCCCTCGGCCTATCAGCCAAATATCCTGTAAGAAACAAACTAACAACAAAGAAAACATTTTAACTTCTATAATAATAATATCCATCTATTTATCCTATGAAATACAAGGCAAAAATGCTTTTCTATTAACTGCTATTAACTGAAATTACTCTTAATTACCAGACTAGGCATTTAGGCACCTACATTACCGGCCCCTAATTGTTATCAACAGCCTTGAAACAATTACCCAAAAATATAAACTTAAGGCGTCTAAATGTCATTTAACTTAAACATCACAATCTAAAGTCTCAAAATTAAACTAGACTGAAGAAGTGAAGCTCTTGATCTTCGCTCTGCCCATGACGGAGACTTGACTTCAGTTCATCATCTTTTTCTCCCCACCCGAGGTGAGGCTTTGCCTTCGGAATAAAGTTCATCAAAAGTCCTCAGACTCGTGAAGAAGGACGAGCTTGGTTATTGGGCGACGAAGCTCGTTGGTCTTGGTCTTGACTGTCACTTGGCGAACAAAACCTCTCTTGTCAGGAAAGGTCTCCACGATCCTCCCAAGTGGCCATGAATTTCTGGGCGAAGTATCATCCACGATCAGCACCACGTCACCTTTACTGAAGTTTCTTCTAGGTGTGGACCACCTTTGTCGTTCTTGGAGCTGGGTGAGGTACTCCTTGCACCAGCGTTTCCAAAAAACGTCTGTGATGTACTGAACTTGTCGCCATCTGCGTCTAGCGTACTGATCGTCTTTATTGAATACTCCGGGTGGTAGTTGGGGCTTGACCTTGAGTAGCAACAAGTGGTTGGGCGTTAAAGCCTCCAGGTCGTTGAGATCCGTCGATGCCTTTGTGATGGGTCTGCCGTTTATGATGGCTTCGGCTTCACACAACAGAGTGTGAAGCCCCTCCTCATCCAAGGTTTGTTCCTTCACTGTTGTATTTAGAACTTTCCGCACGGAACGGATCATCCTTTCCCAGCTCCCTCCGTGATGAGAGCCTGCTGGCGGGTTGAAGTGCCATTGGATACCTTTCTGCTGCAAGGTTTTCTCTATCTCGTTGGTATTCCACGTCTTCAACGCTTTCTTTAACTCAGTGTCAGCTGACCTGAGGTTGGTTCCATTATCCGAGTACATCTCTCTTACTTGTCCTCTTCTCGCAAGGAATCTCCTGATTGCGTTCAGGCATGCATCTGTGTCGAGTGAAGATGCTAGCTCTAGATGCACGGCTCGTATAGCGAGACATGTAAAGATGACTCCGTATCTTTTTGCCTCCCCTCTTCCTCTTTTCACTAGGAATGGGCCGAAGTAATCAACGCCGACTCTTGTAAAGGGGGGGTCGTCTGGCAGGACCCTGCAGGTAGGTAGGTCTGCCATGAGTTGCTGTCCAGTTGTTCCATGTAGCCTTTTGCAGGTGACGCACTTATGCAAAAAACGTCTGATGGCTCCATTTGCTCCAGGTATCCAGAACCTTTGACGCAGCTGAGCCAACATGTGATTTCTTCCTGCGTGAGCTGTGTTGTCGTGAATATGTCTCAGCACAAGCCTTGTGATGTGCGAGTCTTTGGGCAAGATTACTTGCTGCTTGGCTTCGTCAGGCATTGCCGCTCGGCTCAGCCTTCCTCCTACTTTCATGATTCCATCCTCCAGTATTGGATTCAACTTGAAGAGTGAGCTACTTTTCTTCACCCTTCCTTGTTCCACTAGCATTGTCAAATCTTCTTTGAAGGTTCGTTTCTGGGTGTGCTTGACAATTTCTTTTTCTGCCACGGCTAGATCTTTGCAGGTGAGGCCTGTTCCTTGGAAAGCCTTTTTGAACCGGCTCACTTTGCTTTTTCCATCTGGTGCCTTTCTCTCTTCTTTCAGCTCTTTAAGCAGGACCTTCAGCTTCAGAAACCAGGCAACAGCGCGTTTAAGCCTTGTCCAGGATGAGAAATGGTTCATCAACTGTCCTGTTGCGTCTTTCGGCTCTTCCGCCTGAATGACATGCACTTGAGCTACTCCTTTGATCTCCAGATCATCGACGTCCAGCATTCCAGGATCTGGGTTCTTGGGCCACTGGTCTTGTGAACAGTGCAGGAAACTTGGTCCCGACAGCCAGCTTTGTTCCTTCAGGAATGCGTCGACAGTCTGTCCTCTTGAGACGAGATCTGCGGGGTTCACAGTGGTATTGACATACCTCCACTGTGAGGTCTGAGAATGCTCCAGGATAGCTATGACTCTATTAGTCACAAATGTCTTGAATCTTGTGCTTTCGCTGTTCAAGTACTTCAGCACAGCTGTGCTGTCGGTCCAAAAGATAGAATCTTGCAGCTCGAGTTCGAGCTCTTTCTTGAGAAACTTGTCCATCTTGACGGCAGCTACGGCCGCGGTCAACTCCATCCTTGGTATGGTTGGAGACTTTAAGGGTGCGACCCTCGCCTTTGCCATCATCAGGGCAGTTTGAACTATGCCAGTCGCGTTGCGCAGTAGCAGGTAGCTTGTTGTTCCATAAGCCTCTAGACTTGCGTCGGCGAAGTGGTGGAGCTGTGCGGAGACTGGAGCTCCAAACTGCTTCGTCTTGATGCATCTGTCCACTCCGAAGTTCTCAAGCCTTTGCAGTCCTGAGATCCATTTTTCCCATGTCTGGATGACGTTATCTGGTAGCTCCTCGTCCCAGCCATACTTCTGCCTGCAGATATCCTGTAGGAGTATCTTGGCGGGCAGCACCACTGGAGCGAGAAACCCCAAAGGGTCGAAGATAGAGCTGACGAGGGAAAGCAGGCCTCTCCTAGTGTGCGGGCGATCTTTGAGGTTGATCTTGAACCTGAACTGGTCTGATTCGGCGCACCACTGGATCCCCAATGCTCTCTCCACCGGCAGGTTGTCTTCGTCTAAGTCCAGGTCTTGAAACCCTTGGGCTCTTTCTTCTTCGGGGATCGAGTTGAGCAACATTCGGCTATTGCTCGACCATTTCGTCAAGCGAAATCCACCTTTTGCCAACATCTTTCGTAAGCCAGCACAAAGAGTGATGGCTGTCTCTTCGTCGGCGGTCGACTTAAGACAGTCGTCGACGTAAAAGTTCTTCTTGACTGTTTTGGCTGCTTCAGGGCCAAACTCTTCCTCGTGATCCGTTGCACATTTCTGCAGTGCAAACGTTGCAACACTTGGCGATGATGTTGCACCAAAGATGTGGACTAACATCTTGTGTTCGACGAGTTTCTTTTCGTAGTTCCCTTCAGGCCACCAGAGGAATCTGAAGAGGTCGGTGTCTTCATCGCTGACTCTGACCTGGTGGAACATAGCCTCCACGTCGGCCATGACCGCCACGGTCTCTTGTCTGAACCTTGTCAGGACCCCTATTAGGGAGCTTGTCAGGTCCGGTCCCTGCAGAAGCTGCTGGTTCAGTGATGTTCCTTGAAAGCTTGCTCCGCAGTCGAAGACGACACGTAGATTCTTTTTAACTGGATGTCTGACTCCGTGGTGAGGCAGATACCACTTTCTTCCTTTTGCTGACTCCTGATCAGCGTTGTCGAGTCTCACAGCGTAGCCCTTCTTGAGGATATTATCCATGTACGCCACGTACTCTGTGCAAAATTTGTCGTCTTTCGAGAATCTTTTTCGTAGGTTCAGCGCACGTTGTTCGGCAACTGATCTGCTGTTGGGCAAGCACAGTGTTTTGTTCTTGACTGGCAGGCAAACACTGTAATGTCCATCCACAAGTTTTGAGGATCGTGACACCATATTCATGAACTGGTGATCGTCCTTTGACATCTCGATGTCTTCATCTTGTCCGGCGTCCGGAAAGTCTACTTTGAACTGCTGCTGCCAAAGCTCGTCTAGCCTGGCGACTGAGATCCGATTTGCGGTCACTGCTGTCCGCTTGCTCTTCTGGCTTGCGTCACTTCCGCCTTTGAGCGGTCCATTAACTGTCCAGCCTAGGATCGTTCTGACGGCATATGGTCCTTTGTGCACGCTGCTCACCACTTGGAGCGGCTCCATTGCCTTCGGGACGTTTGCTCCTATGAGCAATCCGACCTGAGCTTGGATAGTGGGAAGCTTCACCTCCTTTAGGTGAGGCCATCGGCTGACATCCTCTTGCCGGGGAATGTTCTCCTTGGAGACGGGAATGGTTTTCCGAGAAAACACCTCTGGAAGCTCGATGAATTGTTTTCCATCCAGGCTGCTTATTTCCAGTCCATTCACAATATTTGTGTCCACAACAGATTCTGATCCCATTGTTCGCAGCAAGATGCTTGCTTTGCGTCCATCCATGTTCAGTTGTGAGATCAGCGACTCTGAGGCAAAAGTAGCTGAGCTACCCGGGTCCAGAAACGCGTACGTCGTTACTTCCTTGGTTCCCTTCTGTGCCTTGACGCGCACTGGAATAATCGAGAGAGCGCAATCTTCCTTTCCGGCCCCAGTGACACCGAAGGCCTCCATCATTTGTACAAGAGCACTTGTCACTTCTTGTTCCGTTGACTTCGCTTCCTCTTGAGAGTCTTTAGAGCGATCTTTAAAGTTGTAGTGAAGCAGTGTGGGGTGTTGTCGAGAGCATTCTTGACACTGCACTTTGTCTGTGCAGCTGTTACTCATGTGACCATGTTTCAAACACGCAAAACATAGACCTTTGCCTTTTAGAAAGTCTATCTTCTCTTTGTGTGGTTTGCTCTTGAGTTTTCTACAAACTGTAAGGGTATGCTGCTCTCCGTTGCAATAGCCACAGGGCTTGCTGTTTACGTCCACTGCAGCGATTGGAGTCTTTGGTGTTGCACGTTCGTCGCTCTCCTTCATGCCTCTAGTCATTTCAGCCTTGGGGGAGTCAACTGCTGTAGCGTACACCTTTTGTGACTTGTGTGTCCTTGTCTTGTATTCTTTTGTTCTCTGTTGACTTGGTTCTTTTGTGGCTGTAGTGTTGTCCTTTATGTTTCCGTAGAGCGGGTGTAGAGCGTATCTAACTTGCTTGTTGACGAAGTCTACGAAATCCTTGAACCTTGCCCTTTTGTTGGTTCTTTCTTGTAAGTCGCAGGCGTGTCTTCTCCAAGATTCTCTGAGTCTGTACGGTAGCTTATTAGCCAGCGCTCTTATGTTGGATGCGTTTTCCAAGTCCTCCATGTAGCTTATATCCGTCATTGTGTTGGAGCAGCCGTGAGGTACAATGCAAATGACTGCAATGCTGCACCGTCTTCAGGCTTGATTGTCTGCCACTCCAGAGCCTCTTTGATGTAGGCTTCCGCTATCTTGAAGTCATCGCCGAAGAACTGTTTCAGCATTTGTTTAGCTTTGGTATAGCCTGCAGTAGGCTCCATGTGAATGCAGCTTTTGACCAGCTCATGTGGTTGTCCACTTGTGTACTGCAACAGAAACTGTAGACGGTCACGATTGTCACTGGTGCGGTCTTCCACTCCATGTTCCATAGATCTGATGAATGTCTTGTATTCTAGAGGGTCACCAGTGAATGTTGGAATGGCGAGCTCAGGAAGTAATGAAGCTTTGTGATTCTTCACGAGGTATTCTGTGACATTCGCCTGTTGGGAGATAGCCTTGCTTAGGCTATGAAGCTCCCATCCTTCTTTGAATTCCCTTTTTGTTGCTTTTAATATGCTGGTCGTTAGTGGTGCTGCTGGAAGCTGCACGTCCTCTGGTGTACTGGGGGGAGGTGGTGAGGCACGCTGATATAGCGGTTGGAAGTTCCTCTCTTCTCTTTCGTCTGTCTTTTCAATGTTTAAGACAGTCCTGTCATTTGATGTAGTACATTCATAATTTTCCAGAACTCCCATTTTTGCATCTGACTCAGCGAGAGCGGTCTTCATTGCATGTATTTCTAGCTTTCTTTTTTGTTCTGCTTCAAACCTCACTTCCTCAGCTTGTAGTTGAGCCTCCTTGCATCGTTTTTGTGCTAACCAGTCTGCTTCTTCCTGCTCAAGAGCTAACCTTTCATTTAAAGCGGTGGCCTTTACTTGTAGAGCCGCTCGCTCCATCTGTGCAGTCAGTCTGATTGTATTTGTTGAGCGAGAGCCTGATGAGCATCTACTTGTTACTGTTCCAGACTTAGATTTGGTATCCATAGGTTTTTCCTGATTGTTACCATCTTCAGCCGCTCTACGGAAACATAAAGGACAACACTGGAGCCAGACAGTTTTTAGACAAAATGTAGTATCCGAAACTTGTTGATGCCGTAAGCTTCAGACGCTCTCAGTCTTTGAATCCTCCCGTTCCATATCCACGCACAAGAAAAGCACCGACCACGAAGTAGTATCAACTATTTAATGTCCAACTCGGGTTTACACGTTCTTGTTTCCTAATTATATATAGAGCAGCGAGATTAACAAAGTTTATCCAGAGAGAGAGGTCTAAAAACTGTCTGGCTCCACTCTCTCATCACTTGGCCTGAACACCGGTAAAATCTGTGTTGTTTTCTTTCTAAACCAAAAGCTGTCACCTTGCCGCAGCTGACAGTAATCAATGACATCACCGTTATCCTGTCAAACTAAAAGTCCCTCGGCCTATCAGCCAAATATCCTGTAAGAAACAAACTAACAACAAAGAAAACATTTTAACTTCTATAATAATAATATCCATCTATTTATCCTATGAAATACAAGGCAAAAATGCTTTTCTATTAACTGCTATTAACTGAAATTACTCTTAATTACCAGACTAGGCATTTAGGCACCTACATAGCTGTATGCTCGTATGTCGTCATTTCGACACCACATACGCTCGGACCCGAGTCACAAATGAGAGCCGCCATATTTCAACACTTAAATATGCATTTTACCTACCTTTGGGAGGTACTACAAGCAGAAAGGTCCTCCAGAGCCAAGATCCGTAGGCCTGCTGGGTCAGATCACATGAGCTACTGACGCTCCTGGGATGCTACTTTGGCATAGCCTCCCCTCTCCTCTTGTGGGCTCCCTCCTATCTCCGGTTAATGGTCTCCAACTACACACCCTCAAGACCCCTACACTCTGCATCTTCTGGCCGCCTGAGACCCCCTCCTATTACGGCTCCTGGGGGTCATCGAAGTGAAGCAGGCTATTCTCTGTCCTCGCTCCATGATGGTGGAACCAACTTCTCACCAGTCAGGACAGGTTATTCAATCAATATCTGAATAAACACAAATATATAATAAATAACCTTCTTACTGTCTTTGTACTATGCTACTATCCCTATGCGACCACGTCCTACGCTAATATGTCTATACTACGATGCACTCAGACTGTAGCACTTAAGTTCGGCACCGTTTGACGAACAATAGCACTTACCCTTAGATGCCAGAGGTGTACCCTTCCTGCTGACTTGTTGCACACAATTTGTACGTCACTTCAGATAAAAGCATCAGCTAAATTACTAAATAAATATAAATGTAAATGTTATGCAAAGTCAATGGGAGTGAGCTGCACGATTTGAGGGCAAACTGAGGTCTTATTTGAGTGTTTCCAACTGAATGAGCCACAGAAATGTATTATCTGAGTTACCTGCTTTGCAAAAAGAGAATGGAGCAGCAGTGTCTGATGAAGATCCACCTATAGTGTCTGTCTGTCTCTGCGATTATTTCACCGCTGCGACACGACTGGGGTGTCTGACACACGCCCACTAATAAAGGTGGAATCCTCTCGGAGTACCTTGACGTCCCAACAAAGGTTTATGCTCATATATGATCATTGCATTTATATAGCGCTTTTCTAGACACACTCAAATCGCTTTTTTTACAATGTACTGTAGGGTGGAAATTACCTCCTTCACCACCACTGTGTAGCACCCAACCTAGGGCTACGCAGGCTCAATGGCTGCCATACACACTGGCACCAGGCACTGCATCACACTACACAATGGCTGAAAGGCTCAGGAGACAGGGATTGATATCAGCCAATCAGAGACCCGATTGGGAATTTGGCCAGGAATGTTGGGGGACCTCCTTGCAATAAGACGCCCTGGGTTCTTTAACGGCCGAATTTAGTCGGGACCTCGGTTTAACGTCTCATCCGAAGGACGGAGACATTATATATTAATCAAGAGTTTTTAGATTCTTTGATTGTTCCAACTTCCATTACGTTTATTAGTTAGTAATTAGCACAGACAGATAATACAGGTGGATCTTCATCGGCCACTGCTCCATTTTCTTTGGATTTCTGTTATGTGCGTTGCATGTGCTGTGTGAGCCAATCAGAGGCTTTGTAACATTTTGGGTGATTTTGACTTGTGGTTGAAGAGAAGAAATGTTGTACCTTGAAGCAAACATGCTTATTGGCTCCCTGACACTGATGAGATTAACTACTTAGGTATCAAAATCGGATTTCGATACCACTGCATATTCTGATACTCGATAGTATTGAAGCAATTCGATCAATACCTTTTTTCCATACCCCGGCCCTAGAGCTGTGTGACGTACAGTCGGGCAGGCCACTCATCGCAGGGGTGCGAGGCCGTATATCATTGGAGTGACACAGGCCATTGGAGCCGATATGGTTATGGATAGTGTGACGTGCTACAAAGGAGGGAGCCTGAGTCATGAGTCTGAAATGGAGGAGGTAGAGGGATTGTATTGAAACTCTTGTGGAGCCAAGAGACTGTTTATTGCTGGGATCTTCTTGCACGGTTTAATGGAGCAGTACAAGTCAAGGGTTCATTTGGGTAAATTCAGGTGTCATAGCAGCATGGGGGGTGGGTACAGGCAGAATAGGTAATACTAATAATAATAATAGAACATAGAACATAGAAAAAAGTAACAAAGTAACTAGTGATATTGATAACAGTCGTGAATGGCAGGGAGCTTAATGTGTGTATACTGTATACTTACTTAGCATTTTTAGATTAGATATTAGATTTGATTAGATTAGATATATATTGTAACTGTATTTATTGTAAGGCAAATATAACTGAGAGGGCATACATACCCTCATCTTGCACCTTCACCTATACACTGCCTACTTGCCCATATGCGCATGCTAATGTTAATTATATTGTTATTGTTTACACTGCCTATTTAATTTTTTTTACTTCTCCACTGTACTATAATTTTATGACCTGTATCATGTCTTTTACTGCCTGTACCTCCCCATCCCCCCTCCCCCATGCTGCTTTGATGCCTGAATTTCCCCAAGGGGATCAATAAAGGAATATCTTATCTTATTAAATTATTCAGTAGTAATAGTGATTATGGTGTACATGGTCCATAATGTAGTAACACGCTGCACCAGAGTCAGTGCAGTGTTTATTATTAAGAGTCAAATAGTCCTGGCGGTGGGGTGGCGTAGCGGACAAGGCACTCGTCACCAACGCAAGAGACACTGGTATCGAATCCAGCTGTCAGCGTTGCTTCCGGCTTGGCCGGCCGTCATACTGGCTCGATTGGCAGAGTCAGCGGGAGGGAAGCTGGTGGGTGGGTCTGGGTCGTTATGGACAGTGACTCCTACAGTTCGGTCGGGGCGCCTGCACAGCGAGGGAAGGATCGAAGAGAGGTAGTGTGACCTTCCACACGTTACACTCTCTCAGTGAGAGTCCGCGCTGCCAGGTGAAAAGAAGTGGTGGGCTGGGTACACATCTGTCGGAGGAAGCATGTGATAGTCTCCGCCCTCCCAGACCGATGGTAGGGGGTAGAGTGCGCAACGACCAGGAAGGGGATTTGGGGGGCAGCTGCCTGGGATGGGGGAGGACATCTGTGCTGCTCACCTGGTCAAACCTGTTGAAAGAAACTCATGTGCACGCCCCGCACATACAGTACATACTGTACTGTATTAGTACACTCACATAGACACACACACACACACACACACACACAAAGACGCATACACATTTAAAACCAAATGTGTGCTCTCTCTCTCCCGCAGGAAATCATGGTTGTAATTAACGTCCTATTGTGCTCCCTCCCGGCTGCTCTGATTGGTTGAAAGTCATCCTAAGGAGCAGCACCGCGAGGTTCCCACAAGTATATTGTTCCGCGGGTAAAATGATCCCGGCACTCTGGTGTCAGGGGACGTCGTCGTCAGGCTGTGATGGTGTGTAAACATTTCTCCTCTCGGCAACGTCCCTGTTCCAGCGTCTACCGCAGCCCGCTCTCAGCACCCGGCGTCTGTCAGCCAAGACTTAGGTTTATCAACACATAGAAGCCCCCACCCCACCCGAGCGTCCAGGGAGCTTAATCTGCACTCTCTCTCCATAAAAATAAGAGGGGGGGGGGGGGGGGGGGGGGGGGGGGGTGATGGGAAAGCTGGCCGTGAGGAAGCGAGGGATGAGTATGTTGGCGTTGGGGGAGAGAGGAAGAGGAATGAGGAATGAGAATTGGAACGAGGGAGAGACATAGACGATGAGGAAGGAGGGAGAGAGAGACAGAGAGTGAGAGAGAGTGAGAGAGAGAGGGGGGGGGGATTGCTCCTGTCTCTGCCAAAGCCTCTGTCGGAGGTTGTGTGGAGATTGGAGGATCCAGGCTCCAGAGCCACGGGGTGAGGGGGAGGACAGAGTGGTCGGAGACAGATAAGAGGCAGAGGTGAAGAGGGGTGGAGGCCCCTGTGTGCTCTGTATGTGATGGAGGGGGTTGGGCGGGGGGGGTAGGGGTGTGTCATGTACAGAGGTCTAACGACCATACAGGATAGTAACTGGGCAGGTGGTACATGTGCAGAAACAACCCCCTCAGTAGAAAAATGCTTTTCAAAACAGTCCCGGGTAGGCAGATAGTAAACAAAGACGTTTTTCAAATGGTAAATTATGTTTATTGTAATGTGGGGCTTCCAACCCACTGCCTTTTCCCAAAGGGAAAAGGGATGTTGTCAGTGGGGATTTCAACCCACAACACACACAAAGGGAAAGGGTAAGGGGAGAACAAACAAGGTGAAAACAATAATAAACAAGGCAAACCCTAACCACACAACCACATGCCACATGGTTGGCAATCTGGGAACGAAGGAACACCACTCTAACCATGTAGCTTACAGTGTAGGATGAATCTAAAATGGCCAACAATATACATACCCCCCACAGGGTTTGGTCCACGCAGGCAGCACATAATCAAAAGTCCATACACAGTGGCAATTGGCATAAACCAGCAAAATAATAATAACTACACAAACAGTGGCAACCAGAGGCAACCTCACTCCACTTGGTCACTGGCAAATGACACAGTGAGGCGCCCCGACGTGTGTGTGCTGTCAGCTACTTGTGCACCCGTCCCTCTTGATGTGATTGCCATCAGCTGTCCCTCATTAGGCAATCAGCACCCTTCAGTATAGGAACGGGCAGCACCTGACAGGAAGAGAAGAAGAGATATCATTAGCTCTCATGTTCACACACACACACACACATACAAATGATACTAATCTGATGTTCACATGGTCTTCCAATACAGTAATAATGATAATGACCAACCCACGTACGTCACACCTCCCCCCATAAGAGCGAACCCCGCAGGGTTAGCAAAACATTATCACTTATTATCAACCAACATCCGATTAGCACCAACAGAACAAAAATAAATAGAAATCACACTCCATATAGGCCACATGCCCCTATTTTGGGCCCACACGGTCAACCACCACCTCACCAATACCAGATGCATCAGCCGTCGGACGTGGCTGGCACATTCCTCATACCGAGGCCATGACGGTATACTGTAGTCAACCATACGCGAATTGCTCAATGGTGTTCGCACTCCCAACATCAACACTGTGCGTCCTGTAAGGCACATTAGAACACAACACAGCATGTGAAACAACAGTCCTGTCACATCTCAACTCCGACGAGACGCGGGCAGGACTTTTCATTAGCCTATTCACATGACACCAGCGTGTCCTCCTCCGCCGCCCGAGCGTATGCAACATATACTTAGTGGCAGACACCTTTCCTCTTACCACATAAGGTCCTGAGAACCGGGCAGTGAGCACCGTACTAGGCGTGGGCAGCACAATAAACACCTCATCCCCCGCCTCAAAATGCTGCGTCACCTCCAATTTGCAAAACTCACCACAGACAGAGTCACCCAACGCTAGACCTTGGTCTCGCTTCCTAGGGACAGCACAAATAGAAGGGACATTGGGGTGATTATCAATCAATGCATCACACAATAGGTTAGTAAATGGAGCGTCTCCAACCTCCAACACAGGGACGACCTTACCCCCAGCGATATCATTCCCCATGACGAAATCCACGCCCTTTATGGGAAAACATGGGCGAACCGCGAACGGAAAGCAACCTGTGATCAGTGCAGACTGTACATGCACCTTATGCAACGGCACGTGCACACACCCCATGTCAATACCTCTCACCAATTCGCTCGACCGACAGGAGTCCACATCCAATGGTAATACATCAGCCAGGATGAACGATTGAGAGGCTCCTGTATCACGGAGTATTCTCACCCGTTGGTAGTCCCCAACTTTACCCGACAGGGACACATAACCATCAAACAAAAAGGGCTCAAAAGAGCTATGCTGGTCAGGACATGACACCGTACCAATCAACCCCACCCCTTTCGGTTCCTGGGCTGACTCCCTGGTCTCCTGTCGATCCCTTAGCGCATGACAGTCCCTCATAAAATGCCCTTCTTTCTTACAATAATGACACACCAAGGTGGCCTTTTCAGACGGCGGTGAGCGTGGTCGGAATGTCCGCTCGTCACCTCCCCGATACGGCGACTCAGACGGAGAAAACGCGCCCCCTCCTACATACACATCATTTCGTACAGCAATATATTTGTGGGTCATTGCTAACTCGTCACACAAAACCGCAGCTTCCTGGAGGGTAGAAACCTTTCGCTCCTCAAAAAGCACAATCATGCGTTCGGGCAATTTTTTTTTTAATTGTTCAATGAGGATTAACTAGCTCAAAGCCTCGACCCCATCCACTTTACATGCTTCACACCAACGAGTGAACATCGTCCGTTGTTCCTGGGAAAATGCCACATGTGTTTGCGAGGGAGCTTTACTTAGTGCCCTAAACCGTTGCCTATACGCTTCCGGCACCAGTTCATATATGCGCAAGACAGCACCCTTCACTTTCTCATATACCATGCTGTCCTCCTTTGATAACAACTGGCATGCCCCCTTAGCCCTACCTGTGAGCTTATATCGCAATAATAGTGCCCACTGGTCCTTCGGCCACTGTAAAGCCCACGCTACCTGCTCAAAATCAGAAAAATATGCTTCCACCTCAGACTCCCGAAAAAGGGGCACCATAGAAATATGCTGCCCAATATTAAAACTGCCCTGGTGACCTTCATATGAGGAGAAGAAGAGCCACCACTCTCCAGTTCCATCCTCCTTATTGTAATCTGGAGCTCTCTATCCTTCTCCTTCCCCTCTTTTCTCTCCTCTCTGTCTCTGTCTCTCTCCTCTCTTCTCTCCTCTCTGTCTCTCTCCTCTCTTCTCTCCTCTTTTCTCTCCAATCTGTCTCTCTCCTCCCTTCTCTCTTCCCTGTCACGCATAGCAGCTCTCTCCTCTGAAACAGAGGCACGTCCTGAGTGTACAGAATTATCACTGTCAATCTCCTCAGCCTTGGCACCGCTACCCCTCCGTTCCTGTATAGCACCACCTGTTCCCTCACTGGACTCACCAGACGCCTCGTCATGCGTGACGTCCTCCGAGTCATTTCCCCCGGCTATGGGCGAACTTAATATCTCCCTATCAACCAACCCAGCGAGCACAATTGCTTTCACCTCCTCTTTACTTTTTGAACTTTGGACCGTAATGCCATAATGCTTGGCGACCCCACACAATTCAGCTTTCGTGCAGTCATCAATCTGATCCCTCGTAGGATCCGCCACAAACAAATCCAAAGTAAAAGCTGCCCCAGCCATAGTCCCTACAGAATATGACTACACCACAAATAACCTACGCAAAATAACACAATAATAATAAACAAATCACAGGTGCCAAGAAAATAGCCCCTCACCTACTCCACAATATCCGTGCGTAACACATTTAATCATTACATTCCGCAGTATACAATTCAACCACTCTGATTTACTGCCCACATCTACCATTTATGAAAACAATAAATGCCGGTCTAACCACCTAACTAGGATCACCTACGTCACTCTAGCATACCCCAGCTAAACTACTCCCCTGCCGGGATGAGGCTACACATATCTTCAGTCGCTTACCGATTTCATTGCGCGCTCCACCGGAATTACGACGCGTGCCCCCCACCCGCTAACCAAGTAGGCGATCCCCCTGTTACCTATGTGGCAGAAAAAACAGATTAGTTCAAGAGTGTCACATACAACAATGGTTTACATCAATCAAACTGTGTAGCACGGACAATGGAACCACACTAACTTACCAATTAGAAAACGCTATCTTATCTCACCTGACATGCTTCAATCGACAAGTCACCCCGTTATTTTACCAACAAGGAACAATACAATTGCGCAAACTAACGAGCCTTCATGTCATGTACAGAGGTCTAACGACCATACAGGATAGTAACTGGGCAGGTGGTACATGAGCAGAAACAACCCCCTCAGTAGAAAAATGCTTTTCAAAACAGTCCCGGGTAGGCAGATAGTAAACAAAGACGTTTTTCAAATGGTAAATTATGTTTATTGTAATGTGGGGCTTCCAACCCACGGCCTTTTCCCAAAGGGAAAAGGGATGTTGTCAGTGGGGATTTCAACCCACAACACACACAAAGGGAAAGGGTAAGGGGAGAACAAACAAGGTGAAAACAATAATAAACAAGGCAAACCCTAACCACACAACCACATGCCACGTGGTTGGCAATCTGGGAACGAAGGAACACCACTCTAACCATGTAGCTTACAGTGTAGGATGAATCTAAAATGGCCAACAATATACATACCCCCCACAGGGTTTGGTCCACGCAGGCAGCACATAATCAAAAGTCCATACACAGTGGCAATTGGCATAAACCAGCAAAATAATAATAACTACACAAACAGTGGCAACCAGAGGCAACCTCACTCCACTTGGTCACTGGCAAAATGACACAGTGAGGCGCCCCGACGTGTGTGTGCTGTCAGCAACTTGTGCACCCGTCCCTCTTGATGTGATTGCCATCAGCTGTCCCTCATTAGGCAATCAGCACCCTTCAGTATAGGAACGGGCAGCACCTGACAGGAAGAGAAGAAGAGATATCATTAGCTCTCATGTTCACACACACACACACACATACAAATGATACTAATCTGATGTTCACATGGTCTTCCAAATACAGTAATAATGATAATGACCAACCCACATACGTCACAGGGTGATAGAATGGGGGGGGGTCTCTTGAAACGAAAGGGAAGGCAAGTAATGGAGAGAGAGAGAGAGAGAGAGAGAGAGAGAGAGAGAGAGAGAGAGAGAGAGAGAGAGAGAGAGAGAGAGAGAGAGAGAGAGAGAGAGAGAGAGAGCAAAAAACACCAGGAGGAGGTAGAGGGTGATGTCTGGGAGATAAGCGGAGGCTTTGAAGGTGGAGCAGCGAGATGGAGGCCGGCGTGGAGGAAAGCACGGCAAATGGAAAGAGATAGAAATAGGAAGGGATGTTTGAATGATAGAGAAGAGATGTGAGGGTCCTCTCTTCAAGAAACAAGGGGGAGATATAGTGGCTCTTGGAGATGGAGTGTCATAATCACAGCACGGGCCTACTTCACTCCCCCTCCTTTTCCTCTCACGTCCTCCACACGCTCCTCTTCATCCCCCTCTCCATCCACTGCACACTCCTCCTCATCATCTCCTTCTCCAGTCACCCCTTCCTTTACCCTCATACGCCCAGCTGTATTTCATCCCCCTAATTCGCACGCGGTCAGGCACCCCACTCTCCACAGCTGCACTCAATCCTTCCCTGATGGGGGGACTACTTCTACACCTCGACGCTGACCAGAAGCTGTCATGGTATTAATTACCACTGCCCAGGTACAACGTCTCTGCCGAAAGCTCTGCTAGATACCAACCGTGTATTTGCCTACTCTAACCTGTTTCTCTCCTGTGCCCCAAAGGACCGCCGTCCCTGCCTGGACGTCACCTGTCCCCGAAGAGGAACACTTGTTCTCCCGCTGCAACCCAGCAGCTTCCAAGACAAGCACCAGGACCGCTTGCTCGCTCACTGCCGCCGCGGCAGCCACAAGACAGAACATAACCCCGTTCTATTCCCCCCAATTCCTGTGTTGCTCATTTGACATTAAACACCCTTGAAACCGCTCCTATCTCTTCTCGTGTATTCAGCAATTGGGCTGTGCTCCAGACCCCAGTTCTCACAGAATACCACGACCTAATGATGACAGCACCAGCTGTACACGAGACTGAGGAATGGAAGAAGTTTCAGAAGCAGTCTGTGAGTATCATCAACGGCCAGACCGCCCGGGTCGACAAACTCGCTCACTCCCTAGACGCCGTCACGGCGCAGCTGGCCGCTCTCGCCCTCGACTCCGTTGAGCAAGAAACACAGTATCTACGTATCGAGGCAGACTTGGCACAGCAGGGCCTACCAGCCGCTACCCCTGCTGCACCAAGCCCCCCGCATAGAGAACCCCCTGTCCCCGCACCAGAACGTTACGACGGAAGCGTCTCCAAATGCTGTGCGTTTTTATTCCAGTGCTCGTTAGTGTTGGAACAACAACCCCACACGTTTCACAGCGATAGGTCTAAAGTAGCTTACCTGTCGGCGCTGCTCACAGGCGCGGCGTTGAAATGGGCCACCGCTCTCCACTTTAACAATTCCTTCCTCTGCAATTCGTACTCCGAGTACGTCGACGACATGCGTAAAGTGTTTGACCACCCTCCAGATGGCTCAGAGGGGGCCTCCGGCTTGTTTTTGATCCGCCAGGAGAGACGCAGCGTAAGCGAATACGCTATCGATTTCCACATCCTCGCCGCTGGCTCCGACTGGGGGGACACACCGTTGCGAGGCGCATTTCGCCAGGGCTTGAACGACGCTATTAAAGACGAGCTTGCGTCCAAAGAAAGACCCACCTCCCTGAGCGAGCTAATCCATTTGGCCAGGGAACTGGACCTGCGTCTTCGGGAACGTCGTCGAGAGAAAGCTAGCACCGCTCGTTCGCCTATACCCGGTCCGCCTCGTCGCGCCGCCCGCGCTGAAGAAAATAGTTCCTCCGAGCCCATGGATCTCGACCGCTCACGTCTCCCTCCCAGCGAACGCCGACACAGGCTCGCTACAGGAGCATGCCTGTACTGCGGTCAAACAGGTCACTCCGTTGCCTCATGCTCGCTTCGCCCAAATGACGGGGCTCGACAGTAGCGCTGGGCGTCTGTTCGAGTCTTGATCAACAGACTTGGCTCCCTACTCAACTACAATGGATCAACTAGTAAGCTGGTCATTTGCAGCAATTGATCGAATTTTCTCTTCAAGGAAGCAAAACGCAGCTGATCCGCTGTGTCCAATCGGGACATATCAAGCAGGCTTTGCGATTGACAGTTGGAATAAATGGCGATCAATATGCCTGTTTTCTCTTGAAATTGAGGATGTTGAAGATGTGTACATCATCACAATCCTACTGATCGGCTTGGGAGCGATCGCAATCTGGATCTGGATTTGTACAAGAATAATCGGGAAAAGAGACGAACAAAAGGATGATAACCGTGTGGACCGCTGCCTGACAGCTGTGGCCAGAATGGAAGTCTCCCACATGGAACTTGTTAAAAGACTCGCTGTCCATTCATCTGACGAACATTTGAGAGGTCAAGTCCTGCTGGGGGTCGCGCAGGACATTAAGAGCGCGACGGATCGAATTTGAGTCAAGAACGGTGCTTTTAGGGGTCATTGTCTTCTACTGCACCCCCCCCCCCCCCCACACTCTCAAGTCTGGTGTGGAACTGTGGAATGCCAAGGTCTGCCCGCCTGTCTCGCGGTCTCGGAAAAGGGAGTCAGACGAGATAACAACTGGAATGCGGCGTTTCCCTTCCCAACACCTCACCTCCCCCCACCAGATCTGGCTCGGCACTCCCCCCCCCACCCCCAACCCCCACCCAGACCTCCTCCCCTCCCGTGTTTACGCCGAGCGCCGTAAGAACTGTTTCTGGACGGCTGCCACGTATGCTCGCTGTAGGAGTGGATCCTAAGACTGTCTCCCGACCCCGCCTGTCCATCTCTCCCTCCTTCCCGCCACCTGGCGCAACGACACTTTGTTTAACTACTCTGTTGTTGATGCAGCCTGACTATCGCATATGGCGTCTCAGGCATTCTGTAGATGACATGTGTCAACAAATGTACATGTCTGTTTGAATTTATGCTGTGCCATTGTTACTGTAAAAAATGTAATGATTGTGATGTTGTTATTATTAGTAATGAGACGATGAGCTGTATGTGTGTGTCGCTGGAATTTCCCCAAGGGGATTAATAAAGGAATATCTTATCTTATCTTATCTTATATCGCTCCCAGCTCCGGCCCAAACATGCTATTCCGCGCCACGCTGTGTCTGAATAACCAATCACTCCCGTTATCTGCCCTGGTTGACTCAGGGGCCGACAAGAACCTCATCGACGCCGGAGTAGTCTCCCGTTACAACATCGCTACTGACGCCTTGCCGATACCCCGTGACGCCCGGGGGTTAAACGGGAAACTTCTCACGCGGATTACTCGCCACACTGTACCCCTTCGCCTTCTGCTATCCGGGAATCACAGCGAGAATATTCGGTTTCACGTTACCAACTCTCCCCAGAATCCCATTGTCCTGGGCATGCTTTGGCTCAAGTTACACAATCCCGTTATCAATTGGCCTACCGGCCTGGTGACCAGCTGGAGCGCCCACTGTCACGTCGCTTGTCTGCAGTCGGCTCGGCCGCCACTAGAGGGCGCCGGTTTGCACCCCCCCAATGAGAACATTGATCTGTCTGCAATTCCGCCGGCCTACCATGATTTAAGGGCGGTTTTCAGCAAACAACAGGCTCTCTCCCTGCCTCCTCATCGCCAATATGACTGCGCCATTGATTTACTCCCCGGAGCGCCACTCCCCGCTAGTCGCCTGTTCAGCCTCTCGCGCCCAGAGAGAGAATCAATGGAGAAGTACGTTCACGAATCCTTGGCCTCGGGCATAATCACCCCCTCCTCCTCTCCTGTCGGCGCAGGATTCTTCTTCATTTCCAAGAAGGATCGTTCCCTTTGCCTCTGTATCGATTACCGGGGTCTCAACAACATCACGGTAAAGAACAAATATCCCCTTCCTTTAATCGACTCTGCTTTTGAGCCCCTGCAAGGTGCCACCATCTTCACAAAACTGGACCTCAGGAACGCCTATCACCTTGTCCGCATGCGGGAGGGAGACGAGTGGAAGACGGCCTTCAAGACACCACTTGGCCACTTCGAGTACAAGGTAATGCCCTTTGGACTGACCAACGCCCCTGCTGTCTTCCAGGCCCTCGTCAATGACGTTCTCCGTGACGTACTCCACCGCTCCGTATTCGTCTACTTAGACGACATCCTGATCTTCTCCCGCTCCATGGAGGAGCATGTCCAGCACGTCCGCCGGGTCTTCCAGCATCTTCTGGAGAACAAGCTGTTCGTCAAGGCAGAGAAGTGTGAGTTCCACGTCTCCTCCATCGGCTTCCTCGGCTACATCATTGAGGGCGGCAAGATCCGGGCGGACCCCGAGAAGATCAGAGCGGTGTCCGACTGGCCCCGTCCCACCAACGTCAAACAGCTCCAACGCTTCCTGGGATTTGCCAACTTTTATCTGCGCTTCATCAGGGACTACAGCCTGGTCGCGGCGCCCCTCACCCAACTCACCTCGCCTTCAGTGCCTTTCGTCTGGTCCGACGCAGTGGACTCCGCCTTCGCCGAGCTGCGCCGGCGCTTCACCACCACTCCCATCCTCGTCCAGCCGGACACGTCCCGCCAGTTCGTGGTGGAGGTGGACGCCTCCTGCACCGGAGTGGGGGCGGTTCTTTCCCAACGCTCCGCCACCGACCAGAAGCTGCACCCCTGCGCCTTCTTCTGACGCCGCCTAACCCCAGCCGAGGTCAACTACGACATCGGGAACCTGGAGCTCCTGGCGGTCAAGCTAGCCCTGGAGGAATGGAAGCACTGGCTGGAGGGATCGGAGGTCCCCTTCCTGGTTTGGACGGACCACAAGAACCTCGCCTACGTTTCAACGGCCAAGCGCCTGAACTCTCGCCAGGCTCGCTGGGCGCTGTTCTTCGCTAGGTTTAATTTCACCCTGACCTACCGGCCTGGTTCCAAGAACACCAAACCAGACGCCCTCTCCCGGCAGTTCGTCCCTGAGGAGGGTCCCACACACCCCGACACCATCCTCTCCACTTCCTGTCTGGTGGCCACCGCCACCTGGGAGATCCAGTCCATCGTCAGGGAGGCACAGCGTGCCCAGCCGGACCCAGGTAACGGTCCACCTAACAGGCTTTTTGTCCCTGACCTTGTCCGCTCCCAGGTGCTCGAGTGGGTTCACGCTTCCCGGTTCGCGTGCCACCCGGGGATTGACCGGACACTATCCCTGCTGAAGAGGCACTTCTGGTGGGTCACCATGAGAGAGGACACCCGCGCTTTCGTCCTGGCGTGAACCGTCTGTGCTCGTGCGAAGGCCTCCCATCGACCGCCCGCCAGGCTCCTTCGTCCGCTCCCAGTCCCTGGTCGGCCCTGGTCGCACGTCACCGGCCTTCCCTGGACTTCGTCACCGGCCTTCCCCTCTCACACGGTAACACTGCCATCCTCACCATTGTTGACCGTTTCTCAAAGGCTGTGCACTTCGTTGCTCTTCCCAAACTCCCCTCTGCTGCAGAGACTGCTGACCTGATGGTACTCCACGTCTTTCGACTCCATGGGATCCCGGCAGACATCGTCTCCGACAGGGGCCCTCAGTTCATATCCCAGGTCTGGAGGGCTTTCTGTCGGGCTCTGGGGGCCACGGTCAGCCTCTCCTCCGGGTTCCACCCACAGACCAACGGCCAGTCGGAGCGGGCCAACCAGGACCTGGGATCCGCACTCCACTGCGTGACAGCCCGGGACGCGTGAATATTAAAGGCAACCAACTTGTGTTCAGCCTTGCGTTCAGCGTTTCTCTGATTGGCCACACGGCCACATGACCACGCTGCCGCGCGACGTGACTGCGCTACCGTGCAGCAGAGAGTTGCAGCGGCCGTCTTCCGTTGTAGAATTGTTTACATCAGGGTGAACGCTATTGTATTCGCAAATATGAGAGCCAGCAATACGCAGCTCCAGTTAACCTAATTTATACCGTAATGAATCATTAAAAAAATATACCGTTAACTGGAATATGTTGTTTCTTTACACATATGTTGGGATTATGTAATTGGTTTGTCATGACAAAACAATAAAAATCGCTACTTTACATCAGGGTGAACGCTGTTAGTAACGCTGCCACCACCCACTTCAATGACAGAGCTCTCATATTTGCGAATGCATAAACTATATCTTAAATTATGGCTATGTGTCTAATATGGCTGTCACGAAGTCATTGATGCGCGACAGCCATATTAGACACATGAATCGAGATAGTCCTAACAGTGTTTATTATTAAGAGTCAGATAGTCCGCACAGTGTTTATAGTCCTAACAGTGTTTATTAGTAAGAGTCAGATAGTCCTAACTGTGTTTATTATTAAGAGTCAGATAGTCCTAACAGTGTTTATTATTAAGAGTCCTAACAGTGTTTATTATTAATTAACGTCATAAACCAACTACCAGATTTATTTTGCACCAGGGAACTTGAAGGTTCCTGCCGCTTGCGCTCGCGGCAAAAGGGGGCGGGCTAGCGGCGTGGGGTCGTGGCCAATCAGAGAAAAGCTGAACACAAGTTGGTTGTCTTTAATATTCACGCGCCCAGGACCCCTCCGGCTGGAGCGCCTTCCTGCCATGGGTCGAATACGCCCACAATTCCCTGTCTTCGGTGGCCACAGGTCAGTCCCCCTTTGAGTCATCTTTGGGCTACCAACCCCCGCTGTTCCCTGCCCAGGAAGAGGAGATCGCCGTGCCGTCGGTGCAAGACCATCTGGGAGGAGACGAGGGCTGCGCTGCTCCGAACTGCGGATCAGAACCGGCGCTTCGCCGACCGCCACCGGACCCCTGCTCCCACCTATGTACCAGGTCAGATGGTATGGCTCTCATCTCGGGAGCTGCCACTCAAATCCGTCTAACGGAAACTAACCCCCCGTTTCGTGGGGCTCTACAAGATCCTGTCCCTCATAAATCCCTCTGTTGTCAAGCTCCAGCTCCCCCCCCCATATGCGCATTCACCCTTCCTTCCATGTCTCCCAGCTCAAACCGGTGGTCTCCAGTCCCCTGTCTCCCCCTGCTCCAGAGGCCCCTCCTCCGCTGGTGATGGACGACCACCCGGCCTACGTGGTCTGGGAGTTGCTGGACGTGCTGCGACGCGGCCGCGGCTTCCAGTACCTGGTCGACTGGGAGGGCTACGGCCCGGAGGAGCGGAGCTGGATCTCCCGGTCGATGATCCTGGACCCGGATCTCGTCCGGGACTTTCATCGGGCTCACCCTGACCAGCCTGGGCCGCCGGGAGGCGCCCGTAGAGGGGGGGGTCCTGTCATAATCACAGCACGGGCCTACTTCACTCCCCCTCCTTTTCCCCTCACGTCCACCACACGCTCCTCTTCATCCCCCTCTCCATCCACTGCACACTCCTCCTCATCCTCTCCTTCTTCAGTTACCCCTTCCTTTACCCTCATACGCCCAGCTGTATTCATCCCCCTAATTCGCACGCGGTCAGGCACCCCACTCTCCACAGCTGCACTCAATCCTTCCCTGATGGGGGGACTACTTCTACACCTCGACACTGACCAGAAGCTGTCGTGGTATTAATTACCACTGCCCAGGTACGACGTCTCTGCCGAAAGCTCTGCTAGATACCAACCGTGTATTTGCCTACTCTAACCTGTTTCTCTCCTGTGCCCCAAAGGACCGCCGTCCCTGCCTGGACGTCACCTGTCCCCGAAGAGGAACACTTGTTCTCCCGCTGCAACCCAGCAGCTTCCAAGACAAGCACCAGGACCGCTTGCTCGCTCACTGCCGCCGCGGCAGCCACAAGACAGAACATAACCCCATTCTATTCCCCCCAATTCCTGTGTTGCTCATTTGACATTAAACACCCTTGAAACCGCTCCTATCTCTTCTCGTGTATTCAGCAATTGGGCTGTGCTCCAGACCCCAGTTCTCACATGGAGAGGGGCGATGAAGGAGGAATACTAAAGGAATGCTCTAGAGCCGCTTATTCCCACATTGGGGGGTATGCATAACCCCCGGGATACGTTGAAAGCTTCAGAAAGGGTACGCGAGAAGCTTGTAATTTGTGCAGGAAATTAGATCTGAATTTGCCTGAGACCTGTGGTTATCATACCTCAAATTTGTGTAAAGCGTAGTCGGGCCAATTCTTAAATTATGCATGAGTGTCATCTTGACAGCTTCTGTGTTGAAGGTGGTCCACTCTCATTAGAAGGTCTAAATGTCATTGGAGAGTCATTAAAACCACTTGATTGCTCAGCATGACTGTTAGACCTTTGGTCTGTTGCTTGCCCTTCCCACATTCTATCCCACAGGAAATTGCAGTTAGTCAAGTTATGGTTTTAAGATCGGCGCCCCTAAAACTGGACACTGCAAGGTTCACGTTGATTTATTAAAAAAGTCTTACCTTTTTTAGTATCATAATAAACAATGATGGCATATAATGTAGGCCGAGTGATATCAGGTTTGAAATGCACTTGCCTGTGGATAAATCATCTACAGTATAAAGTCTGTTTTGCATTATGAATCATTATTATCTGCATGCCTGAGGAGGGAGAACACTTGTGATACGACTGGATATTGCATAACACATATTGTACAAGTTTCCTCTTGCCTGGGTTAGAATGTCCTGGTTTTGTCTGGGCTTGAATGTCCTAGTATTGGTTAGTGGGCCCTGGTCCTGCCTGGATTAGAATGTCCTGGTCTTGGTTAGTGGGCCCTGGTCCTGCCTGGATTAGAATGCCCTGGTCTTGGTTAGTGGGCCCTGGTCCTGCCTGGATTAGAATGTCCTGGTCTAGGTTAGTGGGCCCTGGTCCTGCCTGGATTAGAATGCCCTGGTCTTGGTTGGGCCCTGGTCCTGCCTGGATTAGAATGACCTGGTCTTGGTTAGTGGGCCCTGGTCCTGCCTAGATTAGAATGTCCTGGTCTTGGTTAGTGGGCCCTGGTCCTGCCTGGATTAGAATGCCCTGGTCTTGGTTAGTGGGCCCTGGTCCTGCCTGGATTAGAATGTCCTGGTCTTGGTTAGTGAGCCCTGGTCCTGCCTGGATTAGAATGCCCTGGTCTTGGTTGGGCCCTGGTCCTGCCTGGATTAGAATGACCTGGTCTTGGTTAGTGGGCCCTGGTCCTGCCTGGATTAGAATGCCCTGGTCTTGGTTGGGCCCTGGTCCTGCCTGGATTAGAATTACCTGGTCTTGGTTAGTGGGCCCTGGTCCTGCCTGGATTAGAATGACCTGGTCTTGGTTAGTGGGCCCTGGTCCTGCATGGATTATAATGTCTTAGTCTTGGTTAGTGGGCCCTGGTCCTGCCTGGATTATAATATCCTGGTCTTGGTTAATGGGCACTGGTCCTGCCTGGATTATAATGTCCTGGTCTTTGTTAGTGGGCCCTGGTCCTGCCTGGATTAGAATGTCCTGGTCTTGGTTAGTGGGCCCTGGTCCTGCCTGGATTAGAATTACCTGGTCTTGGTTAGTGGGCCCTGGTCCTGCCTGGATTAGAATGTCCTGGTCTTTGTTAGTGGGCACTGGTCCTGCATGGATTAGAATGACCTGGTCTTGGTTAGTGGACCCTGGTCTTGTCTGGGTGAGTGTACGTAGCCTCAGTTGGTATTCTGGTCAGTGGGTCAGTGCCTGTAGCCAGGCCTCTCTTGGGTCGTTAAAGTGATGTTCCTCGTCAAGTGCTCAAATCACACCATTTAATTGGCCTCCAGCCCCCTGGACATGAGCCAATTACAGCTCTCTCTCTCACTCTCTGTGTGTCTCTCCATCTTTCTCAGCAAATATTCGTCCATGCTCTGGCTCTGCAGCAAGCTCTCTCTCTCTCTCTCTCTCTCTCTCTCTCTCTCTCTCTCTCTCTCTCTCTCTCTCTCTCTCCTCTCTCTCTCTCTCTCTCTCTATCTCTCTCTCTCTCTCTCCCTCTCCTGTCCTGCACCACTCTCCCTGCACCAATCCTTTCTCTCTGAAAAACTATTCTCTCCCTCTCTCTCTCTCTCTCTCTCTCTCTCTCTTCTCTCTCTCTCTCTCTTCTTTCTCTCTATCTCTCTCTCCTCTTTCCTTCCTGCCCCCCCCCCCCCCCTCTCTGTCATTTCCCAATAATAATCACTGGTTTTAGCAACAACACTCTGCGCTATATATTTACTCAGAGTCGCGGAGAAGCGATCACCGATCTTCCCAGAGGGCCGCGCCGACAGCCCATATTTAAAGAGCACCGTGCCGCTCGTCGCAGAAATACGGTCTTCCATTTTGGTCTCGCTCTGGCCCTCAGATGGAAGACGTTTTAAATGAACCCTCATGGGTTCTGGCAGCGGCGGGAGAAGCCGCCTGGCAGGGAATTCAAAGAAATTGTGAACGAAAGAAGGAAAGGAGGGAGGAAGTGGGTCCTTCCTGCAGAAACGCTGGGAGGGTCAGTGACAAAGCCCCTACATGAGGGAACAAGACACAATGGGCTTTCTGTGTCCATACAAAGCACCACAGTGTGCCGCCACAGAGCGGTCGGAGAGAGAACAAAGGTTACCGAGCCGGACGAGATGAGTTTGTTATTTCTTTTTTGGATGTTATTTTCTTCATTCCCTTTGTACAGCGTTTGTCGGATGTGTGAGGTCTGAGCTCGGCCGGGGGTTTAGGGGAGGAGCGGTAGGAAGGAGGTACCGGCTTGGTTGCGGCTTGATGTCGAGGACAGGGTTTCAGTTATCCGGTTATTAGCGTTTTTCTTTTAACGGGAAAATCTGTCGAAGTTAAATCTCTCCGGTCAGAATGTTTGTATTAATTTGGTCACCAAACAGAAGTCTCTCTCTGAGTGTGTGTGTGTGTGTGTGTGTGTGTGTGTGTGTGTGTGTGTGTGTGTGTGTGTGTGTGTGTGTGTGTGTGTGTGTGTGTGTGTGTGTGTGTGTGTGTGTGTGTGTGTGTGTGTGTGTGTGCGTGCGTGCGTGCGGGGGGCGGGCGTGCGGGCGGCGTGCGGGCGGCGGGCGCGCGTGCGTGCAGGTAAACAGACAAAACTGTGGAAACTGGAACGTGAGGATTCTATGGATAGTAACACTGCCACAAAAGTTGTTGCGTTGGAATACAGCTACCTTAGCGTTATCTAAAAGATAAAAACAATCGTGTTTGTGCATTTCCAAACATGTCACCCACTTTGTGGAACGTTCATATACAGTACTATTGAATCACCAAATCCCTCACAATGCCTTTCAAACCGTAATGGGCCTCCTCTCTCTCCCTTCCCCCCCTTCTCTCTCTCTCCTCTCTCTCTCTCTCTCTCTCTCTCTCTCTCTCTCTCTCTCTCTCTCCCCTCCTTTCTCCTCTCTCTCTCTCTCTCTCTCTCTCTCTCTCTCTCTCTCTCTCTCTCTCTCTCTCTCTCTCTCTCTCTCTCTCTCTCTCTCTCTCTCTCTCTCTCTCTCTCTCTCTCTTTTCTCTCTATCTCTCTCTCTCTCTCTCTCTCTCTCTCTCTCTCTTTTCTCTCTCTCTCTCTCTCTTTCTGTCTCTCGCTCTCTCTCTCCCTCTCTCTCTCTCCATCTCTCTCTGTCCTCTCTCTCCTCTCCTCCCTCCCTCCCTTCTCTCTCTCCGCCACTGCCCTGGACAGAGCTCCTATTATGTCATCAAAAGGGGACGATTAGTGCGGAAAAGGGGAGATGAAAGCAGGGCGAACGAGTACCTGTTCACAAAAGCCGTAATTTTTTACTGTAATTAAAGTCTTACATTTCCCTGACGGATGGTTGGGGCAACAGAAGAAAGGAGGTAGAGGGAGCGACAGAGAGGGAGAAGGAGCAGAATTCTCAGGCTTATAATGGTAATTAAGGGCTCGTCTCAGGAGTGGGGATGTTATTAGAACGAAGAGAGGCTGGGGAAGGGGAAGGGGGGGGGGGGTTCCCCTCTCTTTCATGTTCATTGTCCTTACTCATCCTTTCCCATATTTTGCACAGCCCAAAATCCCCCCAATCTTCTTTCTTTACTGTACTCCTCACACACTGTACCC
>NC_140167.1:193410324-193449551 GCF_963971535.1 Notolepis coatsorum | reverse complement strand
CGACATGGTAGGGGGTTGTCATGGTAACCATGTGCAGGGCTCAGGGAAGGGACCAGTGACGGATCGGTTCCCGGACATTCCGGGCTGGATAGCCATGCCGGCGACAGAACAGAAACCGTCGTACGACTTTTGCCACCGATAAACAAACGCGCCTCCAGTTTCAGCTGCTCTGAGACGTCCGTTTGTATTGAAGGATGGGAGCAGAGCAGCGGGGAGTGGGATCAGATTATTTTTAGCGGCGGGGGATCGGTATGATAATTTCAAGGAATCTCAAGTGTGTGTTGTGTGCAGACAACACTGACGGGCCATCTGTCTGTTAGTCTGCTGTCGCTTCCCATCTTCACAGTTATTTTCATCCCCGGCCTTCATTTCCTCCTCATCCTCCTCCTCTTCCTCCTCCACCTCCCCCTTGTCCTCGTCTCTGCTGTGATTTTTTATTTAAGATCTCTCCCACTTCCCCAGGCGGTGTCTAATATTAAGGCGTGTGCAAGGGTGGAAAGTAACAAATTACATTTACTCTTGTTACTGTAATGGAGTAGCTTTTTTGTGTACAGTAATAATTATTGTACTTTTCCAAGTAGTTGTAGTAGCAGTCAATTTTATTTTACTTAACTATATGTTGTTTTAAATATTGTACTTAGTTACATTTTAAATAGCATCCGTTACTATGTAAAATTAAATATATTGGAGGCTTAACGTGAACCTCCACTGGTCTCCCAGTGAAACTAGGAGTGGAAATAATGTATCAGAGGAGGCATGTGGTAGTCTACACCCTCCCCAGACCAACAGTAGGGTAGTCTACACCCTCCCCAGACAGACAGTAGGGTAGTCTACACCCTCCCCAGACAGACAGTAGGGTGGTCTACACCCTCCCCAGACAGACAGTAGGGTAGTCTACACACCCTCCCCAGACAGACAGTAGGGTAGTCTACACCCTCCCCAGACAGACAGTAGGGTAGTCTACACCCTCCCCAGACAGACAGTAGGGTAGTCTACACCCTCCCCAGACAGACAGTAGGGTAGTCTACACCCTCCCCAGACAGACAGTAGGGTAGTCTACACCCTCCCCAGACAGACAGTAGGGTAGTCTACACCCTCCCCAGACAGACAGTAGGGTAGTCTACACCCTCCCCAGACAGACAGTAGGGTAGTCTACACCCTCCCCATGACAGACAGTCGGTAGTCTACACCCTCCCCAGACAGACAGTAGGGTAGTCTACACCCTCCCCAGACAGACAGTAGGGTAGTCTACACCCTCCCCAGACCAACAGTAGGGTAGTCTACACCCTCCCCAGACAGACAGTCGGTAGTCTACACCCTCCCCAGACAGACAATAGGGTAGTCTACACCCTCCCCAGACAGACAGTAGGGTAGTCTACACCCTCCCCAGACAGACAGTCGGTAGTCTACACCCTCCCCAGACAGACAATAGGGTAGTCTACACCCTCCCCAGACAGACAGTAGGGTAGTCTACACACCCTCCCCAGACAGACAGTAGGGTAGTCTACACACCCTCCCCAGACAGACAGTAGGGTAGTCTACACCCTCCCCAGACAGACAGTAGGGTAGTCTACACCCTCCCCAGACAGACAGTAGGGTAGTCTACACCCGCCCCAGACAGACAGTAGGGTAGTCTACACCCTCCCCAGACAGACAGTAGGGTGGTCTACACCCTCCCCAGACAGACAGTAGGGTAGTCTACACCCTCCCCAGACAGACAGTGGTCTACACCCTCCCCAGACAGACAGTAGGGTAGTCTACACCCTCCCCAGACAGACAGTAGGGTAGTCTACACCCTCCCCAGACAGACAGTAGGGTAGTCTACACCCTCCCCAGACAGACAGTAGGGTAGTCTACACCCTCCCCAGACAGACAGTAGGGTGGTCTACACCCTCCCCAGACAGACAGTAGGGTAGTCTACACCCTCCCCAGACAGACAGTGGTCTACACCCTCCCCAGACAGACAGTAGGGTAGTCTACACCCTCCCCAGACAGACAGTAGGGTAGTCTACACCCTCCCCAGACAGTAGGGTAGTCTACACCCTCCCCAGACAGACAGTGGTCTACACCCTCCCCAGACAGACAGACAGTAGGGTAGTCTACACCCTCCCCAGACAGACAGTGGTCTACACCCTCCCCAGACAGACAGTAGGGTAGTCTACACCCTCCCCAGACAGACAGTAGGGTGGTCTACACCCTCCCCAGACAGACAGTAGGGTAGTCTACACCCTCCCCAGACAGACAGTAGGGTAGTCTACACCCTCCCCAGACAGACAGTAGGGTAGTTTACACCCTCCCCAGACAGATAGTAGGGTAGTCTACACCCTCCCCAGACAGACAGTAGGGTAGTCTACACCCTGCCCAGACAGACAGTAGGGTAGTCTACACCCTCCCCAGACCAACAGTAGAGTAGTCTACACTACTAGGGGTGGGGGGGAAATCGATACGTAGTAGTATCGCGATACTTTGCGTGGCGATACTGTATCGATACAGGGACGCCAAGTATCGATATTTAATTATTCAAAAAAAAATTAACATTTACAAAACCAATTTTATTACATTTTTTTGTATTAGGAAGTTGCATTGTTCATTTATTTCAATACCTGTAATAGTACAGTAGTCCACACACACGCACACATGTGCATTCAGTTAAGTTGGAATATGACTGTAATACAAACAGTTCAGTTTGTCAGGTACATGCAACACAGATTACAGTGTTTACATCTGTCTGCTTGAAAAAGAATACCATGTTCTGCAATAAAAATGATTGAAGTGAGATGAACAGACTGAACTTTATTTCATTAGATAAAACATGTTGACAAAGTTTTACTTTGCAGTTGAAAAAAGGTAATAAATCGCAATATATCACAATATTAATATCACAATACTCAGCATATCGCAATATATTTAGTATCGCAATACTATCGTATCGTGACTCAAGTATCGTGACAGAATCGTATCGTGAGGCCTCTGGTGATTCCCACGCCTAGTCTACATCCTCCCCAGACCGACAGTAGGGTAGTCTACACCCTCCCCAGACAGACAGTAGGGTAGTCTACACCCTCCCCAGACCAACAGTAGGGTAGTCTACACCCTCCCCAGACAGACAGTAGGGTAGTCTACACCCTCCCCAGACAGACAGTAGGGTAGTCTACACCCTCCCCAGACAGACAGTAGGGTAGTCTACACCCTCCCCAGACAGACAGTAGGGTAGTCTACACCCTCCCCAGACAGACAGTAGGGTAGTCTACACACCCTCCCCAGACAGACAGTAGGGTAGTCTACACACCCTCCCCAGACAGACAGTAGGGTAGTCTACACCCTCCCCAGACAGACAGTAGGGTAGTCTACACCCTCCCCAGACAGACAGTAGGGTAGTCTACACCCTCCCCAGACCGACAGTAGGGTAGTCTACACCCTCCCCAGACAGACAGTAGGGTAGCGCAACGACCAGGGGGAATTGACATAACTATATAAGTCTGGAGCTGCTCCATTGACAATGAATGGGAGACCGATTTTGTGGACCCATAGAACTTTTTTATATCCAAATGAGCTTTATTCTCTAGCAGTGGTCAAGTTTCAAGTTCAAGTTTCAAGTTTCTTTAATAGTTGTCATACAGAAGTACAGAATACTTTTGTACAAAATGCTTCTTACTGTTGCGCTCCAGAGACTGTGCATGACAAGATAAGTATGAAATAAAAACATAGTAAAAATTAGAAGAAAAAAAAAGAGGTCACAGTGTTCAGTTTAGACATATGTACAATGTTCGTAGACGTAGTTACCATACAATATACAATACTGTGCAGTGTACTAATATACAATACTATATAGTGCAAGGCATAAATGGACGAGGTGCAGTTTAGGTACAATTCACAGTAGGTGTACGAGTTGTAGTGCAAATCCTTTATCAATAAATATAAAGTGTAAGTGTGTTTGTGTGATCTAAGTGTGGAGAGTGGGTGCTGCAGTGTGTTGTTTGTTTGAGTGAGTGTGTGTGTGCGTGTGGGTGTGTGTGCTGTGTGCATTTGGTGGTTGTTGCATAGTGATTATTGTTCGTTTAGCGATTATTGTTCGTTTAGCAGCCTGATGGCCTGGGGATAGAAGCTCCTTCTGAGTCTTTCTGTGCTCGCCATAAGACTCCGGTATCGCTTGCCTGACGGCAGCAGTTCAAAGAGGCAGTTGTTCGGGTGGCTCGAGTCCTTAATAATTCTCTTAGCCTTCCCCTTGCACCGCTTGTTGTAAATGTTCTGGAGGGTGGGAAGCCCCCCTCTAATTGTGCGTTCGGCTGAACGTGTCACTCTTTGTAGTCTGCTACGGTCTTGTGCAGTGCTATTCCCAAACCAGGAGGTGATGTTGCCGGTCAGGATGCTCTCTATTGTACATGAGTAGAAGTTCCTAAGGATCTTCTGGCTGACTTGGAACTTCCTTAGGCGCCTGAGGAAGTAGAGGCGTTGTCGTGCCTTCTTCACAACACTGTCAATGTGTGTGGTCCATGACAAGTCCTCGGATATGTGGGCTCCGAGGTACTTGAAACTGTTCACTCTCTCAACTGGTGCCCCGTCGATGCTGAGGGGGCTGTAGTCCTTGACCCCCGACCTCCTGAAGTCCACAATCATCTCTTTTGTTTTGCTGACGTTCAGGGAGAGGCAGTTCTCCTGACACCACTGTGACAGGTTCTCTACCTCTTCCAGGTAGGCCCTTTCGTCGTTGGCAGAGATCAGGCCCACCACTACTGTGTCATCAGCAAATTTGATGATGGTGTTGTTGTTCCGCTGTGCTACGCAGTCATGTGTGTACAGGGAGTAGAGGAGGGGGCTCAGAACACAGCCCTGGGGGGCCCCTATGTTGAGCGTGATGGATGAGGAGGTGCAGTTGCCGGCTCTTACCACCTGGGGTCTGCCCGTCAGGAAGTCCAGGACCCACTGGCACAGGTCATAGTTCAAGCCCAGGTCCCTGAGCTTGGTTATGAGTTTGGAGGGGACTATGGTATTGAATGCTGAGCTGTAGTCGATGAACAGCATTCTCACATAGTTCCCCTTCCTCTTGTCCAGATGTGATGCTGCTGTGTGCAGCACATGGGCTATGGCGTCCTCCGTGGACCTGTTGGGGCGATATGCAAATTGCAGAGGGTCCAGGTTGATGGGGAGGGAGGAACAGATGTAGCCCTTCACTAGCTTCTCAAAGCACTTCATGGCTATGGAGGTGAGGGCTACAGGGCGGTAGTCGTTGAGGCAAGCGGGCGTAGATTTTTTGGGTACAGGGATGATGGTGGACTTCTTCAGACAGGTGGGGATGACGGCCTGTTCCAAGGACAGGTTGAAGATGTCAGTGAAAACCGGGGCCAGTTGGTCGGCACAGACTTTTAGGACGCGGCCGGGGATGCCGTCCGGTCCTGTTGCCTTCCTGATATCCACTTTTTTAAAGATCCGTCTCACCTCATGCTCTGTTACCCTGAACACTGAGTCTCCATCAGCAGACCCCCCCCCCCCCATTGCCGTGGTTTGTAGGCTGGTGTTGTTATTCACAGCCTCAAACCTCGCATAGAAGGAGTTGAGATCATTTGCTAAATCACATGTCTGAAACAGAACATGTACCTTATCAATTCCTCTGGCTGCCCTCAATGTTATCCTTCCCAATGCATTGTTTATGGAGCAGCATTTTACTTTATATGTGATGGCATCACAAGTTTGAGTTTTAGCACACTCGTTTTGGGGTTTGGGTTCCCCTTTAATGCCTCCCCATTAATTAAATACACCTTTGCAAAATAAAATGCATGACCATTTTATGGTCGTGTTGAATCTTGCTTTGCTTTGATCACGCACTTTATTTTGCCACAGTGTATTTAATTAAAGTAACAAATGTGAACTCTATAGATCCTATAATTTGTATTTGAATTCATTCATATACTCTCATATTATCTCTCACAATTAACTTGCCAACATCTGCATTCTTACATGGGCTATTACTTGGCATCCATATAATATTAATTATATATTAACTTAATATTAACATGCTCACAAACGTTTTCAGTGTGTGATTAACAGTAGTAACAATAGCCTGTAATCTACTGCTCACTCCAGAGTCTGCCTGTCTCAGCATCTCCAGCTATATAGTGCACAGGCCTATATGGGCTAATCATCATCACGAATGTTGCAATTATCTGCACAATTGAACAAATGAAGAAAATGATTTGTATGGTGGTGGCTGGTACAGAAGCTGCCATTAATTCAAGATTCAAGAGGTTTATTCGTCACATACATACACACAAGACATATAGTGGAATGAAGGAGCCTCCCTACGTGATCAGGTTGAATCTTGCTTTAATTGGTTCTTGCACTTTATTTTGCACTTTATCGCTCACTTTATTTCTAATGAAAGTAACCACATTCTTACTTGATATATCCTATCGTATTATCATTGCATTGCATGGGAAACATCGTGTTTAACATTTACTTACTCGTGTGTGTGTGTGTGTGTGTGTGTGTGTGTGTGTGTGTGTGTGCGTGTGTGTGTGCGTGTGTGTGTGTGTGTGTGTGTGTGTGTGTGTGTGTGTGCGTGTGTGCGTGTGTGTGTGTGTGTGTGTGTGTGTGTGTGTGTGTGTGTGTGTGTGTGTGCGCGCGTGCGTGCGCGCGCCTGTGTGTGTGTGTGTCTGGCTGTGATTGGGGAGTGATTCTGTGGTGGAATGTACACCTCAGCGTACCCGAGCACATCAGCATAGGAATCTCACCCTCACCCCTCATGATGGCGGGCCATGCATTTTTGACTGCACAGATGGATCCGCCTCCTGTTGCTACTTTAACCATACATACACACAGGCTGCGACTGTGTGGGGGCGGGTTGTACATTTCTTTTAATGTAGCCCATAAAGAATTATTTACTATATCCATATAAAACGCACATATCTCATGAACGATGCAACAGAAAGTGATTTTCTGTTTAGTTTGTCGGTTTCCATTTTTGTAAATCGAGAGATTTGCCCTCAAGTAGCCTACTTGCAAAGAGATAAAATGGACGTATTTCTCAACTAGGCTGTGTTTTACTTTCAAACGGAATCTTTCCAAAATATAATGCAATGGTTCTATTCATCTTGCAGGGTGACCAGAATGCAGGACAGCATGCTGACTTTGCGGGACAGTAATGTAATACTGAATACAATAATGTAAGAATAAGGTTTACATCGTGTATGACGCATGTTATCTAAATGTAAGCATTTCGATTCATTGCCTAATTTCTTAAAAACACAGTAGGCTAATGGCTAAGCAGCAGAAACTCTGCAGAACAGAGCGTGAATTGTAGGCTGATAGAAATTATGTCTTCATAGTTGTTACAGGGCTCCCAAAACACACATTTGGTAAATCCGAGATGACGTTTTCAGCACCATGGAGAGTGCGTTGTGCCATATTGGCCTTTTGAGGAATTTATATTGAGCCTTCCGACGAATAGGATGTTATAAAACTCTTGGCGTCTCAGAAAGAATTCCACATCGACTTGTATGATCGCGCTCTGCATGAGATTCCGTGCTGCATCACATTCTCCGGTCCGTTCACGCAGCCCAGAGCGCGTCCTGCCGTGCAGGGCTGTAGTTAGTTACTCAAACTATATCCGACAATCCGCAGTGGCCAGCGGTTCATAGTCTCGGTGAGAGGAGGCACTACCGAGCAGGGAGGGGTGTGTATAGGCTTCTGACGATTTTGAGAAATTCATGTAGTTAATTGAATGAAAGAATGAATGATAGTGTAGGAGTGCGGCACAAGCAGACTGCCAGACGGTTTGTTACAGACCACCAGAAGGAGGGGTTAAATAGCATCCTCACCGGGGGGGTAAAAATTAACGAGACGTGAAGAGCAGAGGTAGGGAAATCCCCCGGCAAATCGCACCCATATACACACACATGTACACAGGGCCGCCTGGGAGAAATGCGAGGCCCTGTGCGAGATTTAACGCGAGCCCCCCCCCCCAAAAGGTTAAAAAAAAATATATATATATATATATATATTTTTTTTTTTTATTATTATTTTTTTTTTATACAGTCAACATATTCTTAAATAATAGCGCTGCCCGAGGCGGGGCATGATACAGTCAACATATAGCAAAAGAGAGAGCGAGAGAGAGCTCCCGTTCTACAGTCAATATACAGTGTACAGAGAGAGAGAGAGAGAGAGAGAGACACATTGGAAAGAAATTGAAATGCTATTTGGCCCTAAACAGAGAGTACACAGTGGCAGAATACCTGAGCACTGTGACTGAAGATCCTTGAGCACAGCCTAGCCACCGAGAAAGGCCGCCATAGGCAGACTGTGTGTGTTAGAAAGAGAGAGAGAGAGAGAGAGAGAACATGTGTGTTTGTCATGTGTGTGTGTGTTAGAGAGAGACTAGAGCATGTATGAGAGATTCAAAAGGACAAAGATCAACACTTAAATCCAAGAGAGAGAGAGAGAGAGAGAGAGAGAGAGAGAGAGAGAGAGAGAGAGAGAAAGAGAGAGAGAGAGAGAGAGAGAGACATTGGAAAGAAATTGAAATGCTATTTGGCCCTAAACAGAGAGTACACAGTGGCAGAATACCTGAGCACTGTGACTGAAGATCCTTGAGCACAGCCTAGCCATCGAGAAAGGCCGCCATAGGCAGACTGTGTGTGTTAGAAAGAGAGAGAGAGAGAGAGAGAGAGAACATGTGTGTTTGTCATGTGTGTGTGTGTTAGAGAGAGACTAGAGCATGTATGAGAGATCCAAAAAGACAAAGATCAACACTTAAATCCAACAAGAAGAGGGTCTATACCAGAGAAACCAAAGCAGCAAGGAGCCAATGGCCGACATCAGCTAAATAGGCTAGCCAGGTACTGTGACACCAGGCCACACACAGCTTTGGCCAACGGCCCAACGCTACCCAAGCTACACAAACGACCATTCACACACAGCACATGTCGTATCTCCAAATGTTGTGAAGTAGCATATGTTTTGCCTGGAAAAAAACATCGTTATTAACAAAACATTCGGGAGGGGAAGGAAGGAAGAGTGGGGTAATGTCATGACATTTTCATTAATCTTACCTGCACCAAGGAACGCAGGGCGAAAGGCCGTAACACAGGTCTCCACGTTGACGAAAGGCCTCTCGCTGTCGGGACAAATAAGCTATGGCCAGAGCCTTGTCATGGTGCAGGCCCGACTACATCTTCTGTCAAAGATGATGTCGTAGTCAGAGTGCCAGGGCCTGCTATTCTCAAGGCTAGCTGATAGCATCAAACGAACTTTCCCAGCTGACGCTAAACAGCTAACTGGCTAACAGTTAGCTCAATCAGGCACCTGGCTGTATGTAGCCGCATAGCTTGCTTCTGCGTTCTGCAAGCTATGCGGCTACATACAGCCAGGTGCTCTCACCAGGCACACACCGTTAGCTACTAGTAGTACTATATTAGCTAGTCGACCAGTTTGGCTCCAGAGAGAGAGAAAGAGAGATAGGTCAGGTCCACGGCGGGAATATAATCATAGGTTGACTCACCATAACGCAGTATCAACGCGGCGCCAATGGTAAAGTTGGAAGGAGACTTTCTTGGCCCACGGTGTAATTTCTTCTTCTTCTTCTTCTTCGAGTACTTTCCGGCAGACTGGACACCTTTCGGCGTATTGCTGCCTAACAGATTTATCTGCTCACAAGTTCTCTTCTCCTTCTTTTGAAAAGACATCCACTCGCCTCGCTCCTCTGAATAGCGCTGAATTATCTACCTCGTGTGTCTTCTTCTTCTATTTGGTATTACGGCGGTCGGCGGACGGGCCGGAAACACTATCCTAAAATCTGTAGAGCAGCAAATCCGCAGAAACCGTAAAACTGCAGTCTGCAGAGCCGCAGATGCAGGAAGTCAGACACATTCTACAAACGTGTCTAATGTGAAATATATAAGCATATAAGCAAAACTAGATTTTAGGTCTGTGATGAAAAAGGGCCTCGCGGGAAGGGGGGCCTCGCAAAAAAAAAAAAAAAATAAAAAAAAATAATAAAAAAAAAAAATAAAAAAAATATATATATATTTTTTTTTTTTTTTTTTTGCGAGGCCCCCCTTCCCGCGAGGCCCTGTGCGACCGCACTGCTCGCACACCCCCTGAGGCGGCCCTGCATGTACACATTATGCAGAACGCACTCTCAATTATTATTATTTTTTGTATCCACTTTTTCTCCTTATTTTTCAATTTTTCTCCCATCCCAATTTCGCCTCGCCAATTCTCCCTTCAATTCTACCCTCCCCTGTCTCGAACGTTAGACTATGCCTCCCACTGGTCGGCTGCAGTGAGGACCAAGCCTTGCCTCACGTGTCCCCTCCGGTACACGAGGAGGCAGCTGTCGCATCTTTTCACCTGAACAGCGCAATCTCTCAGTGGCGAGGAGTAACGCGTGGGAGGCTCACGCTGCCCCCGTTGCTTCCTGATTCTGCTGTACAGGCGCACCAACCGACCTGTAGGAGTCGCTGTCCACAACGTCCGATCCCCACCCACCGGCTTTCCCACCCCCTAATACTGCCAATTGTATTAGTATGAACGACCAGCCAAGCCGGAAGCAACGCTGAGAGCTGGGCTTGAACCCAGCATCTCCTGTGTTAGTGGTGAGCGCCTTGCCCACTGCGCCACTCAGCCGCCCACTCTCAATTATTTATTGAGGTATAAACTCACATACAGTGCAGCACATATACGCAGGTGGTCACACACAGAAGAATGTTAAAAATTTGTTTTTATTTTCAAGTAAATTGCTATGTTGGACTTCACATTTGACTCTCCTCTTGGACTCTCTCTCTCTCTCTACTACTACTACCTCTCCCATGTGTGAGAAAATCATTAAGCAGTAACACGTGCACTTTTCCACGCTTGTTTCACACTTTTTTATCAGACACCTTCACATGCTCTGTTTTACAATCTCTCTCTCTGTCTCCCTCTCTTTCTCCCTCTTCCTCTCTCTCACACATGTTCTCTCTGTTCATCCTCCGACTGAATGCCTTGTCAAATAACCAAAGCCCAGAATATCTAAAGCCTCTGCCAGTTGAATTCACCTGCATACCCCCAACCAGTAACTTTGCAACCAACCATGTCATGCTAGCTTGTCAGGAAGGGGGTGAAATAAGGCTATATTTTGTAGAGGGGAAAAATGCCATGGCCATTTCAAAGGGGTCCCTTACCTCTCACCTAAGGATATCCGAATGAATATGAATTCTATGAATAGCCACGAGTCTCCCTTTTACAGACTTTATGTTAACTTTATGTTAATCCCATTCAGTTTTGGGTGAGAAAAGTGCAGTTCTTTGCATGCAGTAATGTGTTATTTTTACACAATTTTTGGATGCATAATGCATGTTCTGTTATGATGTCCCTTTGCCTGACCCGTAGTTTAGGAATCAGCTAGTAACGTTAAGTCATAATGCGATAGCAAACAGCAATGGATAAAGTAAAAGGTATTTTGAGTGGCAAGTTCAGCTACAAAGCCCTGCCAGATAGGTCTGTCAACAAGACCAACAGAGAGTTTGTGTGTACGGGGAAATCTCCTTGTGCGCCAGTTTGTAATCAGATCTACCACTATGTGTGTCTGATCCTACTGCAACTGCATCTCAAGCGACCTCTGAAGAGCCCCTTTGCCAAAGCCCATGAAATATGCCCCCTCGTCAAAACAAGCCAAAGCCAAATATGCTGTGGCATATTTCATCTCCAGGGACATGATGCCATTTCAGAATAGACCTTTTTCTTCTCAATATAATTAATTTACTTTTTCTAACTTGACAACATAAACGTTCTAAATGGACCCACATTTATTTCCTGTTGCAATGTTTGCTAATGCAAACTGACAGGAAATACACATGGGTCCAAACGGTTCCCTAGCAACAGAATTCCAGTGAAACCATCTATATACAGTAGTTGCTGACAGGAAGTAAACACGGACGACCAAATGCTGTTCCCCTAGCAATGAAGACCTTTTCTGAAGTATTCTATTTCTATTCCGTTGCTAGGGGAACAGCTTTTGCCCCTGTTTTATTTCCTGTCCGCAACTGTATTAACAAACATTGCAACAGGAATTACATAGGGGCCTATTTAGATTGTTTACGTTAGAAAAGGTCTATACGAAGGTATCGCAACCAATATGACAATGATATATTTTGTAGAGAATTGTCCTTGTAGCTGTTTCAAGGTACATTTTGAACATATACAAATACTTTGATTGTAAATGATTAATCACAATTAACTATTTCTCCATACTGGGGTCAGAGCTTTAACCAGGCGCAGAAGAATCAGGGCCCCCACCCTAGATGACCCTGTGGAGGTTCTGTCTTAGCCCGGACCAAGACCAAGCCACGGCAGCAGTTTTGGGCCAGAGCCCGATTAAAACCCCTGAATTTCTTCTGAAATATAATTTCTTCTTTTTTTTTTTCTTTTTTTTTTGGTCTTTTTCCCCCTCCATTTTCCTCCGATTTTCTCCCATCCCAATGTTAGTCGTATGCCGATTCCCAGTCCCTTCCTGGTCGCTGCGCACTTACCCCCCACAGTCAGATCATCTGGGAGAGTGGAGGCTACCACGTGCTTCCTCCGACACACGTCCAGCCAATCACCGCTTCTTTTCACCTGGCAGCGCGGATTCTCATTGAGAGGGCGTAGCGTGTGGGAGGACCACACTATCCCCCTCAAGTCCAATCCGCGCTTAGCAGGCGCCCCGACCGAACTGTAGGAGTCACTGTTTACAACGACCCGGACCCACCCCGCCAGCTTCTCCCACCCTCTAATACAGCCAATTGTATTAGTGCAGACGGCCAGCCAAGCTGGTGACAACCCCGGAGCTGTGAGCTGGATTCGAACAGGCGAATCCAGCTCACAGCTCCGGGGCTGGTGACGAACGCAATCTCCGCTCGGCCACCTAACCGCCTTAATTTCTTCTTTTTTTAAAGGTCACAGTGAGGCTGCCGTTCTGGTGCTGTATAGTGAGTGCCCAGTGGCCAAGCACATGTCCACCACAGTTTCCATTGAAGAAATTGCTGCCATGTTAAAAGTTATTTCAATACCAAATAACAACATGATGGTGTTCTGTGGCTTTCCTCGAGGTCTTGGGTCTTAATGTGGCATTTCAGAGGGATTATTTACCATATTTATCAATTCTCAAGCGGTCACAGTGGATTACATTTTGCAAATGGTATCAACCCTGGAAATTGCTGCAACAACTTATGAGACATAATTGATCACGGGAATGGCCATCATACGCTTTGATCATAATGTTCTGAGAGCATTATACACTCAGACCTTCAAAAATGTGAATGGCCGCCTAACCAAATCACAACATGTATTACTCACTTTCAAATTTAATATTGAGAATGAGTTTCATTTGATGTTTTATTGTCCATTATATTATGAGTTTCGTCAAAAGTAATTTGACAGGTGTAAAAACCTTGAGTTAATGTGGTTGAGTGATGCAGAAAGACTCAAATGGATTTTTGATCACAGGGTATTTGCACTTGCAGAATATTTAGAGAAAGCTTGGGATAAACGTACACAAATAACATATAATGTGATGTGATTTATTTTGGCCTCTGATGGTGTGCATGGTGTAGCTTACAATCCTTGGGAAGTGAATGTTATATTCAATTATTGTTTTTGGTGTCTTATAATCCCGTAAGGGATGCGTCGTCGGACATGACACGAAAATAAAATGTAATTCATTCCTTCATTCATTCAGATGATGATGTCACCACTTCTATGTGGCATCTATCCCAGGTGGCCAAAAAGTTCCGGCCCATTAATGGCCTGTATCCGGCAGGCCGGAAGAAATTAATAGGCCCTAGTCCGGTTGCCAGAATCGGCCAAGTAGGCGGCAATGACTGACTGCCCGATTCCGGCCAGATGCGGCCCAAACACACTGGGCCAGGTCTGGTTGCCCGAAGCCTAGCCAACACTGCCAATGCAATACTGGTACTACACAGTAAATTCCGCAGAGTACATTTGACTCAAACTGAGTAAAGAAACTTTACTCAGTTTGAGTGAAATGTACTCAGTTTGAGTCAAATTTACTTTGCGGAATTTACTGTGTACCCAGTATTCTGCCAGAGCTACTCCACTATCTGCCTATGACCGTACATTACCGGAAATACAGTAGGAAATGGTTGATTAGTAATACAATGCCACATATTTAAGGACCCTTCCCTTTACCAATGGAGTATTGGCATGTCCCTCATTGAAAAATTCAGAAGTTTACATGCTGTCTCCTACCTCACTGAAATATATTCTCAGTGTATATGCACATTGTACACAATATACATAATTCTGCAGTGAAGCTCAAATATCAAGTAAAGTAACAATTACCCCCATACATGCAACTTTTTCCAGTTAAAAATGACAACTTGAATAGATATTTAAACATTTATTAACAAAAAATATCACATCCTCCTCTCTGAACCCAACGACAAAGCCTCCAATGAAATGAACCCATTGTTCCCCTGCAACAGCTTCTCCCACAGGGGATCTTTGATTAAACACCTGCTATCAGAAGAATATAGACAGTCAGAAAAAAAGTTCAATGTTTACTACTTAAGTACATTTAAAAGTAGAAACTTTGACTTTTACTCAAGTGTGTACTTTCACTTAAACGTTCATGTTAGTCTAGCTTAGCACAATTTTTTAGGAGAATTAATACAAAAACCGAGTGATATGGCCGTTCAGTTGTAAATGAAAGCCTGCATTTAGTAAGACGTTGTTTATAAATGTCTTTTGGTTTGGTTATGAATGAATGACAGCATCTCTATAGCACAGCTCTATTACTAGGACATAAAGTGCTTTGGAATGACTGCATACATCTTTCACAACGGGTAGCCCTAGCAGGAATCAAACCCCTAATCGTGACAGTGTTAGTGCCATGCTCGGAGTGCCAAGCACAAGACCCCAATGTTATGCGGGGCTCTGCTCATGCTCATGAACCACAAATTCAACGACAGAACGAAGACAGAAGAGAAGAGGATGAGATAGAGAGAGAGAGAGATGGAGAGAGAGAAGAGAGAGAGAGAGAAGAGAGAGAAGGAAAGCAAGATAACAAAATACAACAAGAGCCACAGTATGGAAGCAAATGAGTGACAGAAGTATTTGAATTTGATCAGACACCGAATTTATAGCATTGAAAATAATTACTTTGAAAACATGTATCTGAATTGAATGTATAGCATTGAAAATAATTACTTTGAAAACATGTATCTGAATTTTTTCAGACACCGAATTTATAGCATTGAAAATAATTACTTTGAAAACATGCATCTGATTTTTGAATTTGATCAGACACCGAATTTATAGCATTGAAAATAATTACTTTGAAAACATGTATCTGAATTTTTTCAGACACCGAATTTATAGCATTGAAAATAATTACTTTGAAAACATGTATCTGAATTTTTCAGACACCGAATTTATAGCATTGAAAATAATTACTTTGAAAATCATGTATCTGAATTTTTTTGCTCCGAATTTACCTATGTGAAATAAAAATTCAATGTAAAAAAATTCGAATGCATAATAAAATTCAATGTAAAAAATTCGATGCATAATTGCGGTGTATAAAATTCAATGTAAAAAATTCGATGCATAATTGTGGTGTATAAAATTCAATGTAAAAAATTCGATGCATAATTGCGGTGTATAGAATTCGATGTAAAAAAACATCATCCGGGCTACCCAGACAGGATAAGCAATCGAGCCTGGATGCAATCAAATTGACTTCTGGCCTATCACTGCACGGCTTTGTCAGTCATGTGATCACACCAACCCGGGAGAAATATGGCGGTATATATACATACGTTGGGGAGAGAATATACATACGGTGGGGAGGAGACTGTACATTAGGAGGGGGAGGGTGGGAGAGAAATATACATACGGTTGGGAGAGAATATATACATACGGTGGGGAGGAGACTGTACATTAGGAGGGGGTGGGAGAGAATATATACATACGGTGCGGAGGAGACTGTACATTAGGAGGGGGTGGGTGGGAGAGAAATATACATACGGTTGGGAGAGAATATATACATACGGTGGGGAGGAGACTGTATATTAGGAGGGGGTGGGAGAGAAATATACATATGGTGGGGAGAGAATATATACATACGGTGGGGAGGAGACTGTACATTAGGAGGGGGTGGGAGAGAATATATACATACGGTGGGGAGGAGACTGTACATTAGGAGGAGGTGGGAGAGAAATATACATACGGTGGGGAGAGAATATATACATACGGTGGGGAGGAGACTGTACATTAGGAGGGGGTGGGAGAGAAATATACATATGGTGGGGAGAGAATATATACATATGGTGGGGAGGAGACTGTACATTAGGAGGGGGTGGGTGGGTGGGTGGGAGAGAAATATACATATGGTGGGGAGAGAATATATACATACGGTGGGGAGGAGACTGTCTATTATATGTATATTTCTCTCCCACCCACCCCCTCCTAATGTACAGTCTCCTCCCCACCGTATGTATATATTCTCTCCCCATCATCTGTATATATTCTCTCCCCACCGTATGTATATTTCTCTCCCACCCACCCCCTCCTAATGTACAGTCTCTTCCCCACCGTATGTATATATTCTCTCCCCACCATATGTATATTTCTCTCCCACCCACCCCCTCCTAACGTAGTCTCCTCCCCACCATATGTATATATTCTCTCCCCACCGTATGTATATTTCTCTCCCACCCCCTCCTAATGTACAGTCTCCTCCCCACCGTATGTATATATTCTCTCCCCACCGTATGTATATTTCTCTCCCCACCGTATGTACATATACCGCCATCTTTCTCCCTGGTTGGTGTGATCACATGACTGACAAAGCCGTGCAGTGATAGGCCAGAAGTCAGTTCGATTGCATCCAGGCTCGATTGCTTATCCTGTCTGGGTAGCCCGGATGCGTGAATACCAAACCAAGCCGCATTTCTCGGAGACGCTCTCTGATTGGCCGACGCCCGTTTCTACACTGGTTAAGCTTAGTAACTCTTCGAAGTTGGTTAAGGTTAGAGTTTGTCTTAGTGCGCGACGGCAAGTTCTTTCGACGGTTAAGCTTAGGCACTCTTTCGAAGTTGGTTAAGGTTAGCGTTTGTCTTAGAGCATGGCGATAGAACGCCAGGTAGTTTGCAGGCTGTTTGACGTGGAAATGGGCAAAGACACAGCTCGTCACGGATTGGGCAAACGCGTCAGTGGCCAATCAGAGAGCGTCTCTGAGAAATGCGGCTTGGTTTGGTATACACGCAGCCCGGATGCATGTATCCTTTCGGCAACTGGCTTGTCCTTCCGCGTTCCCGTTTGGTGCTCTGATTGGCCAGGTCATGTGACATGTGCGCCCAATAGCGTGTTTGCCCATTTCCGCGTCGAACAGCCTGCAAACTACCTGGCGTTCTATCGCCATGCTCTAAGACAAACTCTAACCTTAACCAACTTCGAAAGAGTGCCCAAGCTAAACCGTCGAAAGAACTTGCCGTCATGCTCAAAGACAAACTCTAACCTTAACCAACTTTGAAAGAGTGCCTAAGCTTAACCCTGCAAAAACTTGCCGTCCCACGATTGGCGCTCATGTCACATGACCTGGCCAAACAGAGTGCCAAACGGGAACACGGAACACGGGAACAAGCCAGTTGCTGAAAGGATTCACGCAGCCCGGATGATGGTTTTTTACATCAAATTTTATACACCGCAATTATGCATTTGAATTTTTTATATTGAATTTTATACACCGCAATTATACATCGAATTTTTTACATTGAATTTTATACACTGCAATTATGCATCGAATTTTTTTACATTGAATTTTATTATGCATTCGAATTTTTTACATTGAATTTTAAACACTGAATTTTTATTTCACATAGGTAAATTCGGAGCAAAAAATTCAGATACATGTTTTCAAAGTAATTATTTTCAATGCTATAAATTCAATTCAGATACATGTTTCAAAGTAATTATTTTCAATGCTATAAATTCGGTGTCTGATAAAATTCAAATACTTCTGTCACTCATTTGCTTCCATACCACAGCAACAATAATAATAATTTTTAACAATAATTTGTGATGCCATCACACAAACTGGCATTTAAAGGGTTACAATTCAAAATGTATTGAATATGTTTTTTTTTTTTTTTTTTATACAATACTTTGTGATGACCATCACAAACACTGGAATTTAAATGGTAAAAATTCAAACATTCCTGCACCAGAATGCAGGAAATTAAGTCTTTGTAACAAAATAATGGTATTAGGAATACATTTGCCTCCTGCGTGAACTGTGCATAGCTGAATACTGTATTTTAACGTCGGTCATATGGTGGTACTTGGATAGCCAGCTACGTTCTCAGGTGGTACTTGGTGTAAAAGGTTTGAGACCAGGGTGAGGCCAGGCTATGGAGGGCTTTGAAGGTGAGGAGTAGTGTTTTGAAGTTAATGCGTTCCTTGATCGGGAGCCAGTGGAGGGAGTGGAGGACAGGAGTGATGTGTTCGCGGGACCGGGTGTTAGTGAGGAGGCGGGCGGCTGAGTTTTGGACCATCTGCAGTTTATGGAGGGAGCGGGAGGTGATGCCAGTGAGGAGGGAGTTACAGTAGTCCAGGAGGGAGGAGATGAAGGCGTGTATGAGGGATTCAGCAGCAGGGGGTAGAGGCAGTGACGGATTTTGGCAATGTTGCAGAGGTGAAAATATGAAGTTTTGACAATGGAGCGGACATGGGGGTCAAATGAGAGGGTGGGGTCGAGGATGACACCGAGGTTGCGGACTAGGGGGGAGGGGGTGATGGTGGAGTCATTGATGGTGAGTGTGACTGGAGGTGAATCCTACCTGGAGGGGAGAGAACAGATGGTGGAGGTAAACGGTACCCTATCCCCCCCCCTCACAGTGAACTGTGGTGTTCCACAAGGAAGCATACTAGGACCACTACTGTTCCTAATTTATGCAAATGACATGTTGTCAGCTTGTGACTGCAACTTGTTCCTGTTTGCGGACGACTCAGCCCTGCTGGTCTCTGACAAGAACAAGTTACAGGTTGAAAAAACCCTCAGCTCGGAACTAGGCAAAATCTGCATATGGCTCGCCGACAACAAACTATCATTACACATGGGCAAAACAGAGTCCATTCTCTTCGGTTCAAATAACAAACTCAGCAAGACCGACGGCTTCTCAGTTACAGTGGGTGACAATATTGTCACAAGGAAAGATGAAATTACCTACCTGGGTTCCATCCTAGAGGCTAATCTTTCCTGTGACAAAATGTAATAAAAAAAGTCAATCAACGAACTCGATTCTTGTACCGGATCTCCTCCCTGGTAAACAAGAATTCCCTGAAGACTCTGGCAGGAGCACTCATTCAAGGGTACTATGACTATGCTTGCACCTCATGGTACCAAAGCACCTCAAAGGCACTAAAAACCAAATTACAAACATCTCAAAACAAACTAGTCAGACTACTGCTTGACCTGACTCCTAGAACCCACCTCACCCCTGCACACTTTGCCAACCTAGGATGGCTTAGAGTAGACGACAGAGTACAGCAACTTGCAATGGGCCTGGTCTACAAGATACACTACACGACCAAGGTACCCATGTACATGTCAAAATACTTCCAAAAGGTCAGTGAATACCACGATCACAACACCAGAGGGAGCTCCACAAATCATGTAAAACCCAGATTCGGCTCAAACAAGGGACTAAACACGTTTCGCAATTATGCCACAACAATGTGGAACGCCCTACCCAAAGCTGTAAAGGAATGTGAATCACTACCCACCTTCAAAAACACTCTCAAAGAACACCTACGGGAGACTGCAATTCAAAACTGGCCCCTACAAATGTCCTAACCCAGTTGTAAAATAAAGACCAAGCATGGCTTTGTCAGTATTCCAATGTACCCAACCCCCCCCCCCCCACCTCCAATGTACAGCCCCACCCAACCCCACCCCACCTACCCAACCTCCTCCAATGAACAGTTTCTATGTCAAATGTAGGTCAGTATTCCAATGTACAGTGTCCCCCCCCCCTCCAATGTACAGCCCCACCCCACCTACCCAACCTCCCCCAATGCACAGTTTCTATGTCAAATGTATATACACTCTTTTTCTGGATTTTTTTGTATCACAAACAGTACTGTATTTGAAAATCTGGTATGTCATAAATGTATAGATGTAGCAGTACTGTCTATCTGTATGTCGTGTGTGTCATATGATGAATTGAAAATGGAGGACCCTGATGGAAACAAGACGAAAGTCTTTCTCAGGTCTGCATCCTCTTAACAATTGTATGTATTGAGCTGTACTGTACTGTACCCATTCTGCAATCTGTTAATAAACTTTTCAATCAATCAATCAATCATGTGATGGGTAATACAATAATTTATATTGTAGCATTACAAACCATTTGACAGCCAGGTCCTGCACCTCCGTTCTTGTCCTCTAGGAGCCATCGCAGCATGGCCAAGACCTTCCTCATCCAGCATACTGTCCTTCTGAAGCTCTGAAGTCATTAGTGGCCATGAACCTAGAGAGAGAGAGCGAGAATACGTTAGTAGATAGTCTAAGGCCAGTGATTCTCAATATTATTTTGCATATCTAGGACCTCTAATTTAGTCCACGTCATGCACATCTACATACAATATACTGTAGCATTACAAACCATTTGACAGCCAGGTCCTGCACCTCCGTTCTTGTCCTCTAGGAGCCATTGCAGCATGGCCAATACCTTCCTCATCCAGCATACTGTCCTTCTGAAGCTCTGAAGTCATTAGTGGCCATGAACCTAGAGAGAGAGAGAGAGAATACGTTAGTAGATAGTATAAGGCCAGTGATTCCAGGGATTAAAGCAAAAAAAAAATCCTGACTGAACTTTTTTTCAGGCCAAGTCATATTCTTATTTTAAAGGGGAACCATTTTACTATTCCTAGCACTATTTGGGCAACTTTAAACAATTCCTGTCAGTCTATTGAAGACATCTGTACGTTTTAAAAAAAATGCATTGGTTTATATTTCTAATCAAGTACTCAAACCCATCATTTTTCAGCCACAAGAAATCAGGCTGTTATGGCCTGGCTCCGCCCATAAGCACTTTGAGTGACAGTCAGTCGAGAGAGAGAGAGAGAGAGAGAGAGAGAGAGAGAGAGAGAGAGAGAGAAAAAAAAGTAAGTGTAAACACTCTGCGTGTCCTCCCAGGAGAGGAGCCTCTCCCGGGAGGACACGCAGAGTGTTACAGTTCTCTCTCTCTCGGTTCGGGAGCATGGGCTGTAGCGCAGCACGGTGGTGGACTTCCTCGAGAGGGAGACACGCAGAGCGTTTACAGTTCTCCCTCTCTCGGTTCGGGAGCATGGGCTGTAGCGCAGCACGGTGGTGGACTTCCTCGAGAGGGAGACACGCAGAGCGTTTACAGTTCTCTCTCGGTTCGGGAGCATGAGCTGTAGCGCAGCACGGTGGTGGACTTCCTCGAGAGGGAGAGGGAGACACGCAGAGCGTTTACAGTTCTCTGCTTCTCTCGCTCTCGCTCGGCGGGCAGCTAGAGGGGGCGGGTGTTATTATGCAAATACACTTACGCACCATATGACGTCCCATATAGGCTAATTTTCAGATGACTCACTTGAGGGAGGGACATTATTGTGAGGGGAGAATTGGAAGAATGCGCCAAATCGAGAATTAGAGACATAGATCCTATTACTATAAGTCCACATAGCTAGAAAATAACCCTAAACACTGGAAAAGGTCATTTATAAGATAGTTCCCCTTTAACCTCCACTGATTTATTTTTTCTTTTAAATAGTGTTAGCGTTTTAAGGGAGCCTACCCCCCCCCCCCCCCCCCCCCCCCCCCTAATGTACAGTCGCCTCCTCATCATATGTATATATTTACTGTTAGGATCTCTGGGTAACAGTACTGTATATTTCCATATCGTATATGTGACAAATGTAACAGTACTATATACCTGTAAGTCATGTATGTCCCTATGTCATAAATGTCATGATGTCATGTATGTTGTGTATGTCATAAATGTCACTATGAATTGAAAATGTGGGACCCTGATGATGTAAACAAGACAAACATCTTTCTCTGGTCTGTATCCCCTTAACAATTGTGTGTATTGCTACTGGATTTACCAGATCCAGAGTGAATGAATGAATGAAAACTTTATTTAATACACGAGACCCTCTTCTTGGGAACAAGTAAGGTTTCGTCGATAATCCAATGTACAGTTCCCCACCCCCCACCCCACCTACCCAACCTCCTCCAATGTACAGTTTCTTCGTCAAATGTATATATACTCTCTTTTTTAGACTATTTTTGTATCACAAACAATACTGTATTTGTAAATCTGGTATGTCATAAATGTATAGATGTAGCAGTACTGTCTATCTGTATGTCGAGTATGTTATGATGAATTGAAAATGGGGGACCCTGATGTAAACAAGATGAAAGTATTTCTCTGGTCTGCAACCCCTTAACAATTGTGTGTATTGAGCTGTACTGTATTGTACCCATTCTGCAATCTGTTAATAAAATGTTCAATCAATCAATCAATCAATATTTAACAGATTGCAGAATGGGTACAATACAGTACGGCTCAATACAAACAATTGTTAAGGGGATGCAGAGCAGAGAAAGACTTTCCTCTTGTTTACATCATCAGGGTCCCCCATTTTCAATTCATAGTGACATTTATGACATTACACAACATTGACATCATGACATTTATGGCATAGTAGGGACATACTACAGGTATATAGTAATGTTACATTTGTGACATATATGATATGCAAATATACAGTAATCAATGTTACCCATAGATCCTAACAGAGAATATATACATTTTGATTGGGAGGAGACTGTACATTAGGAGGAGGGGGTGGTAGAAAAAAAGATACATACGGTGGGGAGAGAATATACGGTGGGGAGGAGACTGTCTACACAGATACACCTGTGTGATGTTGCTACGGAGTTAAGCTAATAAAGGTGACTCACAACCACAACAGGGGACTCACGTATTTGTACTGTGAAGTAACTGTTAACATGACAATGACAAACGTGTTGTTTCTGTTTTTCTTTTTGACATACTTGCGGCACATGGAACAAGTTAACTCACCACTCTACAGCCCGCAGTAGCCTAGCCCAGGGTTTCCGTTAGAAAAAATTGTTGCCGGCCTCAGTGTCCGGTAGATTTCAATCTACCGGTCAAATGAGAGAAATTCCGGTCAGAGTTTATTGAGCTTAAAAACAATTGATAGGCAAAAGAATGACAACAAAACAAAAGAATGACATCATCAAGGCATGTAGATTTATAATATTTTTACTTAAAACTAGGCTACTTTTGCGTATAAAGTCATTATATTCCAAATAAAATAAGTCCCGAGACTCGTGCTGCTGCCGACTTTAAATCAAATAGGTGTCTGTGGGCAGCCGCCCGACATTAATAAACAACAGTCTGTTATAATCACATTTTTATGAGCTAACGAATTCCGTTATATTGGACATTTGTATTAATTATATCAAGCGAAGAACTGAGAAATTTGACAGAGAGAGACGGCAACATTATCGTGGGTTTGCGTGACTACCCTCTCTCTCTCCACCTCCCAATGACTTATTTGCAAGAGTATGTCGATGCAGAGCAGCAGATTCAGCTGTTATTGGCTCTTTTCTGGGGACCGCACAGCAGCGCCCCCCACCCAACATTGAATTGAAAATGGCTGAATTGGAGTACTGCTGGAGTACTGCATTGTGCTGCTGCTGCTCCGGCTCTGCAGCTTCACAAAAGTTCGCACACCCAGCACTAAGCTCTCGCTGACAACGTCGTTGTCATTATTAGAAGCAACGATGAAACAAATGTAATGATTGTTTCGTTCATCGCATAGGCTATTTAATTTTAGCCTATTTTAATACAATTCAAATAATCAAATTGTGCTTAGACTCAGGGAATTATTTTCACCGGACATTAAGACCGGAGAGATTAAATATGTCGGACTTCAACAGATTTTGCCGGTCAAATACCGGTAATTACCGGCTAACGGAAACGCTGGCCTAGCCAGTCTCTTGAAACACCGCTATCTTCAAACTTCCATATCTACAGTAGGACCTCTAATTTAGTCCACGTCATGCACATCTACATACAATATACTGTACCATCCATCAACACTTCTTGATTTGTAAGAAGTCTTTGCAGAAGAGCTAAAAGTAAGGACATTCAACATCCAGTATATGAAGGCATTTACAGGATGACTCTTTCCAGCTGTTGAAATGAAAGTCCCAGATTGAAAAGTATATATATACACAGTCACACACACACAATAAAACATTTTATACATCACTTACAAGCATGACCACTTGAAGATCTTGAAGACTTGGTAGATCTTGACCGTCTTGGGAGAGAGAGAGAGAGAGAGAGAGAGAGAGAGAGAGAGAGAGAGAAGGCATTACAGGATGACTCTTTGAAAATGATGTCCCAGATTAAAAAGTATATATTATATATACAGTCACACACACAATAAAAAAAATTATACATCACTTACGACCACTTGAAGTATACCGGTAGTTGTTATTGAGCTGTCTTCTGCTTTCATGTCGTTGAGATCCAGCACTGTAACAGTATTTGCTACATTAACAATGAAATTATATATATTTTAAATTAAACCATGAAAGATCTGCGTGATATGCATTGGTTAGCTAACGTCAGTATTCTGCAGTCTAGGCCTGCTAGCAGTAGTGCTACTGTAGTTTACAGATCCCGCCAGTTTCATAATATCGAGCAAATAACGTTACAGTAGACTAGTCACTGAAACACAGACTAAACAGCATTTATATCAGCAGCACGCATTACTTATAAATAATAAAATATATGTGTTGCACAATTACCTGAGATGAGAACAGTTGGTGACGACGTGAGGCTCTGCCTGTAGCAGTGTATGTAGCCTAGTAGCTAACGTGAGCTTGCGCTACACTCAGTGTATGTAGCCTAGTAGCACGTGAGCTTGCGCTACACTCAGTGTATGTAGCCTAGTAGCACGTGAGCTCGCGCTACACTCAGTGTATGTAGCCTAGTAGCTAACGTGAGCTCGCGCTACAGTGTATGTAGCCTAGTAGCTAACGTGAGCTCGCGCTACAGTGTATGTAGCCTAGTAGCTAACCTGAGCTCGCGCGCAGTGTATGTAGCCTAGTAGCTAACGTGAGCTCTATTATGTATTGAAATAACGCACCGGACTGCGACTTAACGTTTGACCGTTTATTTTATCCGCTCCACCAGTGCACAACACACACACATCATCTCCCGTTACCACACCGCTTTACAGTATATTACAGCAGTGTCGCAACATTACTGTGCCATCTTAAAGGCCCGGTGAACACCGTTGTGATTCACATACACAACAAGCTTGCGCTACACTCAGTGTATGTAGCCTATAGTAGCTAACGTGAGCTCGCACTACACTCAGTGTATGTAGCCTAGTAGCTAACGTGAGCTCGCGCTACACTCACTGAAACACAGACTAAACAGCACTCATTTATATTAGCGGTATTACTTATAAATGATCAAATATATCTGTGTTGCATAAATTACCTGAGAGAGAAGCAACAGTTGGCGACTCGTACGACGTAATGTCTGTACCGCCCGCGTCAATTCAAAATTTGAAACCCCAATGCATTGTGGGGGGGGGATCCCCACAATGCAACGCAGCTGTTAATCAGTGTTGCCAGATTTGAGAAGGCCGCCATTTGGCTACCTTTGATAAGACTGGCCTGTTCGGATATTGTTAATCCTATCTGGCAACCCTGCCCTTTCTTGCGTCTCCGCACAGACTGACCACGGTTTTGATTGATTGATTGAAAACTTTATTAACAGATTGCAGAATGGGTACAATACAGTACAGCTCAATACACACAATTGTTAAGGGGATGCAGACCAGAGAAAGACTTTCGTCTTGTTTAAATCAGGGTCCCCCATTTTCAATTCATCATAACATGACATGTGATAACAGTGACATACAGATAGACACACACTGCTACATCTTTTTTTTTGAACAAATGTTTTTTATTTTCTTTTTTTTTACATGAAACTAGACAAACAATACAGTAACAGTAATAATCAATGATAAATCACAGGACAATGACAGAAATAATAATAACAATAATGACAGTCCAGTAATGAAATCAAAATAAATGTAGATTAAAAGACATAAAAATAATAAATACACACTGCTACATCTATACATTTATGACATACCAGATTAGCAAATGCAGTACTGTTTGTGATACAAAAAGAGTCTAGAAAAGAGAGTATATACATTTGACGTAGAACCGTATATTAGGTGGGGTGGGGGGGGGGGTTGGGTGGGGGGGGGACTGTACATTGGAGGTGGTTGGGTGGGTGTGGTGGTGGGGTTGGGTAGGAGGGGTGGGTGGGGGACACTGTACAACTGTACAAGCACAAAACCATGTTTGGTAATTTACTGTACATTGGAGGGGGTTGGGTTAGGACATTTACAGGGGCCAGTTTCGAATTGCAGTCTCCCGTAGGTGTTCTTTGAGAGTGGTTTTGAAAGTGGGTAGTGATTCACATTCCTTTACATCTTTGGGTAGGGCGTTCCACATTGATGTGGCATAATTGCGAAACGTGTTTAGTCCCTGTTTGAGCCGAATCTGGGTTTAACATGATTTGTGGAGCTCTCTCTGGTGTTGTGGTCGTGGTATTCACTGACCTTTGGGAAGTATTTTGACATGGGTACCTTGGTCGTATAGTGTATCTTGTAGACCAGGCCCATTGCAAGTTGCTGTACTCTGTCGTCTACTCTAAGCCATCCTAGGTTGTCAAAGTGGGCAGGGGTGAGGTGGGTTCTAGGAGTAAGGTCAAGCAGTAGTCTGACCAGTTTGTTTTGAGATGTTTGTGTAGCAGGGTGGATTATCCCTACTTTATGAGAGTAGATGTACACTGTCACCAGGTAGGGGGGAACGCAGCAGATCTGAGTCCAACTGAATCCCCGACTTTAGTGCAGGAGTATTAGAGTGGAGCTTTAGCAGAGGGAGTGGATGGGGCCTAGGATTTACTAACCTAGGGGTAGTGCGCTGGTCCTTCTTACCCTCCAGGGAGACTCGCAGTAATTCCCCACACACCCACACTTCTCCTAATACTACCCGCACCCTCCCACACCGGGTGGCAGTAGTGATAGATGATATACTTTCTCCCCAAAGCAGTACCTTTCCTTGCTGATGAGCAGAGACCTGTCCCAATGATGCCTAGGCTCCCCTGTTAGCCTCTTTAGCTGCTGCTGTTAGCTCCCCTGTTAGCTGTTAGCTCCCCTGTTAGCCTCTTTAGCTCCCCTGTTAGCTCCCCTGTTAGCCTCTTTAGCTCCCCTGTTAGCTCCCCTGTTAGCTCCCCTGTTAGCTCCCCTGTTAGCCTCTTTAGCTCCCCTGTTAGCTCCCCTGTTAGCTCCCCTGTTAGCCCCCCTGTTAGCTGTTAGCTCCCCTGTTAGCTCCCCTGTTAGCCTCTTTAGCTCCCCTGTTAGCTCCCCTGTTAGCTCCCCTGTTAGCTGTTAGCTCCCAGTCATGTCCGCTTCCATTCATTGTGCTAGGCTAACATGCAGCTTAGCTAGCCTAGTTCACTACAGTCAGGAAATATACAATCAAAATACAACTCCCAAACGTTCCTGTAAACATGTTGTGACCTGTGTATTTACCACGTCTCCCAGTCACACAAGTCACACGAGTCTCCCAGTCACACAAGTCACACAAGTCTCCCAGTCACACAAGTGTCCCAGTCACACAAGTCTCCCAGTCACACAAGTCTCACAGTCACATGAATCTCAGTCACACAAGTCTCCAAGTCACACATGTCACATGAGTCTCCCAGTCACACAAGTCTCCCAGACACACAAGTCTCCAAGTCACATGAGTCTCCCAGTCACACAAATCTCCCAGACACACAAGTCTCCAAGTCACTTGTGACTGGGAGACTCGTGTGACTTGGAGAATTGTGTGACTTGGAGACTTGTGTGACTTGGAGACTTGTGTGACTTGGAGACTTGTGTGACTTGGAGACATGTGTGACTTGTGTGACTTGGAGACTTGTGTGACTTGGAGGCTCGTGTGACTTGGAGACTTGTGTGACTTGGAGACTTGTGTGACTTGGAGACTTGTGTGACTTGGAGACTTGTGTGACTTGTGTGACTTGGAGACTCGTGTGACTTGGAGACTCGTGTGACTTGGAGACTCGTGTGACTTGGAGACTTGTGTGACTTGGAGACTTGTGTGACTTGGAGACTCGTGTGACTTGTGTGACTTGGAGACATGTGTGACTTGGAGACTCGTGTGACTTGTGTAACTTGGAGACTTGTGTGACTTGGAGACTCGTGTGACTTGGAGACTTGTGTGACTTGGAGACTTGTGTGACTGGGAGACTTGTGTGCCCTGTGTGACTTGGAGACTTGTGTGACTGGGAGACTTGGGTGACTGGGAGACTTGTGTGACTGGGAGACTCGTGTGACTTGTGTGACTTGTGTGACTTGGAGACTCATGTGACTGGGAGACTTGTGTGACTGGGAGACTTGTGTGACTTGTGTGACTTGTGTGACTTGGAGACTTGTGTGACTGGGAGACTTGTGTGACTGGGAGACTTGTGTGATTGTGATACTTCTGTGACTTGGAGACTCGCATGACTTGGGAGACTTGTGTGTCTGGGAGACTTGTGTGACTGGGAGACTTGTGTGACTTGGAGACTCGTGTGACTTGGAGAATTGTGTGACTTGGAGACTTGTGTGACTTGTGTGACTTGGAGACTCGTGTGACTTGTGTGACTTGGAGACTTGTGTGACTTGGAGACTTGTGTGACTGGGAGACTTGTGTGACTGGGAGACTCGTGTGACTTGTGTGACTTGGAGATTTGTGTGACTTGGAGACTTGTGTGACTGGGAGACTTGTGTGACTGGGAGACTCGTGTGACTTGTGTGACTTGTGTGACTTGGAGACTCATGTGACTGGGAGACTTGTGTGACTGGGAGACTTGTGTGACTGGGAGACTTCTGTGACTTGTGTGACTTGGAGACTCGTGTGACTGGGAGACTTGTGTGACTGGGAGACTTGTGTGACTGGGAGACTTCTGTGACTTGGAGACTCGCGTGACTTGGGAGACTTGTGTGTCTGGGAGACTTGTGTGACTGGGAGACTCGTGTGACTTGTGTGACTTGTGTGACTTGGAGACTCATGTGACTGGGAGACTTGTGTGACTGGGAGACTTGTGTGACTGGGAGACTTGTGTGACTTGTGTGACTTGTGTGACTTGGAGACTTGTGTGACTGGGAGACTTGTGTGACTGAGAGACTTGTGTGACTGGGATACTGCTGTGACTTGGAGACTCACGTGACTTGGGAGACTTGTGTGTCTGGGAGACTTGTGTGACTGGGAGACTCGTGTGACTTGTGTGACTTGGAGACTTGTGTGACTTATGTGACTTGGAGACTCGTGTGACTGGGAGACTTGTGTGACTGGGAGACTTGTGTGACTGGGAGACTTGCGTGACTTGGGAGACTTGTGTGTCTGGGAGACTTGTGTGACTGGGAGACTCGTGTGACTTGTGTGACTGGGAGACTCATGTGACTTGTGTGACTGGGAGACGTGGTAAATACACAGGTCACAACATGTTTACAGGAATGTTTGGGAGTTGTATTTTGATTGTATATTTCCTGACTGTAATGAACTAGGCTAGCTAAGCTGCATGTTAGCCTAGCACAATGAATGGAAGCGGACATGACTGGGTAGCCTTCGGGAAAGGTGTTAGTTGGACAATGCCTAGGCTAACCAGTCATGCCCGCTTCCATTCATTGTACTAAGCTAGGCTATCATTGTGCTAAGACTGAGCGAATTTTCCAAAATGTTGGCGTGTTCCTTTAAACTGTATAAAGTTAGCTGTATAAAGTTGTCTATAAAACACTTAATATTTCATTAGATGATATGTGTACTTATATAAGCAGATCATTTTCTGCAGAAATGTTGTGCCTCTAATTTAATGTGTTTCAGATGTACACTGTCACCAGGTAGGGGGGAACGAAGCAGATCTGAGTCCAACTGAATCCCCGACTTTAGTGCAGGAGTATTAGAGTGGAGCTTTAGCAGAGGGAGTGGATGGGGCCTAGGATTTACTAACCTAGGGGTAGTGCGCTGGTCCAGCTTTAACAAATTATCTCTGTATCTTTTCAATGTAAATAATAAATCAGTAACCTCACAAAGATACTAATCTAATTATCTTTAAAGTGCACTATGCAGTTTTGGATCATTAGCTAATGAGCTGCTGGTTAAAGGCATTAACCACAGTATTGTTATGTTAGCTGAGCTGCTGGTTAAAGACATTAACCACAGTATTATTATGTTAGCTACTGAGCTGCTAGTTAACACTTTAATCGCCATGGGTTAAATTCATAATTTACCATCCCTCGCCAGCTCTATTTGTCTATGGAGAAGTTCCCCTTCTTTGCAGGGCTATAACTTTTGTTCAGGGTGTAGCAACGTTAAACTTTTTCATTCACATATTCATACTAAAATATGGTCTAAAGTATAAGTATGTTTTTATCGTTTTCTGCAGCTTTCTTCAGAACGTGATTTATAGCCCTAAATGCATTATATTGATGATCAGATACAGTTTGGTAGGAATCTGTGCGAGATGAAAAATTTCAACTGGACGTACTTCTAGAATGATCTACGTATGATCTGATGATGACCGGATGGGCGGGGGATCGTTTATAATTCCATGGGAAGCGTTAGATGATTCATCCAGAGTGGCTCATATGTTCATCATAGCAGTTTATATGGAATACGTTAGAAAATAACGCTGAATCTTACCGTATGTTCCTCGCGCCGTTGGACGATCAGCGTGGAGTAGACCGTTTTTGATTATGGGATGTTGATCCTGATGAACCATTTCCAGGTTGTATAATACTATATACGTCCAAATAACATTGTTTATTGAGTTAGGGCGAGCGATTGATCATCCAGTGTGTTGAGATGGAGTCCGGCACCGATCGCGAGTGCCCGGAGCACATATGGATGAGCACTTCCTGTTTGGCGCGCCCCTCCCTCTTGGCCGATCTGCCGATCGGCCACCAGATGGCGCTCTCGAACCGTTAGACAGTTGAGTGGAGCTCACCAGTACATCTCAGGGCTCCGGAAAGGAAATATGATTTCGATGACAGATTTTTGAAATATTGACATCAAAGACGAGTTACGGCGTCTTTGGCAGAATGAGCATGGCTAGGAATGACGTCTTAACTCGTCATCGGCGATCATAGTGTTAAAGGCCTTAACCACAGTATTACATTAGCTACTGAGCTGCTGGTTAAAGGCATTAACCACAGTATTGTTATGTTAGCTACTGAGCTGCTGGTTAAAGGCATTAACCACAATATTGTTATGTTAGCTACTGAGCTGCTGGTTAAAGGCATTAACCACAGTATTGTTATGTTAGCTACTGAGCTGCTGGTTAAAGGCCTTAACCACAGTATTACATTAGCTAATGATCAGCTGCTGGTTAAAGGCCTTAACCACAGTATTGTTATGTTAGCTACTGAGCTGCTGGTTAAAGGCCTTAACCACAGTATTGTTATGCTCTGCTTGGCATCACACTGCACTCCCTCGCGTACGTGCACGCGCACTGAATAAATTCCACAAATGTACCTTTAATACCAGTATTAGTCTGACCACACCCCTCATCAGCTTACCTTCATAAGCAGGTGTGTGGTCACCTGCTCTCCTCCTTCTCGCTTTCACCACAAGGAAGTGCCTCGGTAGTACCCCACTTGACGTGTTGTTAGTTGAAAAGAGTTGTGACGGGTTTACATTGTGCTTAATTTTGTACAAGAAAAAGTTGGGTCATAATGTATTCCGCGGAGAGTAGACCCGCTAGACCTACTCTTCACCAGCGGTTCTCCATTCCCGCCTCCGTCGTGCGCCTCGGTGCTGGGCTGTTGCCACTCTCGTGGTTGCCGACCCAGCCCGGGAGACTGCCGGTGGATAGTTTGCCTCACCGAAGAGCCGAGGGTTCAGTGCCGTCGCTCCGGCGATGGCCTGATCTCGACTCTGGTTCCTCTGGTTCTGGGGAATCGCCCGTTGGTGAACGGGGGGTTGTCTTGGAGCCAGAGGATTTGCGACGCAAACTTTTCGCGTCTGCCTGCTCACGTCGCAAGATGGTGGCGTGCAGGCGCGAACGGCCTGGGTTTGGGGAACTGCTGGAGACCAGCGAAGATGCGTCCGGCTCTGGATTTCCAATGGAGACTGAGGACTTCATGGACGATGCGGACAGGTTTTTGTATGAGGGCCCCGTGGAGGAGAGTATCCCTCCTCAGGAGACCCCGGAGGGGGGGGAAATGGCTCCATGGGGCGCCCTGTTCGAGGATGTCGAGGAACCACCTTGGCCTCATCAGCAGGATGCCCTACTGTCGGCCATATCAGACTGTGGCTCCTTGACCAGTCGCAGCCTGCTGTATGTGAGGGATGCGGGGTCGGTGGAGGAAGGTTCGCAGGGGGTACTGCGGGCCTTGTTTCCCGAGCTCATGGCGGTAGCCGCCGCCGCAAACGGCGTGCCGCTGCCGCTGCCATTGCCTGCACCTGTCCCTGATGACCTCATAGGCCATCCCTGGCAGCGTCCCCCAGTGAGAGGGGTGGACGTTGTCTACCCATTTTTCCCATCGATGGGGGCCTATGTTCGTCGGGGTCAGGCGGTGTCCAACATCATGGGACTAACTCCTGCCTACGTACCAGTTACGCGGGTGTCAGGGTTGGTCAAAGGTATGGGGGTGGGCGGGCCTCGGCTTGACAGTCCGATGGCCGCGGTCCTCTGTCCGGATATAGTGTGGGAACCCCTATGCAAGCCGGTCCTCCAGAGGAAATCGGCTAGGCGATTGGCTTATTGGGGTGACCAGTCATTCATCGCTGGTACACAATCGCTAGCTGCGGCGTCTAACATCGCCCACCTGGCTAGATTTGTATCGGGGATAATGACGGGCGGCACGGATCTGAACGAGGTGAAATGCGATCAGATCACCCAGGCTGCGGGAGCTGTCCTGCACCTTTCCCAGGTGCTGGCCATAGCCATGGGGAAAGTGCGCGCCCTGGCCACCCTGGGCCAGCGTCACCTTTGGCTGGAGCAGGCCCGTGTGCCAGAGAAGAAGAGAGCTCCTCTTCTGACGGCCGCCCTCTCCGACGCTGGCCTATTCGGGAAGGCCCTGCGGTTGATGTCCTCAACATGCATAGAGATGGCAGAGGAGAGGTCCATTCTCCAACCCCATTTTCCGCCTCCCGTCCTTGCCGGTGGAGTCAGAAGGCTTCCGCGACGTCGAGCTGTCTCCGTCGCCGCTACCACTGCCTCCGCCGCCGTTGCTGGCCCTTCCAAGAGGGCCAGGGGACGAAACGGCGCTTCTGCCACCGCCGGCCCATTCACGACCGGAGGAGACGGTAGGGAACGTCGTGTCCAGCAGACTGTAACCTACCGTCCCTCCGGGGCTCCTCGGGGTGGCAAGACTTGAGCGGCGCGAGGTGGCAGACGCCGTTAAGTGACTTTTTCCCCTCTGTGTCCCCTCTCCTCTACACCCTCCCCGGCCCCTCTATGATTTTGTGCCTTGACACACTTTATTTAGTTAATAAAAAAGTTCCCTGACATAAGGGGGACTGTGTTTTGGCCGAACAAACTGTGTGTTTCTTCAAACAATTCATATGGTGGGGTTGTGTATATATGAATCTGCCCTTTTACGTTGTGGGATGAGTCGTGTTGTGTTACGAGGTTAAGCAAGGTCTGCAACGTACACTCGGTAATAGGTTCTATTAGCTTGATGCTCCACATGCAGGTAGAAACTGGTGTTATTCCATTGCTTGAACTAAGTATATGTGTTTCACAATGCTGTGTTGTTTAGTTGCAGTAATACTCGTACACACACATTTCACGGCTTAGCCGTTTACTCTCGATCAGCGTTTTTTCCTATGTACGACATAGTCAACGGGTATAGGATTCACGCACAGGCGACTTGTGTTTTGTTGTAAAACCTTTACACATTTTTGTGGGTAGCGGGCATTGTATTAGCTTTTGCTATGCATTGCTTTCTACCGGAGGTTTTTCAAGATGGCTACGGTTGTTTTTCTGTGTGTAGGGATAAAGGGTGTTTTTTCTGGAGGGGGTGTCGAATAAACCCCTCCTTTCCCACTTGATTGGTTTAGGGGATTTTTTGATCTCTTCTGCTGAGCCAGTCAGGGCCAAGCCAGTGGGACGTCTTGGCGGGGGGGGGGGGTATTCTACCGACTCCTATTACATGACAGGAGCCGGCAGGTTTCCCCGCCCGTTGTAGCGGTGTTGCTATGGCGACGCCTTCCATGAGTTGGTGTCTTAAAGATGTCGAGGTTAGGGCGTAGGGCTCACAGTTCTGCTGCGCCCGATTTATGTGTCAACTTGAGTCGATTGGTCACGTGACTCACAGTTGACATATCTTTTTCATGACTATGGACTTATGTGGGAAGGTGTTTCTGGGAGGGTCTGGTCTTACACTCTGATTAAAAAGAGTGACTGGATTAAAATCATGTGAAAACAGGTTTTTTACTCCCAGCTGTGCAGTTGGGTCATACGGGTGATGCTTTTTCTTTATTATTATAAAGAGTTGGATGTGTCTATATGGATTGGAAATGAGGGTCCCTGATGGAAACAAGACTAACGTCTTTCTCAGGTCTGCCTCCCCTTAACCAATTGTGTGTATTGCCGTACTGGGTTGTACCCTTTCTGCAGTCTGTTGGGTAAACTTTTTCATTCATTCATTCATGGAGTTGATTGCATCTCGCCCCTCTTGTCGTTCCCCTGGGCGTCTTGGGGATTCAATATGGTGGTCTAAACGACCTATTGTTGATGTGGGTGTGGATGTCAAAACGCACACATAGTGCTAGCTCAGGATGTTCTTTTGGGGCATTGGCTGACTGGCGCGCCTTGATTGCTTGGGGTTGAAACAGCGTTTTTATGAAGCAATTGGGATGGGGGTTTTTCCTCTTCCGACACCCTGTGTGGTTGTCGATGGGTTCCCGTTCATGTCAGGGGATGATGACGGAATGGGTCTGGACATATGGGGAAGGGTCTCACGCCCTAGGGGTGGGCCACCGGGCGCGGTTCATACCGAAACGTCTGGGTGGCGCCTTCTTTTTATGTTGGGATCAACACGCATATCTGCCCCTTCTCCTGGGGTTGGCAGGTCGGCGTGATTAGGGCACGCCCTCTCGGTAAACCTCTAATAGGGAGGGTGCCCTCCATTAGGGGGGGTCGGGGGGGCTCGGCCCTCCCTGTTCTGTTGGTTGTGGGGGGCCTTCAGCGGGGTGTATTTGTCAGCCAGCGGCTCCGCTTGGCCTCCCTTTGTGCAGTGTGATGCCAAGCAGAGCCCCTAATGGAACAGAACGTTAGGTTATAACTATAACCAAGTTCTGTTAATTAGGGGTGACGCTTGGCATCAGACGGCCGCTGCAGCCCTTGACCTCACCTTGTGGTGAAAGCTTGGGAAGGAGGAGAGCAGGTGACCACACACCTGCTTATGAAGGTAAGCTGATGAGGGGTGTGGTCAGACTAATACTGGTATTAAAGGTACATTTGTGGAATTTATTCAGTGCACGTACGCGAGGGAGTGCAGTGTGATGCCAAGCGTCACCCCTAATTAACAGAACTTGGTTATAGTTATAACCTAACGTTAAAGGCCTTAACCAGAGTATTACATTAGCTACTGAGCTGCTAGTTAACAGCCTTATAACCACAGTATTACATTAGCTAATGAGCTGCTGGTTAAAGGCCTTAACCACAGTATTGTTATGTTAGCTACTGAGCTGCTAGTTAAAGGCCTTAACCACAGTATTACATTAGCTACTGAGCTGCTGGTTAAAGTCATTAACCACAGTCTTGTTATGTTAGCTACTGAGCTGCTAGTTAAAGGCCTTAACCACAGTATTACATTAGCTACTGAGCTGCTGGTTAAAGGCATTAACCACAGTATTGTTATGTTAGCTACTGAGCTGCTGGTTAAAGGCCTTAACCACAGTATTGTTATGTTAGCTACTGAGCTGCTGGTTAAAGGCCTTAACCACAGTATTGTTATGTTAGCTACTGAGCTGCTAGTTAAAGGCCTTAACCACAGTATTGTTATGTTAGCTATGAGCTGCTAGTCAAAGGCCATAACCACAGTATTACATATATACTCTTGTTAGCTTTATGAGGCTACATCAACACGCTCCTATGAGTGCAGCTAATGTTAGCTTTATGAGGCTACATCAACACGCTGCTATGAATGCAGCTAATGTTAGCTTTATGAGGCTACATCAACACGCTCCTATGAGTGCAGCTAATGTTAGCTTTATGAGACTCTGCCCCCCCCCCCCTCCACTCCTCTAACACCCACCTCGCTCTGCCCCCCCCTCCACTCCTCTAACATTTTGTTTATTCATTTTATTATTATTATTTTATTTGTTGCCATTAAAATAATAGGCAAGCATAGGGCTAAAACATTTTCATAAACAATAATATAATTTTTTGTTATTTGGTTATAATAAGGGCTTTTCTATGCATTTGTCTGATTGATTGATTGATTGAAAGCTTTATTGACAGACTGCAGAGTGGGTACAGTACAGCTGTATTCACTCATTTGACGGAAGTGTTGCGGTGGTCTCAACAGAACAATTTTGATTGACAGTGGATTCTGCCAATCACACCGCTGTTGTGTGTGGGGGCGGGATCGCTTGACTGAAACTTCGGCTCTGGCCCGGCAACCCATTACCGAGCCAGAGCTGGCTAATCTTTGGCGAGCCAGAGTCGGCTCTGGCCCGGCAACCATTACCGGGCCAGAGCCGGCTAATCTTTGGCGAGCCGGTGTCGGCTCTGGCCCGGCAACCATTACCGGGCCAGAGTTGGCTAATCTTTGGCGAGCCGGAGTCGGCTCTGGCCCGGCAACCATTACCGGGCCAGATCCGGCTCATCGTTGGCGAGCCGGAGTCGGCTCTGGCCCGGCAACCATTAACGGGCCAGAGCCGGCTAATCTTTGGCGAGCCGGAGTCAGCTCTGGCACGGCAACCATTGCCGGGCCAGAGCCAGTTTATCTTTGGCGAGCCGGAGTCGGCTCGGGCACGGCAACCATTGCCGGGCCAGAGCCGGTTTATCTTTGGCGAGCCGGAGTCGGCTCTGGCACGGCAACCATTACCGGGCCAGATCCGGCTCATCGTTGGCGTGCCGTGCCGGACATGTGCCGAGTGTGCCGACCGGTAGCCGGAATCGGGCCGAGTATGCTGGCCACCTGGGATGTGTTGACCTGCCATCCCCCCTAAAGATCCCCTGTCTCACCCCAAAAAATACCTATGAAAAAATTGGTCTGTGGGTCTCAGTGGGTTAAATACTTAGTTCAATATGCAGCAAATACGAACAATGGGTCTCATTCTCGAACGAAGTTACGACAAAATATTTCGTCTTAGCCAGATTTCGGCCTATTTAAGACATATATGGGCTGGGAGTGGGAGTCCTCAAATTTTCCTGAGATCTTATTTGAGAGCAGATCTAAGAGTGCTGAGGAGCACACTTAAATATGCTCTCAGCCTACGATCAAATCTCATGATTGATTGACTAATTTAACATTTTATTATAACTTGACAGACTGTGTTCTCATAGTGATTCCTTCATGTTAACGCTACAGGCCTCCTTGGAATTAATTACTTGATCATAATTAAAATAAACATGACAATATTTGTACGATAAGAAATTACGCATTTGATGTCAATTACGCATTTGATGTCGGAAAAATAAATAATATGGATTAATCTGATCACAGGGCAGCTGGATTAACCATATCTGAACCAGCTATTTTGGACAAATGTATAATTACTTTAATTACTCAGATATTCAAACACAATTATGCAATTATTGTGAAATGATTGAAAATAATAATAATTTAATGCCTTCTGTGGAATTTGCATTTCTTATTTGTTACACATCTGTTTTAATGATTATAATAATATTATAATAATTATATACATTTGAAAGAATGCAGGTCAATTGATTGGTATACAATGGGACAGACCTTTGTTTGATTGATTGATTGATTGAAAACTTTATTAACAGATTGCAGAATGGGTACAGTACAGCTCAATTACATAAGGGGATGCAGACCAGAGAAAGAATTTCATCTTGTTTACATCAGGGTCCCCCATTTTCAATTCATCATAACATATATGACACACACGACACAGATAGACAGTACTGCTACATCTATACATTTATGACATACCAGATTTGCAAATACAGTACTGTTTGTGATACAAAAAGAGTCCAGAAAAGAGAGTACATTTGACGTAGAAACTGTTGGAGGAGGTTGGGTAGGAGGGGTGGTAGACTTACACTGTACAAGCAAAACTGCATTGGAATATTGACAAAACCATACTTGGTCATTTACTGTACATTGGAGGGGGTTGATATAGCTATAAACCTGCATTCCTTCGAATATATAATTAATCAATTAAACTTATATTGAAATACACTATATAGCCTATACACCAACACTGAAATGACAGTGGATAAATAAATAAGAACTAAAGCTAATCGGTGGAAATAGACTGCATTAATATTCCATAACAAGTCTTGTGTGCGCCTACGAATGAACAGCGTTCATTCATTACGCCCGCCGTAGGCTATATATATTATATGTCATTCATTCATTCATATACAGTACTGCGCGCGCGCGTGTGTGTGTGCGTGCTGCGGCAGGTGTGTACCGCGAGCTGGATATGATGGCAATACATTAATCTAATCTAGTTTTAATGAAACCTAGCCGCATTTCTCGGAGACGCTCTCTGATTGGCACTGACTGACGCTAGGTTTCGTAATCACGCGGCTCTCAAAGCACTTCCGCCATTCCATTTCACACAGCTGCGTCACCAGTTGCTTTATAAGGACTGTCGGGGGCGTGGTTTGTATGCAAATGACCTGAACGGGAACGCGCTTTGGAGTTTACGACAGAATGCCATTCTCCAAGCAGATATCAGATCATATAATTTCTGCGACCGTTTCAGCCACTTAAGACATATCTCCAGCACGTTCAGGACTCAGAGTGTACTTGTCATAGATTATGTCTCAGTGGTTCCAAGATAAGTCTTCCAGAATATATCTTTGGAAATTTTCGGGAATGAGACCCAATGTGTTTGGGGTTTTCCTTCAAGGCTCTGGAACAGGAGGCCGCTCTCACCGCTCACATCTGGTTCT
>NC_140167.1:193165324-193407824 GCF_963971535.1 Notolepis coatsorum | reverse complement strand
TTCAAGTTTCAAGTTTCTTTAATAGTTGTCATACAGACGTACAGAATACTTTTATACAAAATGCTGGGTGTAGTGCTAATCAGATGTGTATGTACAGATTTGTAATATTAATATGTACAGTGATACAGGTATAACAGTAGTATGGTAGTAGTCATACTGGCCAGCAACATACCTAGTAAGAGTAGATAAGGGATATGTACAGATATAGATATAGTATCTACAGATATGTAAAATCATTATGTGCAGGTATGTACAGACAGATGTGGATAGATAAATAATCGTCCTTGCCTATATTACTACCTACTATACTAAGTCTATACTAGTCTACTACTATACTAGTCTCTACTACTATGCACTAAACACTGCAGCACCCACTGCTTCATGAACATTGTTACTCAGCTGAAAGAGTTGTACCCTTGCTGCTGACTTAGTAAAAAGATGGCATGGAAGAAGAATCTATTGGATTGTATTTGCAAATGGACCTGATGGTACAGGAAGATGGACACACCAACCTCCCATCAGGGTGACACCACAGGCCGCTGGTGTGTCTGGACTACAGCCTTTGTTTGTCCACCTTTGCTGTTCCTTGTTGTCAGCCTGGGCTTGGTGACTCAGGACACCATTAATAGAAACAGAGGGAGACAGAACAGACTGATTAGTCAGAGTTGGGTATTGGTGTACTATACGGTACTATACGGTACTATACGGCAGGGGTTCTCAACCTTTCTGCTGCCAAGGCACCCCTGTGTTCAATAAAATATTCCAGGGCACCCCTACATACGATAAAGACTTTTTCGGTCCTGTCTTTTTTGCTACAATGATGATACAATGATTCTTTATTTGCCGTGCTGTCGTTGAGATGTTTTGTTGTTTGTTTGTCTTTGTTGCTTGTTGGTGAATCTGCAAATATGAATTGCCCCATGCGGGATCAATAAAGTTGTCTGAATCTGATGACAAAAGTTTTTTTTTTAAATACAGAAAAGGATCACTAAAGTGCTATCTGTTGCAGCTGCACTGTTCTCCATAAAAATAGCATATTTGGATAAGTTTGACAATTTCTCAAAAACAGAAAATCATGTATTTTTTTTAAATACAGAAAAGGATCACCAAGTTACCATTTCTCAAAAAATATAAATAAATACAGAAAATAAGCACTCGTTCACTCAGTGGACATTTCTAGCTCAATGCGAGGTCCGCTGCTGCTGGCTAATAATACGGTCAATACGTGGGGAGATCTTTGACAAGGCAACACGCATGTCATCATCAAGGCTCAACTTGGCCCTATATTTTGTTTTCAGAGCTGTCATGGATGAAAAGCCAGCTTCACACAGATATGTGGGGCTGAATGGTATCAACACCTTAACTGCAGCATCTCATGAGATACTTGGTACTCAGCACCACACTCTGAAACTAGCTCTCCAGGTGGTATCAGATGAGATTTCAATGAGTTCTTCCAAGAGTTTGGATGGAGATGTGTCAGGAAGCTTTGTCTCAATGTTGTCTGTAAAGTCTTTTTTTATCCAGAGTGACTTAATGATTTTCAGATTTTTAGAAATGGTCAAACTTATCCAAATATGGTATTTTCATGGAAAACAGTGCAGCTGCATCAGATAGCACTTTAGGGATAATTTTCTGTAATCCAAAAAATTATTTGGATTCACTATAAAGTGCCTGTTCACTATAAAGTGCCACGTTTTGATATATTGAGCTTTAAACTTTAAGTACATTTTTTGGAACACGCAACCTAAAACACCTTCCTCTCCCAAACCGTTCCTGCAATTGTTTTATGTTGCATGATGATCATGGATACATTTATTATGTATTGTATTTTTTATGTTTAAATATCAACATAATCTGTCTGTCCACCCTCAGTACATTTACTATCAATATAATATAGTAGTCTGACTTCATCATATATTTTCAAACGCACACACATAGAGGGAGAATGCCCCCCCCCCCCCCCCTCCTTCCCAGTCCTCCTTCCAAGTCCCCACCCTGCTGTTCTCTGTCGCTCTGAACAGGGCTTGTTGTTAGCTTATGCTAAAGGACATTAATTCCGGTCTTAAACACAACGTGGCCACAAAGGAATGGCAAGGATTGCAAAGCATGTTATATGCATTTGACCCGTTGCGGAATAAAACAGCAGGGATTTGTTTTGGGTCGCAAAAACACTATCCTTGCTGTGTTTCAATGTCCGCGTTCCAGATCCAGAGTACGCTACTACTGCTGAGCTGAGAGACGCTAAGCTCACTGCTCAGCCTGCTGTGTTGAGATGCATCCTTATTGGCTGTGTGCTGTAGAGCGGATATGAGTCACGACACCACGGAGTTTCAAAATAAGAGTATCATAATGACCTAAATGTTGCTAGCTTTCGGAGCCTAGTTATTTAGCTGGAGCTGCGCGTGGGCAGAAATGAGACCCGCTATAGGATTTTCAAAATAAGACTGTTGTCATTCTATATTTTTAAAGAACATTTCCAGGCATCTCGCGGAACCCCTGGCAGCTCTCCGCGGAACCCCTGTGTGCCGGGGAACCCCTGTTGAGAACCGCTGCTATACGGTACTATAAGGTACTATATGGTACTATACGGTACTATACGGTACTATACGGTACTATAAGGTACTATAAGGTAGTATAAGGTACCATAAGGTAGCATAGTACCGTATAGTACCGTATAGTACCATATAGTACCTTATGGTACCTTATGATACCTTATAGTACCATATAGTACCTTATAGTACCGTATAGTACCGCATAGTACCGTATGGTACCGTATGGTACCTTATGGTACCTTATGGCGCTTTTCCACTGCATGGTACCTACTCTACTCTACTCTACTCTACTCGGTATTTTCGGTTTTCCATTACCAAAGTACCTGGTACCAGGCTGGTACCAGGTACTTTTTCGGTACTTTTTTAGTCCCTGCTCGAGTCTGGTTCCAAGCGCGAGCCAAGCGGGTAGAACTGGTACTATAAAAGTCACGTGAAACACTGCAGACCACTGATTGGTCAGAAGAGAGACGCGTCACTAGTTGGAGAGTCTGAACTGGTCTGAACCAGAGCCGTATTCTGGTCTGAACGAAAACAGAACGCCGCCATCTTTAATGTCTCGCATAGGATTTCATTATGGTTGCAGCAGGCACAAGTTCAATAAACAAACGATACAGTCACTGTGTATTCTGCCTCATTTATTGATTAAACAAAACCGACATCAACACAATTTGCCACCGAGCGGAGAGTTTAGTCTTGCAAAAAGATCGCTGACTTGTTAAGGCTTAAGCTCCACAACGGTGGAAGGAATGTTCTGTTGTGCTAGCGTTTTAGCATGGCTATCGTACATAGCGGGATCAATATAACTCGCTATTGATTGTTTGTATGAGTAACGTTAATGCTAGTAGAATAGACACAACGCGAGGTAATCACCATCCATTTTAAACCGGTTATTACCTAATGCTAACGTTAGCAAATAGACGCGACTGGTAACGTTACAGCGTTGTTGTTAGCCTAATGCTAACGTTAACGTTAGCATATATAGACAGCCTAGCTGACGTTAACGCTTGTAGAATAGACACAATGAGGGGTAACGTTAGCGTTAGCAGAATAGACACAACGAGAGTCTCGTTAATGTTGTTATTGATTGATTGAAAACTGTGTTTTACTCTGGCTTGCCAAGCTCATAGCCCCTTTCGTGACTGTGATGCACCGAGTGAATCCACAGTCACTTGCTCCTTAATAGGAAACCAACCTAGATTTACCATGAAGGACTGGTTCTGGCCGAACCGTTCGTTATACAAGTATCACAGAGACATTTCAAAGGTACTCACAGTTGCACGAGGATTTCGGACAGAGATACGGGATGGTTTGAAAGCTCGGCGTTGCTAATAAACATTTTAAATATTTTTTATAAACTGCTCAACACTGCATTATTTCCGGCGTTGGCTGCCTGGTGTGATCACAGCGCATGCGCATCATGCACCCAACGCCGGAAATAATGCCGTTTTGAGCAGTTTATAAAAAATGTTTATTAGCAACGCCGAGCTTTCAAACCATCCCGTATCTCTGTCCGAAACCCTCGTGCAACTGTGAGTACATTTGAAATGTCTCTGTGATACTTGTATAACGAACAGTTCGGCCAGAACCAGTCCTTCAGGGTAAATCTAGGTTGGTTTCCTATTGAGGATCAAGTGACTGTGGATTCACTCGGTGAGCTCTCATGCTGATCACCAGCAGCCCCGCCTCCCCACACGGAGACAAACTGAGTACTTTATTTTAGTACCTGCAGTGGAAAAGCAACATGGTACCAGGTACCTAAAGCGAGTAGAGTAGAGTAGAGTAGAGTCGAGTAGGTACTATGCAGTGGAAAAGCGCCATAAGGTACTATAAGGTATAAGGTAGCATGGTACTATAAGGTACTATATGGTACTATAATGTACTATATGGTACTATAAGGTACTATAAGTTACCATAAGGTACTATAAGGTACTATATGGCACTATTACTGTAGGTATAAGGCACAATAAGGTACCATAAGATACTATAACGTACTATAAGGAACTATTATGTACTATAAGGTGCTATAAGAACTAGGGACAATGCGGCCTGTTTGGCGGCACTATCTGCGCGGTCGTTGCCCTTTGAAACTGGGTAAGAACCTTGTGTATGCGCTTGCCATTTTACAATGGCAGAAAGAAGCATAGCTGCTAATATATTATTTACAAGTGTGCTATCATGTTTAAGAGAAACCCTCTTTGCTTCCATATTGTACTGAAATCATGTGTAACACCGCAAATGCTTAGATTGTTACTGATTTGCACTGCGCTAGAATACACACTCCGGCAAGTGCATAGATCTCTTGGCCTCTTGTGCAGAAGTGCCTGGGGGGAAGGGCTGCTGATTCAAAGCATGTGTGTTCAGATATATTAGCATATCCTCCTGATTGTGTGTGTGTGTGTGTGTGTGTGTGTGTGTGTGTGTGTGTGTGTGTGTGTGTGTGTGTGTGTGTGTGTGTGTGTGTGTGTGTGTGTGTGTGTGTGTGTGTGTGTGTGTGTGTGTGTGTGTGTGTGTGTGTGTGTGTGTGTGTGTGTGTGTGTGTGTGTGTGTGTGTGTGTGTGTGTGTGTAATTAGTTGTACCTAGAAGTATAGTTTTATGTTTGTCTGGCCTGTATTATAATAGTGTTGGGACAGAAACGAAGTTACTTTTTGCCGCAACTAGTACTCTAACGCATTACTTTTGAAATTCAGTAACGCTACTTACGTTACTGAATGGTTTGTTAGTTCGTTACTGCGTTCTTTTTATGTAGATTCATAGCGAGCGTCCTTATTTCGCCTGCGTTTGTTTTGTTTACTGTAGACTGAAAGACGCTATATAAAACGAAGTATTATTATTATTATTATTTCTTTCCGTAGCCTCATTCTGGTTTTCGCACTTCTGATTGGCCACTGACGTTCTGAAAGAAATAGACGCTCTCTACAGTAAACAACAAGAGGACGCTCGCTATGAATCTACATAATAAGAACGCAGTAATAATAACGAACTAACAAACCATTTAGCAACTACTTGGAGAGATAATTAATATACAACATGGAAACGAGATAAAGAACATGTTTGAAGGGCTGCTGGAGTCAACTGGACTAACGTTACATCTCGACCACCGCAGACTGGTGACGGTGAGTGCAATGTGTTCACTGAAACTCAAGATCAACGGATTTTGACTGTACGAAATCTGCCAGGGAATCTCATAATACTAATCAAACAATATAAATATAGTCCTTTCATGCACAATTGATATCCTAACTATTCTAACGTTGCAATGCTTTGATTGATATCTTAAACAACGCTGCAAGATGGTTATGAATGAATTAATGAATGGATGAATGAATGAATGAATGAAAACTTTATTTAACAGATTGCAGAATGGGTACAATACAGTACGGCTCAATACATACAATTGTTAAGGGGATGCAGACCTGAGAAAGACGTTTGTCTTGTTTCCATCAGGGTCCCCCATTTTCAATTCATATAGACATTTATGACATACACAACATACATGACATTTATGGCATAGGGACATATAGGTATTTAGTACTGATACATTTGTGACATAGGCGGTATTCAAATATACAGTACTGTTACCCCTAGATCCTGACAGAGTATATACATATGATGGGGAGGGGACTGTACATTAGGAGGGGGTGGGTGGGTGGGAGAGAAATATACATACAGCGGGGAGGGAATATATAATGAAACGCTCTAGACCACATTGCTTAGCAGAGTTCGGTGATGTGAATGGAAACTGTCAAGTTGATCAACCGATTTTGAGTATATGGGGCATGGGACTTGAGCAATTTTAGTAACTCATTACTTTTGGGTGTAAGTAACTAGTACAGTAACGAAGTTACTTTGAAATGAAGTAACTAGTAAAGTAACTGAGTTACTATTTTTCAGTAACTAGCACAACACTATGTTGTGTTGTGCTGGTGCTAATGAGTAGACTAAGCAGTGTGTGCTGTGTGGAGTGTGCATGGGTGACCAAGATAATTTGTTTTCAATTAATTGTCATGGCTGAAGCTGCTCTACGACAAGCAGGGTAGCCATTACTACGGCGGGGAGAGAAAATGAGTAATAGGCTACAGCGTGGTATTGGGTAGCTACCACCGTGAGACTGTGTAGGGACTCCTTCGTAAAGCCATTTTTTTTTTACATGTACATGCAAGTAAATGGTAAATGGTGCATTTGTATCCAAAAAATTCTTCCTCACTTTTTACCCATTCACTCACACATTCACACACCGACGGTGGAGGCAACCGTGCAAGGTGCCAACCTGCTCATCGGGAGCAATTAGGGGGTTAAGTGTCTTGCCCGAGGACACTTCGACACGCTGCCCGGAAGGAGCAGGAATCGAACCGGGAACCTCCGGATTACGAGACGACTGCTCTACCTCCCAGTTTAGTACAGTGCAGTCCTAGTCCTTCAAATCTAAGTCTGGGGCAGAGGAGAGAGAGCATCTTTCATCTGCTGGAATGCTGGGAGTCTTCCAGGTGTCCAGTCGGCTGCTGGTGGTGCGTCTCTGAGGGGAGTGTCCATGCGCCTGTAATTGTGGCTCCCAGCTCGACAATAATTAGCCATTCCTAATATGCTTAGCATTTCCTCCTTAGTCTGTGGTTGTGACATTTTGGTGTTTGCTGCTACTCTTGAGGGTGATAACTGAGTAGTATCTATTATCTGGTATCTGTCCCTTGTGTAGGATACATCCCAAGTATTCCACTTTCTCACAACATAGTCGGAGCTTAGCCAGCGAGCCTTCGTGTCCTTTGTGCGCCAGTAGGTTTGTGCGCAGCTAATGAGTCGATTTCACAAGCATGCTTGCTAGGAGAGGCTATGAGAAGATGGCCACAAAATACTGTATTAGCTGGCTACCTTCTGTCAACTCTGTCTTTCAAATCACTCCTGATGTGTGCGATGCATACAGGGGAAATCCTTGTGGAAGCCCCCTCTGTGTATTATTGTTTGTTGTCAAATGTAAATGCAAATAAGTACTGTGATTCTTCATGAACTGGGATTGAGAAGTAGGCGGAGCGTACCGTAGATCTATCACAGTGTAATGCATGCTGTCAGATGGTCTTCTTGTCAAAACGGAATTGATGTCTGCTGGATTAATTGTTCTTACTTGTTCCTGTGTTACATAGCGGATTTTATGGTGGTTTCTGTTTTTGATCTATTGTGATGTTTCTTCTTGACTCGTACAAGAAGACTCGTACAGCCCATGGGGGCTATTCTACGTGATCTCGGCTATACAAATACATTTGATTTGATTTCAACTTGATTTGGTCTTGCACAAATCTACTTCAGTATGTACAACTACCAAAGGTGGAGGTGGGGAAGACGTGGTTAGAGTGACCTTTAAAGGTTCTGGTGTGGGGCCTGTTAAGCGTGTATGAATATCGGTTAGTCTCATAGACATGTACTGTAATGTCCCTTTTTGATTGATTGGTCGTGGCTATGTGTGGGTGTGAGGTTAAAAATAGAAGCCAGTTCAACCTGCTTTTCTTGCGGCTGATATGTGTCATCGAGTGCTAATGCCGCATGGGGTGCAGGAATTTGGTATAATGGCTGTTGTTGTGGAGTGGGGGGGGGGGGGCTGTTGTTACACTGCCTTTGTGGGTGATATAGAAAATGGTAGATGCAAATAAAACCTGCTGCTGGGGTAGAGGAAAATAACGTCTACACAGCACCAGTGTTATGCAGTAGTGCTGAGTCGCTATGGGTTTCAGAAGTTTCATAGTGATGCACAATTTGATTATTTTCCAGCAATTTGTTTTACTGTAGATGAGAACTGTTTCATTGCACTGCACTATTGCACTATTGCACTATCTTAAGCTAATTTATGTCTATTTCATTGCACTGCTCTTATTCTGTCAATTCTTATACTCATTCTATGTCTGAACTTTATGCATTGCTTTTCTTTTCTTTTGTCAGAAACCTGATAATAGTCATTTATAGATTTTAATGTCAGAAATCTATCATAATCAATACGAAATATATTACAATCTTTTTCATAGAATTTAATTAAAGAAATGTATTACAAATGTTCCGGGATGTTTCAATATTCATTCTCATTCTCATGTTATGCATGTCTATAATTATGCCAATTTTATGCTCATTTTATGCCTATGTCTATTTTGTGTCTGCATCACTGCTGTGTGCTGCAATTCTTGTATGAAAGGTGCTATACAAATAAAACCCCACGTCAAAACATCACATGACCTCCTCTGTTGCCAAACAATACAAATTCTGATCGCTAATCTCATGTCTGATAATGTCATGTCTGCTAATGTCATGTCTGCTAATCTCATGTCTGCTAATCTCATGTCGGCTATTAAGATTCAGATTTCAGATTCAGATTATTTTATTGTCACAGATTTGTAAGCATGGTACACAACGTATATTTCTATCTATACAGACTATAAACTATAAACTAAACTATAGAACAAAATACAATAGACAACGTATATTCTATCTATACAAAACTATGCTATGCTAACTGTATAAATAGCTATAGACTATAAACGAAACTATAGAACTAAGTACAATACACAACCTTTAATCTATCTATACAAACTTATACAATACAAGGTATCTGTTAGCAGCAGTGTGTGTGTAATAAGTGTGCTTGTGTGGTGTGTCTCGAAGGTGCTTTTGTGTGTTTGCTTGTGTGATAATTTAGAGTCTGCCGTCAGTAGTCTGTTTGCCCGGTGGAAGTAGCTGTTCAGTGTTCTTTTGGATGTGGACCGGAGACTGTGGTACCGTCTGCCAGACGGCATGAGCTCAAACAGTTTGTGGTTTGGGTGGCTGGGGTCTTTCAGGATCCTGTGTGCCTTGCTAACGCACCACTCAGTGAATATACTGTCTATGGTGGGTAGCTTGCATCCTCAGATCTTTTCGGCCGTTCGCACCACTCTCTCCAGTGCTCAGCGGTCGTTCTGGTTGGCGTTTCCAAACCATTCTCTCATGTTGACCGTTGAAAACCACCACAGGAGTCACCCATCCAGGGTAATGAAAACCAAACGATGTTTCTGTTAGAGAATTCATATAACATTGTAATGGCCGTACACCATTGGATGTGTCACGTAATTCTAAAACTAAACCTTTTTCACTACAATGGATTGATGCATTTCATTTACATAAAACGTCTCTTCCTAATAAATTAACAGGGCGTGTTGGAGAGATAAGACATGTAGGCATTACAGTTCCAGACTGCCTTGGTAATTGGAATGGAAGTGGATGTGATATTGGTTCTCTACTTGGAATGTCTAATGCTCCCATAGTGGTGTCTGTACTACCTGATTCTTTAACGTGTTTAGAGGGCTTACTATTTGACATTGTTACACTCGTGTCAGCTAACATCGTGCCTGATTGACCTGCATGTCTGTCATTGTTTCATTGCTGGGATCGCTCGATATTTTAAGGTTTGGTGTAAGCGTTTTAGAGTGTGCTGTGTGAGGTTCTGAGTCAGTTTGTTCCTGGCCTCTCCCTAGATGAAACAGAAATGTGATCCTTTATTTAACCAGGGTAATCACGTCTTCTTTCAAGTGGGCCCTGGGGCGTTTCAGCAGCGCCCTGCTTCACATTCACACAGTTACTGTACACACATTCACACCTGGGAGCTGCCCAGTACAACCACAGTCTGACACAGTTGGCCACTGAGCAACACCGGTGGAGCAAGTTTGCCTTGCTCAAGGGCAGTTCAGCGGTTGGTATTGAGGGATGAGAGATAGTTATTCATTCACTTCTCCGTCCATATTTTTTCCTGCTGGTCCGGGGGATCGAACTCGTGACCTTCCGGTCACAAGTCCACTCCTCTAACCTTTAGGCCACCTCTGTTTGTCCGGGGGAGCGGACGGGCCACAGGGTGGGGGAACTCAACAACAGAAAATTACAACTTAAATACATATTCAAGCTTTTTTATTATTTACTCTCAATGTTAGTTTCCTGACTTAAAATTTACTAAATTACCACCATCACTGTAACGTTACCATGGCTACTGTCACCAATACTGCTGTACTGGAATGGCTACTCTGACTAAACCCTACTGTCACCAATACTGCTGTACTGGAATGGCTACTCTGACTAAACCCTACTGTCACCAATATTGCTGTACTGGAATGGCTACTCTGACTAAACCCTACTGTCACCAATATTGCTGTACTGGAATGGCTACTCTGACTAAACCCTACTGTCACCAATATTGCTGTACTGTAATGGCTACTCTGACTAAACCCTACACAGCCCTGCCACTGCTGTCCAAGCTCATAAAACCAATGGAGACAGATAAACTAAACGAATAAACTCATAAATGTAAGATTGACCTGTTCTACCTTATAAGAGTTCCCTCTGCCGTAAAATGGTACTCAACTTGTTACTGAATATGTATTTTCAATTTCAATTTCGCTATATTTTCCTTCTACTTCTCTCCTTCCCTCTCCACACGTAATTCCCTTGTTGCTTGAGTAAAGCTTAACTCCTTGCAGGGGAGATACAGAGTTCAGCACAACCTTGGATCTCTCTCGAATGCCGAGCTATTCATACAGGGAGTAGACTGAACTAAGTGGGTGCTTTATACAGTAGTACAGGTCAGTCGCCTTTGGTTTAGCTCCGCGACGATTGTGCTCATTTTTAGCTATTATGTTTGTTTTTTCGACTTTTTTTATTAAATCATCACTGGCGGGTATGTCATACGACCGCCAGACACTTATGGACCTAAACTCCGGACTCAAATTGGAGTTGGGAGACACTTTATGCCCAGAAGGGCTAACAGAAATCAAGCGGGAGAACGGCAACAAAGGAAACGGCAGAAAGAAACATAGAGGTAGACGAGGCGGTATCAGACTTAGATTAAAAAGATCTGCTTACCGTCCAGCAATTCCATCCATCTTTCTGGCGAATGCACGTTCGTTGGAGGGAAGGATGGACGACTTGAGAGCGAGGGTCCGATTCCAACGGGAGATGAGAGACGTTAATATCATGTGTTTCACTGAGACATGGCTCAAGCCAGCAACGCCGGACAACAGCGTCTCTCCATCGGACAATTTCACCGTCCTGAGAGCAGATCGCACGGCAGCCTCTGGGAAGAGCGTCGGAGGTGGGGTCTGCATCCTCACGAACAATCTCTGGGTTAATCCCAAGGAAGTACATGTCCTCTCAAGTTCATGCTCCCCAGATATGGAACATCTCCAGATCCTGTGTCGCCCGTATCACCTACCCCGTGAGTTTACCGCGGTCATTTTATCCGTCGTGTATATTCATCCACAGGCAAATACCGGCAAAGCGCTGGGGGAATTACACGACCACATCAACAAACAGCAGATCAAGCACCCGGAAGCCGCGACGATAGTGACTGGTGATTTCAACCAGGCAAACCTGAAAAAAGTGATGCCGACTTTTTTTCAGCACATCGCCTGCTCCACAAGAGGGGGAAACACACTCGACCACTGCTACACCCCGTTCAGAGCTGCCTACAAGGCTGTAGCGGCTCCGCCACTGATGGGCTCTGTAAGCGCGAGCGATCACGACTCCATCTTTTTAATCCCAGCATACAAACAGCGATCACGCGAAGCCGTCGTGTCACGTGAGACAAAAAAGTGGGCTGACGAATCAGAGGCCGAGCTCCGTGACGCGTTCAAGGATACAGACTGGGACATGTTTGAAGGAAGCGCCAGTGACGTCAGCGAGTATGCTGATACCGTTGTAAGCTACATAACAACAGTGGCAGACGGCATTGTCCCCACAAAGACGGCGCGGGTTTTCCCAAACCAGAAACCTTGGGTGGACAGCACTATAAGAACAGCCCTAAACTCACGCACCACGGCTTATAACCTGGGCAGAGAGTCAGGAAATATGGAAGAATACAAGGCTTCAGTCTACACTCTGCGCAAGGCTGTTAAACTTGCTAAGAGGACATATGCTGAGAAACTGGAGACACAAATGGCACAAAACGACACAAGAGGCTTGTGGAGGGGACTGAAGACAATAACTGACTACAAAGTCAGCGCCCCCGCAATGGGGAGCGACGACGCCTCTCTAGCGGACAAACTCAACTCCTTCTACGCTCGGTTCGGTGTAGACAGTGTCGCCGCTAGCCCTCTGGCTAGTGGCGTCACTGGCGCACCGGCTGTTGTGGAGGGGGGGGGGCAACCGCGGGGGGGCGGGGGCGCTCTCTCGTTGTCGGAACACAGTGTGAGAAGAGCATTTATGCAGGTGAACACCAGGAAGGCTGCAGGCCCAGATGGTATAACAGGACGCATACTTAAGTCCTGTGCAAACCAGCTTGCCCCGGTGTTCACCGCCATATTTAATCAATCCCTGGCGGAGTCAGTAGTCCCTGCCTGCTTCAAGATGTCTACCATCATCCCTGTACCGAAGAAACCCTCCCCAACATGTCCAAATGATTACAGACCGGTGGCACTCACCTCTGTGGTCATGAAATGTTTCGAGAGGCTGGTCAAGGACCACATTTGTGCCTCTCTCCCCAGCGATATGGACCCTATGCAATTTGCATACAGGACAAACAGGTCCACTGATGACGCGGTCTCCCAGGTACTGCACAGCACTCTCTCCCACCTTGACCGTCAGAAGGGGGGCTATGTGAGACTGTTGTTCATTGACTACAGCTCAGCGTTCAACACCATAGTCCCCACCAGACTGGTGGACAAGCTGATCGAGCTAGGCCTGAGCTCCGCCCTGAGCGCCTGGGTACTGGACTTTCTGAGTGAAAGACCCCAGGCGGTCAGGGTGGGGGGTCAGACCTCCAACACCATCACCCTGAGCATCGGGTCCCCCCAGGGCTGTGTTCTAAGCCCCCTGCTGTACTCACTCTACACACACGACTGTGTGGCCAAGTTCAGCTCCAACTCCATTGTGAAGTTCGCCGACGACACGGTGGTGGTGGGGCTGATCTCGGACAACGACGAGAAGGCCTACCGGGAGGAGGTTGAGGTACTGGAACGTTGGTGCCAGGACAACAGCCTGCTCCTGAACATTGGTAAAACCAAGGAGCTGATCGTGGATTATAGGAGAGGACAGCGGGAGACACACACACCACTGAGGATTAACGGGGCTACCGTGGACAGGGTGAGCAGCTTCAAGTACCTGGGGGTCCACATCTCAGAGGACCTGACATGGTCAACACACATAGGCACAGTAGTAAAGAAAGCGAAGCAGCGCCTCTACCACCTGAGACAGTTAAGGAAGTTCAGAGTATCGGGGAAGATACTTCAGTCCTTCTACTCAGGAGCTGTAGAGAGCATCTTGACCGGAAACATCACTGCCTGGTATGGGAACAGCACGGCACAGGACAAGAAGGCCCTACAGAGTGTGGTGCGCTCAGCCGAGCGTACCACGGGTATTGCGCTACCTCCCCTGCAGGCTCTATACAACAAGAGGTGCAAATCCAGAGCCTGCAGGATAATGAAAGACCCCCACCACCCCAATAACAGCCTGTTCCAGCTGCTGAGGTCAGGCAGACGCCTGCGAATTCTAGAGACTAAGACGGAGAGGCTTAGGCTAAGCTTCTTCCCCCAGGCCATCAGAGCCTTGAACAATGAACATCGAGAGACACAGAAACTGAACTATCCACACACAAGTACAAACACGACACGCACGCTGAGCACGCTCACACACTAGCAGCCACTTTAACACTCATGCCGCACACACGCACACTTATGGCCAGAGGAAAGGCCACTTAAAATAGTATAACATCAGGAACAGTGTATTGCACTACTAAAGCTAACTAGCATGTCCTATATGCTCTGTAAATACAAATGTACAGATACCGAGATGGCACACCATGTACCTGTTTATTGCACTGTTTTATTGGATTCTATTAATATGTTGTACCACTGTATTTTATTGGATTCTATTATATGTTGTACCACTGTATTGCACATCGTCGCGGGCAAGACCAGCCGCATTTCATTGTATACCTGTATGCCGTGACAATTAAAACTCTTGAATCTTGAATCTTGAATCTTGTACAATAGGGGAGAGGTGAAATGAGAATGTACACCATGTACTGTATGAGTGATATTGGGTGAGTAGATAGATAGGAATGGGTGAATCACGTAAACAGGTGAGAGTGAGGTGAGGGCTGTTGTGCTATACTATGAGGCTATGCTAAATGACAGGTAATCTCTCAGTGGTGTGCGTGGGCTGAACGAACAACATCCCGCCCTTTGCACAAGTCATATTTTGGGAAGGGGGTAAACTTGGAGTTTTTAATTATGTTCCGCACACACACACAAAATGTCACACGTGTGTTCCATTAGTGGTTAAAGTAACGTTGTATTCGCTCGGTACACAGCGCGTATACTGTGTACTGTTACACCCCTACTGTACAATATGGTTGGGATATTATAGGACTGGTCCTCTAGACCTTATCATACTCACTCCAACGGCTTACACTTCATATGGGATATCTGCTTTTAGCTCCTGTGCCCCAGACACATGGAAGGTCTTGCAATGTACATTAAAACGCAATACTTTTCGTATCCTTTGGACAGTTCAAATCTTTAATGCTCAACCATTTCACCCCAGTCTGCAGTTGTTTTTAATTGTTTTATTGATTGGCTTTCTTGTTGTTTTTTTGTATTTATTGTGTGCTGTATTTCTGAAATTAGAGTTGAACTCTGAATTCACTCAATGAATCAATCTTCTCTGGGGGAAAAGCTATTGCAATGTGTTTACAGGTGTGTTTTGTCGATTGTAGATGTATAAATACTTAAATAGGTAGCAGCAATACTGTTCTCTATTGTGAGTGCAGCTGCTTGTTACAGTACATGTGGTCCAGGGGAATGTGGATGTATGTGGAGGTCTGTGGAGGAGGCTTAATGTAAGGAATGGCTACTGAATGCTGATGATGGAAGATTGCAGGGTTTTGTGTTTTAGTTGTTAGTCTATAAAGCCTCCCTTCAGCCCAAGGTCATCATTTTACTTTGTTCTGTTTTCCGCTCTCTTCCTGATAGCTTTTCTCGTAATTTATTGTATTGTTCTAATGAAATTGACTGGTAGACCTTAAGTGTCCAGGTTTTAAGACATGTCCATATTTTTTCTTTTAAGGTTATCAGGGTTCCCCCACACACGTGCGTGCACACACATAAATAATGTGCTTCCATAAAGACCGCTTGGTGCTTGCCGTTATAGATAGATGTGAGATGCATATAATGTGCTTCCATAAAGACCGCTTGGTGCTTGCCGTTATAGATAGATGTGAGATACATGTGTGTGTGTTTGTTTGTTTTTTGTTTATGTATGTGCGGGTGCACATGTGTAGATGTGTTTTTTTGTATTTGCGAGGCTGTGCCTGAGTGCAAGAAAGTTGCTCACTCACTTACACAATCAAGGACCCAAAATGATTTCCTCTCGAGATGAATTCAAGTCAAGATCAAGACTTATGCTGGGAAGTCAAGTCAAGTCAAGTCAAGAGTTTTAATTGTCACGGCATACAGGTATACAATGAAATGCGGGTGGTCTTGCCCGCAACGATGTGCAATACAGTGGTACAACATATAATAGAATAAAAAAATAAAAAAACAACATTGTGCAGTAAACAGGTAACAGGTAACATGGAGTGACATCTCGGTATCTGTACATAGTTATTTACAGAGCATATGGGACATGCTAGTTAGCTTTGGTAGTGCTAGCCGTAGGGAACGGACCAGGGCTGCAAAATGTACATTTAAAAATCTAGATCTTAGTAACTCTTGGAGATTTTAAAACATCTCTGTTTGTACCTGTCTCGGACCGGCCAAAAAAGAATAATAATAAACTTAGGCCATGTATCATATTTCTAAATTGCATATGATGTGGCATGTGATAGGGCAACTTCTCAGAAACTCTTTGTGACCTAGCAATGCAGAGGAATTACTGTTTTAGTTGCTGGACACAGAGTCAAATAGGTTGGTTTAATCATTAAGTCAATGGAACAGCACCAAATTGCCAAATTATTCTTAATTCCAAAACACTTTGTTGAATAACTTTTGAAAAGCTCGTCATTATTGTAATGACATTTCAGGGCTGGTGGAAAATATGAAGTTGATATAGGAAAGTGTATTTCACAATAATACAATGTGCACATTTCCATTGAATATGCACATCAGTCCCATAATATATGCACTTACTGACATTACAAGCATTATTAGGACATTTGATCAATGCATTAACAATGTTTGTGCATGAAACAATTTTTTTTATCCACTTTTTCTCCTCCATTTTTCTATTTTCTCTCCATCCCAATTTAGCTGTGCCAATTCCCCCCCCCCCTGTCTTGATCGTTGCTCGCATGTGCCCCCCACTGGCCGGTGGTAGGGAGGATAGAAGCCCATCACATGTCAGGAGGCAGCCAGTCACTTCTTTTCACCTGCCAGCGCGGACTCTCATTGGCGAGGAGTAACGTGTAGGAAGCTCACACTGCCCCCGCCATTTTCCTGTCTTTGCTGTGCAGGCACCCTGACCGACCTGTAGGAGTCGCTGTTTACAACGTCCAGATTACCACCCATCGACTCCCCTCCCGCTAACTCTGCCAATTGAGTCAGTATGATGGCCGGCCCAAGCCGGAGGCAACGCTGACAGCCGGATTCGATACCGGTGTCTCTTGCGTTGGTGATTTGTGCAATGTCCACTGCGCCACCCAGCCGCCCTGCATGAAACTATTTGTAACTAGACTACTCTCACTGGCACACACACACTTGCATGCCCACATACACACTCACACACACAGACACACATGAATGAATGAATGAATGAAAACTTTATTAACAGATTGCAGAATGGGTACAGTACAGTACAGCTCAATACATACAATTGTTAAGGGGATGCAGACCAGAGAAAGACTTTCGTCTTGTTTACATCAGGGTCCCCCATTTTCAATTCATCGTAACATATATGACATACATGACATACAGATAGACAGTACTGCTACATCTATACATTTATGACATACCAGATTTGCAATTACAGTACTGTTTGTGATACAAAAAGAGTCCAGAAAGAAAAGAGTATATACATTAGGCGTAGAAACTGTACATTGGATTGGGTAGGTGGGGGTGGGGGGGGACTGTACATTGGAGGTGGTTGGGTGGGTGGGGGGGGGGGGGGGGTTGGGTAGGAGTGGGGGGGGGGGGGGGGGGGTTGGGTAGGAGGGGTGGGTGGGGGACACTGTACAACTGTACAAACAACACTGTACATTGGATTATTGACAAGACCATACTTGGTAATTTACTGTACATTGGAGGGGGTTGTGTTCGGACATTTACAGGGGCCAGTTTCGAGTTGCAGTCTCCCTTAGGTGTTTTTTGAGAGTGTTTTTGAAAGTGGGTAGTGATTCACATTCCTTTACAGCTTTGGGTAGGGCGTTCCACATTGATGTGGCATAATTGCGAAACGTGTTTAGTCCCTTGTTTGAGCCGAATCTGGGTTTAACATGATTTGTGGAGCTCCCTCTGGTGTTGTGATCGTGGTATTCACTGACCTTTGGGAAGTATTTTGTCATGTACATGGGTACCTTGGTCGTGTAGTGTATCTTGTAGACCAGGCCCATTGCAAGTTGCTGTACTCTGTCGTCTACTCTAAGCCATCCTAGGTTGTCAAAGTGGGTAGGGGTGAGGTGGGTTCTAGGAGTAAGGTCAAGCAGTAGTCTGACCAGTTTGTTTTGAGATGTTTGTAATTTAGTTTTTAGCGCCTTTGAGGTGCTTTGGTACCATGAGGTGCAAGCATAGTCGTAGTACCCTTGAATGAGTGCTCCTGCTAGAGTCTTCAGGGTGTTCTTGTTTACCAGTGAGGAGATCCGGTACAAGAATCGTGTTCGTTGGTTGACTTTTTTTATTACATTGGATGCCATTTTGTCACAGGAAAGATTTGCCTCTAGGATGGAACCCAGGTAGGTAATATCTTCTTTCCTTGTGACAATATTGTCACCCACTGTAACTGAGAAGCCGTCGGTCTTGCTGAGTTTGTTATTTGAACCGAAGAGAATGGACTCTGTTTTGCCCATGTGTAATGATAGTTTGTTATCAGCGAGCCATATGCAGATTTTGCCTAGTTCTGAGCTGAGGGTTTTTTCTACCTGTAACTTGTTCTTGTCAGAGACCAGCAGGGCTGAGTCGTCCGCAAACAGGAACAAGTTGCAGTCACAAGCTGACGACATGTCATTTGCATAAATTAGGAACAGTAGCGGACCTAGTATGCTTCCTTGTGGAACACCACAGTTTACTGTGAGGGGGGGGGATAGGGTACCGTTTACCTCCACCATCTGCTCTCTCCCCTCCAGGTAGGATCAAGGGGCAACAGTGGCTCTGGAGGTAGAGCAGTCGGCTGGTAATCCAGAGGTTCCCGGTTCGATTCCCGCTCCTCCCGGGCAGCGTGTCGAAGTGTCCTTGAGCAAGACACTTAACCCATAATTGCTCCTGATGAGCAGGTTGGCACCTTGCATGGTTGCCTCTGACGTCAGTGTGAATGTGTGAGTGAATGGGTAAAATGTGAGGAACAAATTGTAAAGCGCTTTGGATAAAAGCGCGATATAAATGCAGTCCATTTACATCAGGAAATAATTTTAAGATGACATGCTTAATCCTAAAATAACAATGGGGTAAAGCACATTTATATGATTTCTATTAAGTGTATCTCTCTCACTAACTCTCTCACACACATATTTAATGAGTAACACATAAAATATGTTTAATAAGTTACCTGCTTCAGCCTATTTGTTCCTTCAGATTGACACAATAATGTGTAAACATGAAAGTGCCCAAACATAGGAATTTGATTTCACTGACTAGTCGTTTAATTTACTACACATTATTATTAAAAAGGTGATCGCTAGATTTTGTAGTCGTCCCTGCCAACAAAATATTTTCCATAACAAACAACATGTATAGAATCAGAATCAGAAAGGCCTTTATTGCCAAGTAGTTTGCACATACAAGGTATTTGATTTGGTCGTTTGGTGCGACATTAACAGACAGATAATTAAGGTAGAATAAAATAAAAACTAGAATAAAATAAAATGGAATATAATCTAAATGAAAATAAAAGTACAATAGAAAAATAAAATAGGCCAGGGCTGTACGATGTAGTCGGTACACTAATTAGAATAAAAATAACAACACAGTGGGATGGAATATTTAACAGGGCTGTGAAAGACATATTTTGTGGTTGAAATTTCACAGGTAGAAGCAATATTGCAATAATCATTGAAGTGAACTGACTTTGAATGGCGACGTCTATTTCCATAATCCATAATGTAATTTTAGCCATCTTAATTGTTAGTTTCATTGTGCATTGTGTGTTGAGTACTGACTTTTAATAACTTTGTTTTGCAATAATAATTGTTTTTGTATGTTTTTTTGTGTGGACCCCAGGAAGACTAGTTAGTTGCCATGGCACCAGCTAATGGGGATCCGTAATAAAATCAAAATCAAATCATACAGTCTTTACTTGGCACGGGACCCCCTAGCACCCTACTAGCTACGGTGTGGAAGTTTCTCTCCTGGTTAACGGCCCTCCCACCATCTGTTGCAACTTCAGCCAACTTGTTATCGTGTTATGCAGCTGGCTCAAAGGCTAATGAGACAATCACACCAGCCTTGATGTGAAAAGGTGTTCTCTCTCCATGCCTGATTGTGCCCTAAACGTTAGTCCTTCTTTTTCGAGCGTGTTGCCGAGGTGGATCGGTTGGTTGATTGCTGTTCTCCCTTGTCAAGTCAGACTGCCCTGCTGTGTTCCAGAGGAGTGCGATTACATGGTTTACATTTAAATGCAGGGCTCTTTGGTGGAGTGCATTTAAATGTTTTTCAGGTGGCTTGAAGGCAAAAATCTTTTACAGAAGGTATGTTGATGTAAAATCTCCCAAAATGTTAGAACTGTTGTGAAAATTATGACTGAATGATCACTATCCCCCTGAGTACTAACAGAATCAAACCATTTCACATATCCAATCTGCTTCCCAGAAGAGATTGCGTAATCTACTTGGGTTACCCTGATTGGCCCATCAGCCAGTCTGTCAGTTGTCAGTAGTTGTAAATGACATCCTCTAGTCTAGCTAGTCCACAAACAAGTAATGAAACTAGTTTGCTACAATTGAATACATGTTAGTGGTTGAAAAACATCCACAGCGACTGTGACACTTTATGTATGACCTGCTAGCACAATTTAGCCAATGTTAATCTCCCATAGTATCCGATCATACTGGTCCCATGAGTTTGTTTACACTTGAAAGTGTGGGTGATAAAGACTTGTCTTCTCATAAGGACATGTCTTTGTCCCCTCCTTGTTGTCCTTGTTGTTAAACCTCCACTATCTGATACAAAGGGGGGGGGGGGATGACCGGGTGAGGGTGAGAGGGTGAGGGGCACATGCATGAGGGGGAAAGGTGTTAGGGTCTAGGATGGGGGGAGGTAGGTGTTAACAGAAGGCCTATGAAATGAATTGTTCACCATATATTGAAGGACCAGTACAATGATGAAGCTTATTGTGGAATGTTAATGCCAGGAGTGTAATTATTTTCAGATTCAGATGTTGCATTTGAATTGTTATAGCCTAACTGATTTAGTGCACCCTATCTGAGCACAGCCAACTGTCAGTATGTTGAGGGGGCATGACCCTCTGTTCACCGAGAGGACACTCAGACTCTGAGTATCATAATACATGAAGCTTTTGTGAGAAACATATAATAACTTACTCAGTCGATGAATCCGGTTAATACATTTTATTAACTCAGAATGAAAGTATCAATTACAAAGTCAGAGAGTTATGGCGTGTCCCCCTCCCCTCCCCTCTCCTGGGTATAAAGGACAGCTCCTTCCCGGGGGGTCGTCCTTTTCCTCCTTGGTGATGAAGCTGGTCACTTGGGGGCCATCCAAGCCATATTCTCTGACTTTGTAATTGATACTTTCATTCTGAGTTAATAAAATGTATTAACCGGATTCATCGACTGAGTAAGTTATTATATGTTTCTCACAAAAGCTTCATGTATTATGATACTCAGAGTCTGAGTGTCCTCTCGGTGAACAGAGGGTCATGCCCCCTTAACATACTGACAGTTGGCTGTGCTCAGATAGGGTGCACTAAATTAGGCTATAACAATTCAAATGCAACATCTGAATCTAAAAAGAATTACACTCCTGGCATTAACATTCCACAATAAGCATCATCATTGTACTGGTCCTTTAATATATTGTGAAAAATTCACTTCATAGGCCTTCTGTTAACACCTACCTCCCCCCATCCTAGACCCTAACACCTTTCCCCCTCATGCATGTGTCCACTCCCTCACCCTCTCACCCTCACCCGCCCCCCCCCCCCTTGTATCAGATAGTATCAGTATAAGGTGACCTCACAGAAGAGTTGTGGTGACGTCAAGTCCTCTACCAAACTCCTAAACTAATTTGTATTCGATTTACCATGTTTTAGCAAATACATTTGTATCAAACCAAGATGATTTGACCAAGCGCATTCTTAGCCCCTCTGGTTTCCATGACAGTACTAATGGGAGGGTGATGCTGTTGATGCTGATGGTAGCAGCCGATTATTCAGGTCATGGTGCTTATGGTGATGATGGTGCCAGTAGGGCTGTGCAATATGAAAGAAATGTATATCACGATAATCACAGAGCTAAGATAAATTACGCAATTGCTGTTCATGGCACTGAACTGCATGATAATGAAAAGTGTGATATCAAACCAAAGCTCTGTTATTTTAAATGACACCCCCTCAAATAGTTTCGAGAGAGTAAAAACATGGTTATTATTATCATACATTGAGATGACACAATATCACAATGTCCTAACTTCATGACGACAGGATCCAGATACATTTTTCCAATGCACACCTGGGCCCTCATTTATCAACAATTCTTAGAAAGTGTTCTATTTTCGTTCTTAAGCACAGAATTTAGAATGTGTGTACGTACAGAAAAATCAGGATTTATCACACGTGCGTACACAGGTTCTACGCACACTCCGTGTTGATAAATGCCACTTGTTCTACGCTCCGCGTTCGTGCACGGTTTTACGTATTTGCATATAGCACCGCCCGTAATTAACCATTGTAATGGGAATTATTAAAGGACAAACGATGAGCCGTTTACATTAATCATTCTGAGTCACGTTTGATAATGATAAGGTTTATTTAACAAATAATAATAGAAAAGTGATTAACAAATAATAATAGAAAAGTGATTAACAGGTAATAATAGAAAAGTGATTTACAAATAATATAGAAACGTAATTTCCACGTGGCCACGTTGAAAGGGCAGCCACAAAGCCAGAGGCAGGTATGTTACCATTAGCGTTTGGCTGAGGACTGACCCAGAACGCTGTCCACATGCCTGTCAAATACACAGTTGCCAGACATAACAATATATCAGATATGATGACTTAAGGTAAGCAGAATGGTTTTCTCAGAAACTAGAAACAGACAACAACTCTGTTATGACTAAGATGTTAAAGAGACATGCACACATTAACCAGTGTAATGGGAATTCTCTAACCTTGGGTTATGGCTGGGCTTTATAACAGAATACTCTGTGTGTCCTTTAAAGAGACACACACACATTATGCCGATCCTAGTGTAACAGTCTGTAAAATGATAAAACCATAATGACATGATAATATTTCCACGACACCATATACGGTCATGAAACACCCCCATGAAATGTGGAAAAGTGGACTAAGCCGAGCGAACGCCTGGGAGAAATACGCGACAGGCTGACAGACATCTATTAACTTCCTAAAGACCATTGCTGCCTCAGGGCAGCGCAAACACTAATAAAGACCGTTAACCACTGTTTGCCATTGGTGTCATTAATAACCATGCTGGAATATGACTGCTTTTTCTTCGTTTCGTTAGATAAATACCCAGGGATTAAAGTTCTCCGTCAATTTCATTCCAAATCGCGACGGATTTTCCGTCAATCTTCTACCTGCATATGATTTGTAGAGGCATACAATCTATTTTGATGTCGGTATTTGGTAGCCTATATAAACAATAATACAAGAGCATATACAAGAACCTTTCTATTCACATAACTGCACTTGTGATGGAGCTTTGACAGTTACATGGGTGGTACAGACAGTAACAGTCTATTGCTCGATCCATCTCCAATATCACGATGGACGTGCCATGTAGCCTATGTATAGCCTGCCTATGTGATCAATAAAAACGCGAACTTGAATCCCATCATCATATTTATATGTTGTGTCTGTCCACTATGTTTGTTACTTTGTTATTTTTTCCCCCTATGTAAAGCGACATTGGGTCTCTTGAAAGGCGCTATATAAAATGAAGGTATTATTATTATTATTATTATTATTATTATTATTATTATTATTATTATTATTATTATTATTATTATTATTATTATTATTATTATTATTATTATTATTATTATTATTATTATTATTATTATTATTATTATTATTATTATTATTATTATTATTATTATTATTATTATTATTATTATTATTATTATTATTATTATTATTATTATTATTATTATTATTATTATTATTATTATTATTATTATTATTATTATTATTATTATTATTATTATTATTATTATTATTATTATTATTATTATTATTATTATTATTATTATTATTATTATTATTATTATTATTATTATTATTATTATCACATCTGTGCGGGAGCTCACAAATAGACTGTCTTTTAGTCTCAGTGAAGTTTCAACGGAGGTCATCTATTCTAACCAACAAATTGAAGTAGAAAGCATTTCGTTGTGACCAATCTTATTTGGAAACATGACACACAAAATAATAGTATTTCGCTTTTTATTTTAAACAATATTTAATCGCATTTGGAGGTGGGTGTTCTGCGTCTGCCCCCCCGTGCCAAACAAGCAGGCCAACCTCTTGTTCGAGAGTGAGCCCGTTATAATTACACTACTGTCGCTATTTTACAATTGTTGGAAGTAATGCACGAAAGTTTATTTCCGCGTCTGCAGTCTCCATATTCTACCGCTGGGCGCCAGGTACGCACGGTCGGAGCTGTGCGTATATATACGCACAAAGTCAAGCACACGTTCAAATTGATAAGTCCCACACTTTGCTTAAAAATTATCGTACGCACGGGTTACGCACATATCTGTGCGTACGCAACATTGAGGGCCCAGGGCTACGGGATGGCGTGCTGTCCGTCCTCTGGGCAGAGGGAGGTGAGGGGAGGCAGAGGGAGGTGAGGGGAGGCAGAGGAAGGGGAGGGGAGGCAGAGGGAGGTGAGGGGAGGCAGAGGGAGGTGAAGGGAGGCTGTGACGGCTGGATTTGGAGCAACACAGCAGGAAACCATCAACAATTTCCTGTGTCTCCCTGGGTGTTCAGACTAGACTTCCTCTTGGAGCAGGGAGACAGCATGAAATTCCCAGATTAAAACTGAGTGTGCGCATGCGTGTGTGTGTGTGTGTGTGTGTGTGTGTGTGTGTGTGTGTGTGTGTGTGTGTGTGTGTGTGTGTGTGTGTGTGTGTGTGTGTGTGTGTGTGTGTGTGTGTGTGTGTGTGTGTGTGTGTGTGTGTGTGTGTGTGTGTGTTTGTCTGTCTGTCTGAGTTTGTAGGTGTGCACACACATGCGTGTATCTGTGTGCGTGTCTATCTGTTTGTTTGTCTGCAGGTTAGTGTGTGTGTTTGTTTCTGTGTGTGTGTATGTGTGTATGTGTCTGTCTGTATTTCTGTGTTTGTGTGCGTGCGTGTGTGCAGCAGGTCCCTGTTTGGTAGGTCCGGCATGTAGCCTTTGTAGAGCCTGTGCACAAATACCAAGCTCAGAGTGGCTGGTGAACTTTGGAAATGTCAGCCACTGCTCTTCACTGACAGCGCTATCATACACCTCCACAAACTTTCTTTATGCTGAGTGCGACCTACGACTAAATCTTCTGATGTCTCTTCTGCTCTGCGGGTTCTGGATGAGCCTTGTCCTGTGCTCAGCCACAGCCACACGAGTCAGATCTTTAAAATAGCATAAATAATGTTTGTTTTAGTCTGGAGTCTTCTCAATATGTGTGGTCAAGGTCGGGGCCTGTAGAAAGAAGGTTGTCAGACCAAGGAGATGGTTACAGAGACGCTCCTATCAGAGAAAGGTCTAATGTCTGCCATAGTCACCATGGTGACAGAAAACGATTTCTTTATGGCCAAGCTGCAAAGAACCCATGATTTACACTTGAGAGGTTATTTATAACCCATGCCTTAAAGAGATATTTAGTACAACTTGTAAAGTTTCATGTAAGTGCATCTACAAGTAAGCTGATGACCACTGCTGTCCCTGTCGCCCTCTGTCAACACAAACCATTCCTCCTATTCCTCCTCATTCACCTTCCTTTCATTTGGGGGACAAAATCTAGCTAGCTACCCTGCGTTGAATGATATGAGAACACGTGCCGCTTACAGCCGTCACAAATGTGAGTTTGCTAACCTATAGTAGCTAATGTTACATTTCACTTAGAAACTAAATGTGGGAGAATAGCTGTTGTTTATAAGAAATTGGGTCATTTGAATCCTCTGTATGTAACGAAGAAGCCTACCACAAGCCTAGCTAATTGAAGGGTAAGTTATTTTTCATTTCAGCGATAGTTTCTGCGTCTGGTCTATTTCCTCCATGAGCGCCTCTACTTGTGATTGGAGCAGAGGAGCATAACTTCTTAAATGGCTCCTGGTGTGATCATCCTGTTCGCATGAGAATGTCGCTTCGCAGCACTTTGGCATCCGGTGTGTCTCTGACCTTAGGGTTAGTCATATGGTAGAATAACACGATTCTATTTTTACTGGTTTAATTTGCAGAAGTAAACAACTCACGGGCTGTCGTGGGACGGGTGTTCTATAACACCGGCACAACCACTTTACTCTAAAGATCTAAAATAGAATTCTGGTCCCATAATTGTTGAATTTCTCTGCTGTTGTCAAGGAAACATGCTTTGTCAGCGGAGGTATGCAGCCAGTATGTCTTCTCCTGGTGTCTCCCCCATCTGCCCCCGGCTCTCTGCATCAGGGCTGTGGCGTTAGCGCTGTCCGTGGTGCTGAAACATGCTAAGCAGCCTTAAAATGGCACTTTGGCTACTTTGAAAACTGCCCTAGGCGAGCCACAGTCGCCCCCCAGGGGGTTTGTTTGGAACGACGGAGCCAAGAATAACAGCAACTCGGCCAGAGGGGAAATGACAAGAGAACAGGAGTGCAGAGCAACGAATGAATGACAAGACAGAATAATCAGTGGACATGTTTTTATCAAATGGAAATGTTTATTTGTTACTTTTTCTTAATTCAAGAATCAAGAATCAAGAGGTTTATTTTTACAGACATGTGCATGAACAAAGTAAAGTAAGATTCAACATGACCACGTAGGAATTAATAGCAGCATCTGTCGACCAAACCCTGTCTCTTCGTTGTTCAATTGTACAGAAAATTGCAACAATCATGGAGTGGAGTGGATGACATATGAGTGGATTGTACATTGTACATGAGTACAATAGTCCGGAGACGAGAAGTGGTGAATTCCGGTGTGAGCGGTAAAGTACAGGGTACAAATTAATTGTTGATGACGAACACAAAGTGCTGCTTGAAGCAAAGATGCTTGAGGCATAACTACTCACCCAAACAACTGCCTTTGTGCACTGCTGTGGTCAGGCAAGCGCTGCCGGAGTATCATGGCCAGTACAAAAGGAGACTCAAAAGGAGCTTTTATCCCCAGGCCACCAGACTGCTCAATATGGACTCAATGTAACATTAACTCATCCATTCTGCATTCACTGCACACAACATACACATGCCCACACTCACTTTAAACATGCATTCACTTTAGACACTTTAAACACTTTTTAAACATTACACCATATTTTGTCTATTCATTCCTACACATTTGCATTATTTTTCTTTTGCATTTTGTACATTTCAGTTGTGTGTATTGTATATTGTGTACAATACATCGTTTTTTTTTTTTACTCCTTTTACCTTTTTTTACTCTTTTAACTTTTTTACTGTATAAAGCACAATCTCAGGAGGATCATACAGAACCAAGTGTTTCACTCTAATGTACATGTACCTTATATGTGACAAATAAAAACAAAACTTGAAAACTAAGGACAAGAAATGGCCCACGTAAGAATGCAGAGGTAGCGCAAGTTAATTGCAAGTGCATATAATAGCCCAAAGAAGAGAGCCCAGTGTACTCTCTGCACGGGATGCTTGAAACTGCAACTGCGTTGTGAACTTACATTGTTGTTTACGCTCCATGAAGCACTGTTGGTATTGCACACTGGCTTTACACCCTGTGTTGAGCGGGCATCCTAACATAGACCACACTACATTTACATTTTCTTACATTGACAGGGTTCGCACAAGGTCCTTGAAGTGCTTAAAATGCTTGATTTTTTACAAAAAAAAGTCAAGGCCTGGAATTAAGTGAAAACAGCCAATTTTTTAACAAGGTGCTTAAAAAGTCATTGAAATTCAAATCAACTATTCGCATTGAAAGTTTTGTTCATCCATGATAAAAAAATTTCTGAATCAAGACATTTTATTGTTTTTATTTAAAGTGTAACTAATTCTCAGAAATTGGTTTTAAGCCATACGATTTTATTTTCTATAAAAAAAAACATTTAAAAGGGAATTGTATCCTTTTAAATGCCCTTTTAAAATGAAACATTTTGCAGATGCATTTATCCAAAGCGACTTACAAATTGTGAACAACTAGTCAGAGGTGCCTCTCTGGCTAAGGGTCAGTGGTGTTGTTTGTCAAATAGTGTTACACACTCTGAGTGCATAGTAGTATAGACATATTAGTAAATGGTAAATGGTGCATTTATATACCACTTTTATCCAAAGCTGGGTGAATTGTTCCTCACATTTTACCCATTCACTCACACATTCATACGCCGACGGCGGAGGCAGCCAACGCAAGGTGCCAACCTGCTCATCAGAAGCAATTAGGGGTCAAGTGTCTTGAAGGACACTTCAACATGCTGCCCTGGGTAGTATAGAAGTATAGTATCATAGAAGTAGGGTACATAGTAGTAAAAAGACAGTAAGAAGGTTATGTTTCTTTTTCAGATATAGGTCAAAGAGGTTACATTTACAAACTACATTCCACTATTAGATTTGACTCTGTTCTGTGATCTGAGGGGTAAAAAAATGTAAATGCCTAGATCAATGTTATTCACTAATGTAACTGAGGGGTACAATTCCCTGACTGTATTAATAAGTATGGTATCATTAAACCACTACTGTCTTATGTACATTACTACTGGCCATACAGTACACAGGTATATCAGATGAACACTTCCACAATGACACGGTTCCACACAAATCTGGGTTATAATAATATTTATTAGCAGCAATGATAGTATATAACAATACTTTACGTAGAGTCGCGCTTATAAGGCGAAGAATGTGCGTGAGTAAGTCAAGAGCGTAAGTCCATTAGAATAGTACGCAGGAGATAATAAATACCACCGGTATCAATAGGAATTATATCTATGGTACACTAGTAGGGCAGCGGGAGATACTAGTAGGGTCCCTCCGGTTGTAGGCCAGCAGGGGGAGGAAATGTTCGAATGCAAACTCTGGATCAACGGGGAATCAATAAGCTCCAGCTACGGGAGTCGGTACATTACTCCCTTGATCGGCAGACGAAAGCAGCAGCTGTAATCCAAGTATGCGTGCAGCATAGGTGAAAGCCAGCCAGCCTCTCCTTGAGACGGGCTCGAGTGATGTTCCTCACGGGTAAATCCCACACAGTAGTGGGTGTAGACGATTCTCCTCCGCTCCAACAGCCACAGGACCAAAGCAATATAATAATAATCCAGCCGAAAAAGGGCTCTGCATTCACCGGTGTAGATTCTCCGGTGCGCGGTACTTCACATTAACTAGGTCGAACTTGACGTTATTCCACTAAGCTCTGACACTTTTACTGTCCTATCCGCACGCGGTTATAAGTGCTCTATTTAGATGCACGGTTGCTCACTTCACTTGGTCGTTGACTCGTGATGAAGGCTTTAACGTTTGAGGGTAACACGTTTCTAGGTTAACTTGACTTTAGGCTAAGTGCTGCTGTATCCACCTGCGACGTATTTATACATACGGTGAATAATCTAGTACCAGCCTTATTCCTGTCTCGTATTCTTGCGCAGAACCGGGCATGTCCAGGCAAGCCATGGCGGTGACTTTGAACTAGACCTTGGGGGTATGGCAGTGGCGCCTAGTGGATCGCTATCCAATAGGAGAACGAAATATTATGGTCTGTACTAGGTAAAGGGATATTCCGTGTATATGTTCAAAGAATACACAAGGGATATCAGACGATATACAAATACTATGCAATATATATCAAGTAATAAATATATATATTCGGTTTAATCTGATCCTTCGTAACAGCCGCCTCCTAATTAGTCCGCACCTAATTAGATAAGCAGAGACAGATTAACCGCACTGTCCACAACTCAATGTCCGTTGTGAGGGTAGGGCAGTTCACAAAGTCAGGGGTCATGGTCGTCATTAAGCGAGTCGGGGAGCCTTGGCAACTCTATCAGCCTCGCCACGGGTCGGGTGTATGTCCGCCCCTGGACGAGCACTTCTGCCGCTCTGACCTTTCCGTCGGCACCAGTGATCACTTTGTTTACGCGGCCGGCCGGCCACGCAGCTCGGGGTAGTGACTGGTCGATAATCATGACGACTGTGTCCACTTTTAAGTTGTCCCCGTCCTTGACCCGCTTCTAACGGGCTGGAAGGGATAGTAGGGGGGTTAGGAGGAAGCGGGCCTGAGACTGCTTTGATCTGTGCTTGGCTGCGCCACTTCCTCCTCCGTCTGGTTCTCTTGTTTGCTCTGTACCCCGTCTGAGGAGGGGCCGGTTCCGGCCGCCCCATCAAGGAGTCGCTCGGGGTGCTGGGTTTGAGGTCAGCTACGTCTGGAGCGCAGCTGAGGGGGGTGGAGTTCCGAACTCCCTCTTGTGCCCACGGTTCTCTCACAGGCCTCTCGCTTAATGTCAATAGCCTCTCAACGGGCTGTACGAGGGAGTGGCCGGTGTCGCTCGCCTTTGTGTGTAGGCAGCGTGTAGACGTGGGTTGACTGTCAAGTCCGTAGAGGGGGCCCTAGAGCGTCCACCCCAGTCGGGTCTGAACCGCGACTGGGCATCCTTTGGGTCCGATGTGGGCCGCCTCAATTGGGAGAATGAGGTCCGCGTGGTCGGAGCCGATGAGCAGGGTCGGTGTGGCGCCGTCGATAAGCGGTATAGGTAGTTGACGTAGGTGCACATACTTCGCCATCAGCTGTGGGATGGGGTAGGTGTACTGGGACAGGCCTATGTCGTGGCTGGTGAAGACGTTGGTAATACTATACAGCTTCTCGGGCTGGTCCACCGCTGCTATCTTGAAGGAGACCTTCTCACCTTTTATGGTCTTCTGGTCCCTTCTGATGGTGCGTATTGTCATGGTACCTTTGGCACCCCGCAGGCCCAACTGGGCTGCTGCGGAAGCGAGGAGGAGAGTCTTTTCAGACCCGTCGTCCAGGACGGCGTAAGTGTCCAGGACCTTGTCCTCGTAGCTCAGGAGCACTCTGACCACTTTGATGAGCACTCGGGGGGTCCCGCTATGCTGGTCAATGTGGAGCACTCCTGTTGGTCGGTTGCTTTGGATCGTCTGGGGTGGTGCCGACTCGCGGTCGTCCGAGTAGCACCGTGACTCCCAGTGTCTGCTGTAGCAGTCGGAACAGTAGGGAGCGGTCTGGTGGGTCTTTGGTACTGGTGCCACCGCCTTGGCCTGGTACATTACCGTGACGGGCCCACTTTGTTGTCCTGGCGGACGCTTGTTGATGTCATGCAGGACCTCCAAGTGGGTGCCGCCGCACCTGCCACACTTCTTCTTCAAGCGGCACTCAGCTGCCATATGGCTGCGCGCGCAGCGGCGGTGGTCCTTGATCCACTGACTCACCTCGTCCGTGGTCAGCTTCCCGAAAGTGTCGCATTGATACAGCCGATGTTCCCCTTCACAGTACTGGCATTCAATCTTCCACTCCTCTTTCGTCGAGGGGGTGTTGTGGTTCTTGTGCTGCGGTACTGATTCGGCTTGGTGCATAACAGTCACCGACCGGCGGTTATCATTTAGTCCTCGAGGTCCTGGTCTTGGGCTTGGTCCACTCCATACGAACGTGTCCAGTCGTAAGCTGCTGACCTCCCTGGCGAGGAACTCAGACAGGTCTAGGAGGGATGCCTCTGGGCCGTTGGGGTCACGGTGGTCTCTCTGCCGCCGAAAACGCTCTTGTCGGGCGGGAGGGAGCTTCTCTAATATTCTCTCTACATTAGAGTTAGCGTACAGTTCGTATATCCCTTTTTCCTTTTGGGACCCCAGCATCCCTACCAGGGACTGTACCTTGATAGAGAGGTCATCCAATGCTCTGTTGTCTCTGGCTGGGGGGAGACGGTCAATGTCTCTTATCTCTTGTATCACGTAGTCCCATATGCGTCCATAACGTTGGTCGAGGGCTACTAGAGCCGCGGTGTATGGGGTAGTAGAGTTGGAATATGCCAGCGCTATATTGTGCGCTCTGGGCACCTTCAGGTGCTTGAGTAGGATAGCATACTTGTACGTTTCATCCGGTACATCGGACATCATTGTCTCTAAGCACATTCGTAGCTCTGTGTACTGTGCTCTGTTCTCGTGTGTGAAGTCCGGGAACGTCGGTGTGCCAAGGTACGATGCCATGGATGGCTGGCACATCGGTGAGCGTTGGGGGAGAGGCCTCCTGGGCGAGTCTCCCCGTGCGTGTCGTCTTGGGCTGGTACTTGGTGGGTACTGAAGGTCGGGTACCCAGGTGCTGTTCCTCGGTGCTGACGGTGCGTCAAACTCACCCGTGAGTTGAGTCGGGGGTTTGTAGCGCAGTGCCTTGGGGCTGACGTCTGGGCTGTACTCGGCCTCCTGGTCCAGAGTACGTTGCTGCTGGTCGGGGCTGTACTGGGCCTCCTGGTCCAGAGTACGTTGCTGCTGGTCGGCTTGACATTCCTCCTCTTCCTCTTCCTCTACTAGGTCCTGGAGTCTTCTGTTCAGTCTCTCGGCGTGGTCCGGTTCTTCCCGGTTGCTGGGTCTCGTATGGACCGGTCGGGAAGGGGGTTCGGAGACGTGGACAGGATCCTCCTGTTGGCGGGGTCCCGGGTCGCTTGGTCGGGTAGGGGAATGCGTCCTAGACCCTTGTCGTGATGATCTCCGGGAGCTCCGTGCGGAGTGAGGGGGTGTCGCCATGGCAATCAATTTGTCCATCAGCTGCGCCTGCAGCCGGTCGCGCTCTGCCTCGCGTTGGGCATGGGCGGCTTCGCGCACTGCTTCGCGCTGGGCATTTGCGGCGTCGCGCTGCGCATTGGCGCTGGCATGGGCGGCGTCGCGCTGTGCATTGGCGGCGGCGCACTGTGCATCGGTGCGGCTTCTTTCAATGTTCTCTTCCGTCTGAAGGCGTCTGGTCTCCAGTCTTATGCGGTCGTCTTCACTCCTTTGTTGCGCCTGGAAGCGCTCTCGCTCGGTTGCAGAATGTTCGCGTTCACTGAGGGCTTGCGCTTGGAGTTGTGCGTGAAGGCGCTCTCGTTGGTCTGCAGCTCGTTCGCGCTCGGTGGAGGCTGCCAGGGTGGCGATGAGTGCCTGCGCCAGCATCTTGTCCGCTTCGCTGGGGGAAGACACAGGCGGAGGTGATCGGCTTCTGGCAGTGCTCGTTGGAGATCCGTTCTCCTGTCGCGCTCCGAGGAGGTCCATCTCCTGGGTGTGCGTCTCTTCTGGTAGTGGGTCGGGTTCCGTCCCTGGAGGGCTTTCTTTATCCTGGAGCTCTCCGGGGACTACCTCGTTGGCGTCGGCGGGGGGTAAAGTCATGTCAGGTCCCTCCTGGTCCCCCCCGTGAGCTTGGTCAGTTACGTTAGAACCCACTAGGGTCTCTACTGGCGGAGTCGCCTGGTCGGTAGGGTTTGACATACTTTTACTATCCGCTTTATTTATTTTATCCGTACTTAACTTCTTTATAAAGCTAGGTAGTAGACTGTCAGCGTAGTCCTCTAGGGAAAGAGGTGGCTTCTGTCTGCGCTGCGGGCGATCTAGTTTAGGAGAACCGTTTGTGGAGTGTTCATCATCGGCCATGTTAATATTAATATTATATTAATATTACGCTAATTACCCTCCGGCTCGAAGGACCAATTGTAACTGAGGGGTACAATTCCCTGACTGTATTAATAAGTATGGTATCATTAAACCACTACTGTCTTATGTACATTACTACTGGCCATACAGTACACAGGTATATCAGATGAACACTTCCACAATGACACGGTTCCACACAAATCTGGGTTATAATAATATTTATTAGCAGCAATGATAGTATATAACAATACTTTACGTAGAGTCGCGCTTATAAGGCGAAGAATGTGCGTGAGTAAGTCAAGAGCGTAAGTCCATTAGAATAGTACGCATGAGATAATAAATACCACCGGTATCAATAGGAATTATATCTATGGTACACTAGTAGGGCAGCGGGAGATACTAGTAGGGTCCCTCCGGTTGTAGGCCAGCAGGGGGAGGAAATGTTCGAATGCAAACTCTGGATCAACGGGGAATCAATAAGCTCCAGCTACGGGAGTCGGTACATTACTCCCTTGATCGGCAGACGAAAGCAGCAGCTGTAATCCAAGTATGCGTGCAGCATAGGTGAAAGCCAGCCAGCCTCTCCTTGAGACGGGCTCGAGTGATGTTCCTCACGGGTAAATCCCACACAGTAGTGGGTGTAGACGATTCTCCTCCGCTCCAACAGCCACAGGACCAAAGCAATATAATAATAATCCAGCCGGAAAAGGGCTCTGCATTCACCGGTGTAGATTCTCCGGTGCGCGGTACTTCACATTAACTAGGTCGAACTTGACGTTATTCCACTAAGCTCTGACACTTTTACTGTCCTATCCGCACGCGGTTATAAGTGCTCTATTTAGATGCACGGTTGCTCACTTCACTTGGTCGTTGACTCGTGATGAAGGCTTTAACGTTTGAGGGTAACACGTTTCTAGGTTAACTTGACTTTAGGCTAAGTGCTGCTGTATCCACCTGCGACGTATTTATACGTACGGTGAATAATCTAGTACCAGCCTTATTCCTGTCTCGTATTCTTGCGCAGAACCGGGCATGTCCAGGCAAGCCTTGGCGGTGACTTTGAACTAGACCTTGGGGGTATGGCAGTGGCGCCTAGTGGATCGCTATCCAATAGGAGAACGAAATATTATGGTCTGTACTAGGTAAAGGGATATTCCGTGTATATGTTCAAAGAATACACAAGGGATATCAGACGATATACAAATACTATGCAATATATATCAAGTAATAAATATATATATTCGGTTTAATCTGATCCTTCGTAACAACTAACATTATAAGCTCACTATCTGGCAAACTAGAAAGCAAGCTCATTATTATTATTATTATAGTTCAGTGAGCTAGCGAGATAACCACACTAACACAAACCATAGCTCATACGTTTGAGTAGCCGACCCACTTGGAGCTGAAGTGGTCCCTTGATGTGACCACAGGGACATCACCTAATTTCTTAGAATCCATATTCAGCTCCATCCGAGACGCCGACCAATCAGGACCCGGACCTACAAACCCATAAATTATTGAGAATTAATTCATTTTGATGGAGCGTTTCTTACTTTAAACCGGTGCAGCGTTTCTCTGGCCTTTACAGCGCGGGTTTAGCAGCCCAGGAAACTCACAGACCAATCGCACGCGTTGTAAATAATAATCTCAGCATTACGGCTCCATTCAGTGTGTGAGTGAGATGAGATACAGCACACGCAGACAGACACACACAGGCAGGGGAGAGACCAGAGAGCCGACAGAACAGCCAGGGAGAGACCAGAGACCAGACAGACACACACAGGCAGGGGGAGAGACCAGACAGAACAGCCAGGGAGATACCAGACAGAACATCCAGGGAGAGAGCAGACAGAACAGCCAGGGAGAGACCAGAGAGCAGACAGAACAGCCAGGGAGAGACCAGAGAGCCGACAGAACAGCCAGGGAGAGACCAGAGACCACACAGACACACACAGGCAGGGGGAGAGACCAGACAGAACAGCCAGGGAGATACCAGACAGAACATCCAGGGAGAGAGCAGACAGAACAGCCATGGAGAGACCGGACAGAACAGCCAGGGAGAGACCAGAGAGCAGACAGAACAGCCAGGGAGAGACCAGAGAGCAGACAGAACAGCCAGGGAGAGACCAGAGAGCAGACAGAACAGCCAGGGAGAGAGCAGAGAGCAGACAGAATAGCCAGGGAGAGACCAGAGAGCAGACAGAACAGCCAGGGAGAGACCAGAGAGCAGACAGAACAGCCTGAGACATGCGTGAGCCAGGGACGAGTAGACACGGCACGCTCTGGGGCTGCTCCGTTTGACCAACTATCATAATCATCATAATTATTTGATTTGATATTGAAATCATGATTATTAAACATGATTACTGATTGATTTGAGAACATCAAATGGAAACTGAACTTTACATGTAAATATAATTGAACTGAAATACAAGAAGGAAAGAAATAAGGGAAAAAATATTCTTCTCAACCAAAGGCTGCCTTTCTGTCATCTTCAACACGCTCCCTCCTCCCTCTCAAACACGAGCTGAACCTACTGTTTGGGCTTTGGATAGGGGGAGGGGTAGAGCGCACCGCTGTGAAGGAAGGGCATTTACAGCACAGAGACAATAAGAGCAACACGGCATGCGGCATGATAATAATTTTATCTTGATTATTATCTTGTTTTCATGATGGTGGGAAGCCGAAATCGTAATTGTAATTGAAACTCGATTAATCGCCCAGCCCTAGCATGCTCTACATTTCCTAAGAAGAGAAATGTGGACAGCAGAAAAAAAAGCTATTAATCAAGAATGGACAGACTACATGTTCCTTCTTCCCACAGACAGTTCAAAACCAGTAGGCCTTGTATGTTCAAAACCAGTAGGCCTCATATGTTCAAAACCAGTGTGTCTCATATGTTCAAAACCAGTAGGCCTCATATGTTCAAAACCAGTAGGCCTCATATGTTCAAAACCAGTATGTCTCAAATGTTCAAAACCAGTAGGCCTCATATGTTCAAAAGCAGTAGGCCTCATATGTTCAAAAGCAGTAAGCCTCATATGTTCCGAGACTGTATGCAATTATTAAAAGTGGCGATGTGAAGCACCACCACGAGACAGAACACATCTTTTGAGCAAACATTCCCACTCAAATCCGAACTGAGGGCACAGAGAATAAAGGATCTAAGAGCCCAGTATAATCGATCCACCAGAAACACATTCATTCACTGCACAACAATATGCTAACGACATGTTCCCTGTTGCTTGTCTGCATACAGCTGTGAGGCAGTTTTCTCCACTGTGAACATATCGTTTACAGGCTCACCAATGAGCACCAATGTGTATGAGAATGACCCTGACACTGACCCTGACCCAGCCCAGCCTATAGCCAATGTTCCGAGGCAAACTATTCTGAAGGTCCAGATTAATGATTAGATTTAGTTCAACAAAAGGTAGATTAGGCTATCACCTAAAGTCCACATTTATTATTTTCTATACCTTATGTGTTGTTTATTTGTATAAGAGATATATCTTTACACTGTTTATTTACTTGATAGTATTTTTACATGTCCTTTTATCGCACTGTAGACAGCGCGAGCACCACGCACCTGCGTATTGTACGTAAATGCCAGTGTGTTGGAGGAAGAAAAAAGGCTACAGTCCAGTGTAATTTACGAGAGAGCAGGTTTTGCTGGTGAGCTGTGATTGGAAACGGTATCGTAATATAAGTTTAAGGAGAAGTGGAGTAACGTAACACAGTAACACATCTGCCGATGTGCAGAAAATAACAGCCGGTGAAGAGATGTTGCAGCAAACAATCCATATGTGCATTTGTTTACATAATGATAACGTACATAAATAACATAATATTATTGAGGGAGGAAAAAAGGGAAACTGATCTGCCTAATCTTTCACCCTGTTAGTCAAGTTGAAACACAGACTCCCAGACATTTGATGCTATATTTTTCATTTTTAACCCAGAGCTTGCGCTTTTGTGCACGTGACGAAATACCTCTCGCGCATGCTCAGTGATGAGATCCGTTGCCGTCTAACCACGCCTAGCTTCTGACAACGAAAGAGTTCAGGAGACAATGCATTGCCTAACCTGACTGTGATAATGCAACGTTGTGAAAAGTGAAAATACAACGTTCCTGTTTTCCCCTCATGTAACCGCAGCCTTAACATCCTGGCAGGACAAACTAGAGCTCACTTCTTAAGTAAAAGTTGAAATGAATGATTTTATAAACTACTGAGAAAAAAGTGCAATCACACAAAAAAGCTACTCAATTATAGTAAATATAATTAGTTACTTTCCACCCTTGGAATCAACCACCACCACTACCACCACCATCACCACCACTACCACCACAACCACAACCACCACCACCACTACCACCACCACTACCACCACCACCCACCACCACCACCACTACCACCACTACTACCACCACTACCACCACCACCACTACCACCACAACCACAACCACAACCATCACAACCACCACCACTACCACCACCACCACCACTATCACCACCACCACCACCAACCAGACCCGGTGCCATGGGCGGGCATTAGGGGGCCGGGCCCGCCCACTGAGTCAGCTGTGCCCACCCTGGTAAAAAAAAATTTTCTTTTTTTCTTTTCAATCAAAGTCGACTATCCAAACCCTTAGTCGGGGACAGCCCTAGTGGGCACTGATGTCAACAACAACACTACTGAAACTAGCACAGTACTCTGTGAGAATTCGTTTTCTACCCTCAAGAACGTCTTTACAGAACATCGCCTTAGTATGCTTCATCGACGCAAGCCCAATTTAATTCAGTTGGCATTTGAGAAGGACTTAACAAAAAAGTTCAGGAATGAGTGGAGGGACAGTGTTTTAAGAAGATTTCACTCAGTCCCCAAACGCCGCTTGCCGCTCTACTAATGATGGTGAGTAGCCTGTGGAGAAATTTTGTTTGCTTTTTTATGCACCTTATTTTTGTCAGTTCAGTTCAGTTTGTCAGTGAATTCAGAAGTGTTGAATAAATGGAGACTTTTCAAAGATATAGAATAGAATAGAATAGAAATGTATTATCCTGAGGGAAATTTGACACTGCAAATCACTCAACATTAAACATTTAGACAGAACAAGTCACGAATAAGAATAACAAAACAAATGGCCTAAGAATAGAATAAAATGAAATAGAATAAAAATAGAATAAAAGATACAGTAAATAAATACAGTAAAAACATACTGAAGTCTACAGTAGGTCCAGGAAGATGGTAACTGTCACTCTGTGCTCAGTGATGCAGTGAGGCACAGTGATGCATTGTATAGTCTGATGGCTGTCGGAATGAAGTGCTGCATTTAGGTAGTGTGAGCCTAGCACTGAACATGCTCCTCCTGTCAGTCAAGTCTGTGTATAGTGGGTGGGAGGGGTTTTCCCTGATGGCCTGGAGCTTAGCAAGGTTCCTCCTCTCCGCCACCCTCGCTAGGGAGTCCAGCTCCACCCCAACCACGCTACTGGCCTTCCTGACCATCTTATCCAGCCTGTTTGTGTCCCCTGCTCTCAGTCCGCTGCCCCAGCAGGTCTGTTATATATATCCGTTCAGTCTGTTTTTGTATAAGTGAATGTTCTTAAGATAGAGAGAAATTAGATTTTTCAATTGCCTCTCTGCTGTTTAGTTCAGCACTGTGGGCAGCGCCAAGCAAGCCACAGAGCCGTTGTCCCAGCTGAAACGTATAAAAGGGAACCTGTGTTGAAAAACCATTGTGCCCCCCCGAGAACATTTTATGCCCCCCCACTAATTTGTTTCTGCAGCCTGGTCTGCCACCAACGAATCCTTCTCCCCCAGTCCCCTCAAAGTGCCAAGCCCTGGAGCCAGACACAACACTGGCTCTCCAGAGGGAAGGAGTGCCCTCTACCATGCTGCTTATGTACCGCATGATTAGTCTCGCTCATCCATGTGTTGTTTACATGCTGTTGTGTGCTTCATTGTAAGGCAGCAGCGGCAGCACAGTTGCTGTGCTCTGGGCCCTGAGAGCAGAGTAAACATATGCATACAGTATATGTATATATACATAGGATCTGCTGTCTCCATGCATAGCGCCGCTCCCCAGTGGCCGCACAAGGCCTTACTAGCTTTGGCAATTCGAATTGGCCTGTAACGTCTGATTCGGTCAAGTCACTTTACACAAGGCTCATAGCATCCTCCTTTCCATGCGGTTCAGCTTGGATTTCCAATTTGAAATATAGTGCTTAAATATCAACATGGGAAACAATGGTTCATGGTAAATGGTAAATGGCTGCTTTCAGCTAACCTGATTGACGAAGGGCAGCATTTCTTCTTAGTCGGTCATAGACTATGGTGTTTTCTGTATAGCGCCGCGGCTCAGTCTCATGTGGGCTCACAGAGCAGAAGGCACTATATGTCGGTTGTCTCAACAGCAGGTGCACGAGGAATGACGTGAGCCTCACCCAAGTATCAACGCTCACTAACCCACAGCTGTTGAATCATGACCTTTGTTCTCACACAGCCACGGCTCTAAATAAGAAAAACGCTTTCGTCAAACCTCACCTCTCACCCCTCCTCTTTCCTCCCTCGTCTCTCATGGGATACCGGGTTTCTAAGGGCTGCCTTGTTGGGAAGCTCGTGAGTGCCCCCTTGTGGTTCCTCGCCGTTTATTTGATGTCAGAGCTGTGTGTGTCTGTGTGTATGTGTGTGTGTGTGCATGCTTTTGTTGCGTGCAATATATTGACACGCAAGGGGGAGTCGATAAGATTTGGATCGATAGTTAGGTGAGGACTGAGCGCTCGGTCCCCCGAGGCTGGCTAAATGGCAGTGAGTGTTTACTGGGTGTCGGGGGGCGGCGTGGTGCAGGTGTGAGAAGTCTTGGTTAGTATGCACTCTTATATGTCCCTCAGGGATCCGTGAGGCTCTATTAAGCCAGCGAGACCTACTGAAAAATACACTCACGCCATCACCTTTGACATGCATGATATCGCTGGAGCCAGCCTGTGGCCTGTGTGTGTGCGAGAGAGAGAGAGTGTGTATGTGTGTGTGTGTGTGTGTGTGTGTGTGTGTGTGTGTGTGTGTGTGTGTGTGTGTGTGTGTGTGTGTGTGTGTGTGTGTGTGTGTGTGTGTGTGTGTGCAGTAAGAATTGTACTACATAGACACGCCTGTCACTCCCCGTCTCAGACCGTATGATATAATTCAAAGTGTCGCCGTTGCCGTCTGAGCACATGAAGCTCACGGCGGCCGTATGATGCGGCTCGGCATGTACGCGCGCACGATACGCGCGCCTCTCACGCGGGAATGACAGCGTGCCGTTTCCTTGTCTCCACAGGAAGCGCTCTGAACCTGACGTGCCGGGCGTTCTTCGGCTACAGCGGGGACGTCATGCCCCTCATCTACTGGATGAAAGGGGAGAAGTTTATCGAGGACCTGGACGAGGAGAGGGTCCAGGAGAGCGACATCAAGTAAGTGCCGTGTGGGACGTTAGGGCCGTCCGCCGCCGATGACGTTCTCAGTCGAATATGCAGTCGGGGACTTTGTCGACCTGTCCATCATCTGAATTCATCGACAAATCTGTAAAGTTTGACTTTTTCCCACATACAGTAATGCAGCGGGAACTCTCTAATCGAGTGCATACTCGAGATGTGCTGATCATCTTAAATCTAGTGCGTACTCGAGATGTGCTGATCATTTTAAATCTAGTGCGTACTCGAGATGTGCTGATCATTTTCAAATGCTTATCATTTAAAATCGACATAGTGCTTACCAGAGATGAGATTATCATTTAAAATTGCAATGCACTCCTCATCGGGATTCCTAGCAAAAGCATTAAAAAACTGCAAACCATCCAGAATGCGCTGCTAGGATCCTGATGAGGGTGCGCAAATATGATCACATCACCCCCACCCTCAGATCCCTTCACTGGCTCCCTGTGGAACACAGAATTGAGTACAAGGTGTCCTTCCTCACTCACCAGTGCGTACACGGTGGTGCCCCTGCCTATCTCAAGGAACTCCTCACCCCCCAGTCCTCCTCACGTTCCCTCCGCTCCGGCACAGCATACCTCCTCAAAGCCCCCAGGACTAAGCTGCACTCCATGGGCGATCGCGCCTTCTGCTCCGCCGCACCCAGACTGTGGAATGCTCTCCCCATCCACCTGAGAGCACCACAATCTGTCGAGGTTTTTAAAAGGGGCCTAAAAACATTTCTTTTTAACAAGGCTTTTGCCTGAATTTTCTTTTACTTTTATTTTTACTTCTATTCATTTTACTATTATTTTTATTTTATTTTACTCTTAGGTTCTTCCATTTCACTGGTTGTTAGTCTTTTTAATTGTTTTTATTCATTTTAAATTGTTTTATTCATTTAACTTTTGTCTTTATCTCCTGTAGCACTCTGAGATTATCACGAATGTAGAGCGCGGTACAAATTGAATCCATTATTATTATTATTATTATTAAAATCTAGTGCTTACCAGAGATGTGTTACTCATTATAAATCTACTGCTGAAGTTCTACTAAAGTGAAATAACCCTTTAAATGCAGAGGACAAATGCATGGTACATGTAAAAATGTACACGGCAATAAAAAGATAATTTTCTATTCTATTCTATTCATGGCCACGATAAAGGCTCTGTGTCCAGAACAGCAACCGTCAGAGATCAGAGTGTACAAGTTGTCCTGACAGTCCGCTCAGGGCAGATATTTGTTCTAGTTGATCCTATACGCGTGTGTCCTCTATTGTTTACGTAAGCTCTTTTAGTAAGACATTTAGTGTGATGTCTACTACTCCATATAAAGATCTGTTGGAGGAGACCGTTGACAGTCATCAGGACACGGCTTCTTGACAGCGCTGCACGGCGACCGCGGGTTCCGTCCGTCCTGCTGTGGTTATGATGTAATGCCCTCCGCTGAGAGCTCTAATGAGCTGATCTCTGAGCCGCCACAGCCGGTGGTTCCAGTGTGATAGTGAAAGTTGAATCTTACTCCAACCATCAGCCCGGTTTCATCACTCCTCTTTAGCACACCAAAGACAAACGTCTCCGCTGCCGTGTCCTGGCGGCCACACAGGCTCACCGCTTCTGACTCCTCTCCCTGTAGAGCAGGGCTGTACGTTAACTTTTTTTGCACATAGCACTGGTGCTACAGAGGTTGATAGTTTTGTAGCACAGGCCAAAATCTTGTAGCACAAGTATAAAACTTGTTATATTTGTAACAGTCACAAATGTGCCTATTGTATTTGTGTTATTTAGTTGCAGTGCCATGTTTGGCTGTCATTTAGTATATCGCCATGTGTTATTATTACTATGATACTCTCATATGCTATTTTCAATTAATATCATAAACAACATAAGGAATATTAGCATAATTTTGAGTGGACTGAAGGAATGAGTCAGCGTTAATAGTTTTAAATGCAAATAATTTATTGAAACATAGAAGTGGGGTCGGTTGGGGGACACACACACACACACAATGGGGGACCCTGATGTAAACAAGACAAACGTCTTTCTCAGGTCTGCATCCCCTTAACAATTGTGTGTATTGAGCCATACTGTACTGTACCCATTCTGCAATCTGTTAAATAAAGTTCTCATTCATTCATTCACACACACTGTTTCAACTCACCACCCCCGCATCATATTGTAGTCTAGTCTGTCTTCAAACTTCCACTCCTCTCGAAACTTGTTTATTTGAATATCAACATTATCTGTCCATCCTCAGTTTACTATAATATACTCCTGTCCTGACTAGTGACTTCATCATCTTTCCAAACGCACGCACGCACACACACACAGGGAAGGGGAGAGAGTGCCCCCCCATTTCCCTTTCCACACTGTGTCTGCTGGCTCTGCCTGTGATCAGGATTAGCTTGTTAGCTTGCTAACGTTGTAGTGATTGTAATGGTACATAAACGTTAATTTCGGGCGATGTGCGCATAAAGGAATGGCGACGGTGCAAAGCATGTAGATGCATTTGACCCGTTGCGAGAAGAAAAAAACACCACGGACTTATTTCGGGACGTGTAGGCGCACTGCTGTGTTAACGCAGCAACCGACCAACGCGCTGCTCTGCTTGCAGAAGGCGCACGGATAGGGCGGATATGACTCGTCGAGTTGTCACAAGAGTTTTTTCAAAATAAGATTATCATATGCACCTGAACGTTGCTAGCTTTCGGAGCCTAGCTGGAGCTGCGCGTGGGCAGAAATGAGACCCGCTACAGGATTTTCAAAATAAGAGTATCTATATGAACCGAATCCCTATCGCACCAGTGCTACTGAAGTAAATCCATCCATCGCACAGACCGCTGTTGCTGTAGCACGTGCGAGATATATGTCGCACTGTACAGGCCTGCTGTAGAGCGCTGCAAACAACACTCTCTCGCTCTCTCTCTCTCTCCATTTTAAATCATTGTGAACTAGAAAGTGATGTGGTGGAGTGTTGCTCTATATTACACCATACGTGAGATTGGGTCTCATTCTCCAACGACTTACAACAAAAAGGGATTTCTCTTAGGGCCATTTGAGACCTTTTCAAGCTGATTTTGGGATTCACCAACCGTCCCAATAAAACATATATAATTAATATTATATTATAATATATTGTCTATATTCATGTCTTGCCTGAAAAGGTCTGAAATGGCCCTAAGAGAAAGCCCTTTTTGTCGTAAGTCCGTTGGCGAATGAGACCCATGTTGTCTTGATCCCAACTGTGGCTGTTTGGGTTCAAGGGTTGACCTAAAAAAGAAATGGAACACCACACAAATCGAGAATTCCAATATGTTATTTCCATGACCTAGGAAGGTTCGGTCAATCAATATTTGATTTGAACACAAGCAACTCTATACCGAAGCCCGGGAAACCAGGAGTAAGACGAGTGAGAAGTCATCAGGTATAATGTCTGGAGCTGCTTTGCTGACAGTGAATGGGAGACACAGAATATTTTAAAACCCAACTGAGCTTTATTCCATAGTGGTGTTTCTGAGTTCTGAAACAGAAAATGTACCCATATACCCGGAACATTCTCCTGGGTGCTCTCACCTTTACCATCTCTCCCAATTAATTGCCTGTGGAGCAGCTTTAGATTTCATACCTGCATGATGACATCACAAATCTCAGTTTTAGGATATGCGAGTGTTCACTAATACCTTTGGACCATAGGATCATAGGAATAACACGTATGAATTATTAAATTGAACATAGTTCCCCTTTTTCCTGTGGCCATATCTGCATTTCACTCTCTCTCTCTCTCTCTCTCTCTCTCTCTCTCTCTCTCTCTCTCTCTCTCTCTCTCTCTCTCTCTCTCTCTCTCTCTCTCTCTCTCTCTCTCTCTCCCTCTCGCCCTCGCTCAGTGTGTAACAGTGTAAAGTGGGGTACAGTCGGGTCTCTCTCTCAGGATTCTAAGACATTTAAAACAAGTCCATAGCCATGTCTCTCCCTCCCCTATGGTGTAACACATTTAAACAAGTCCATTCCCTGGCCCATGTGCATGTTTCCCATTAGGGGCCAGGCCGCTGTTTGGAAAGACTTCAGCTCTGGGGAGACAGCCACTGTCAGATGGTTAACAACCACCATTCTTCACACCACCGCCACTATAGCTATCGCCCTAACCTCAACCACCCATAGCAGCACACAGATAGGATGTTGGGGGGGGGGGGGGGGGGGGGGGGGGTAGCTGAGGAAAGGAGCGGGAGGATAGCTGGAGCAGGGAAAAGAGTGCAGAGAGGGACGGGGGAGATGGGGGAGGGCATGGGAGATAGGGAGGATGTTAGCGAGGTAGGGAGGATGTTAGTGAGGTAGAGAGGATGTTAGTGAGGTAGAGAGGATGTTAGTGAAGTAGAGAGGATGTTAGAGAGGTAGAGAGGTAGGGATGATGTTAGTGAGGTAGAGAAGATGTTAGTGAGGTAGAGAGGTAGAGAGGATGTTAGAGAGGTAGAGAGGTAGGGATGATGTTAGTGAGGTAGAGATGATGTTAGTGAGGTAGAGAAGATGTTAGTGAGGTAGGGATGATGTTAGTGAGGTAGAGAGGATGTTAGTGAGGTAGAGAGGTAGAGAGGATGTTAGAGAGGTAGAGAGGTAGAGAGGATGTTAGTGAGGTAGAGAGGATGTTAGAGAGGTAGAGAGGTAGAGAGGATGTTAGAGAGGTAGAGAGGTAGAGAGGATGTTAGTGAGGTAGAGAGGATGTTAGAGAGGTAGAGAGGATGTTAGTGAGGTAGAGAGGATGTTAGAGAGGTAGAGAGGATGTTAGTGAGGTAGAGAGGATGTTAGAGAGGTAGAGAGGTAGAGAGGATGTTAGAGAGGTAGAGAGGTAGAGAGGATGTTAGTGAGGTAGAGATGATGTTAGTGAGGTAGAGAGGATGTTAGTGAGGTAGAGATGATGTTAGTGAGGTAGAGAGGTAGGGATGATGTTAGTGAGGTAGAGAGGTAGGGATGATGTTAGTGAGGTCGATATGATGTTAGTGAGGTAGAGAGGTAGGGATGATGTTAGAGAAGTAGAGAGGATGTTAGAGAGGTAGAGAGGTAGAGAGGATGTTAGTGAGGTAGAGAGGTAGGATGATGTTAGTGAGGTAGAGAGGATGTTAGTGAGGTAGAGAGGATGTTAGTGATGTAGAGAGGTAGGATGATGTTAGTGAGGTAGAGAGGATGTTAGTGAGGTAGAGAGGATGTTAGTGAAGTAGAGAGGATGTTAGTGATGTAGAGAGGTAGGGATGGTGTTAGTGAGGTAGAGAGGATGTTAGTGAGGTAGAGAGGATGTTAGTGAGGTAGAGAGGATGTTAGTGAAGTAGAGAAGTAGGGATGATGTTAGTGAGGTAGAGAGGATGTTAGTGAGGTAGAGAGGTAGGGATGATGTTAGTGAGGTAGAGAGGTATGGATGATGTTAGTGAGGGTAGAGAGGTAGGGATGATGTTAGTGAGGTAGGGATGATGTTAGTGAGGTAGAGAGGTAGGGATGATGTTAGTGAGGTAGGGATGATGTTAGTGAGGTAGGGATGATGTTAGTGAGGTAGGGATGCTGTTAGTGAGGTAGAGAGGTAGAGAGGATGTTAATGAGGTAGAGAGGTAGGGACGATGTTAGAGAAGTAGAGAGGATGTTAGTGAGGTAGAGAGGTAGGGATGATGTTAGTGAGGTAGAGAGGATGTTAGTGAGGTAGGGATGATGTTAGAGAAGTAGAGAGGATGTTAGTGAGGTAGAGAGGTAGGGATGATGTTAGTGAGGTAGAGAGGTAGGGATGATGTTAGTGAGGTAGAGAGGTAGGGATGATGTTAGTGAGGTAGAGAGGTAGGGATGATGTTAGAGAGGTAGGGATGATGTTAGTGAGGTGGAGAGGTAGGGATGATATTAGTGAGCTAGAAAGGTACGGATGATGTTAGAGAAGTGGGGAGGGTGTTAGTGAGGTGGAGAGGTAGGGATGATGTTAGTGAGGTGGAGAGGTAGGGAGGATGTCAGCAAGGCGGAGAGGTAAAGAAGATACATATGGCATGGTGAGTTTGCATGTGCAGTGATATGGCACAGAGACAAGTCTCATTTCATCCACCACTACAATTCTCGTCTTTCTCTCTCTCTCTTTCTCATTTTTGCTCTCCCTACATCACTCCACCGTCTCCAGGATTCCCCCTCTTATCAGCTGAAGGGTCATCTTTTCAATAATTCATAGCGATATTTCATGCAGTGGATCAATAATGTATTTGATCATGCATTCTTTATTCTCCATCCCTGTTACCCCTAGGCATGCTGTGATCCAGCCAATGGATTGGCTTTACTCTCATAAAGACAGAGAGAGAGAGAGGAACGGGACAGTTGAGTGGGTGAGCGAGAAGGGAGACTAAACATGAACAAATCTCTCCACTTGTCTTGAGGCCCTGCAGCCAACATATCTCCCATCCACATGATACAGTGGACATGGATGTGTTCTACCCAAGTGTACGTCTCCACTTCGTTTGCCTCCTCTATTACTAATGCATCAGGCGCTGAATCTGAGCCTGGAGAAGAACGCTCATACCCTGGGTTCAGAATCTCCGCTGGCATCTATTTACACAACGCGCGTTCGCTATTGATTCAGAGGAGTTCATTTCTATGGAAACGGGAGCCCATAAATTCTCATTTGCAACGGCCTGGGACAGGGCTATTGTTGTTATCACAGCATGCATGACTGGACATTAGCATAGCATGCAGAGATTAATAAATTAGCTAAACAAATCTGGCTCAGCATAATGAAGAGTGTGTGATCGATTGCGCTATAGACCCGGGCCCGGTTCACTTTGTGGTTTGCAGTTGGACGTCGGGTTGAATGAATAAAAGGAATGAATAAGTTGGGAATTGATCACTAAATGAGCCAACACAGTATTATTTGCTAATGAGGGAGTGAGAGAATGTTGAGACAAAACAGTGCCTGCAGCCGTGGACTCAGTTGTGTGTTTTTATCAATACAGCAAATCACCCATAAGGCAAAGACAGGCTTTTACAAAGAGTTTGACCAATTCTGGAACATTTACAATTTCTTCACGTAAAGAAGAGGTGCACCAGTTGAATAGGGATGGGGATCATTAACTTTGATCAATATAGATAACATGTTCCAGACTGCTTAACGAGTCTTTATCCATACTCTTCTATTATTTGGATATTTTGTTACTATTATAAGCCTTTGACCGCTTTGCATTCTTTATTCTCCATCCCCGTTACCCTAGGCATGCTGTGATCCAGCCAATGGATTGGCTTTACTCTCATAAAGACAGAGAGAGAGAGGAATAGGAAAGTTGAGTGGGTGAGCGAGGAGGGAGACTAAACATGAACAAATCTCTCCACTTGTCTTGAGGCCCCGCAGCCAACATATCTCCCATCCACATAATACAGTGGACATGGATGTGTTCTACCGAAGTGTACGGCTGCTGTGTGTTCTGCCGGGACAGTCGTCTAAACTGGTGTGTGTTCTGCCGGGACAGTCGTCTAAACTGGTGTGTGTTCTGCCGGGACAGTCGTCTAAACTGGTGTGTGTTCTGCCGGGACAGTCGTCTAAACTGCTGTGTGTTCTGCCGGGACAGTCGTCTAAACTGGTGTGTGTTCTGCCGGGACAGTCGTCTAAACTGGTGTGTGTTCTGCCGGGACAGTCGTCTAAACTGCTGTGTGTTCTGCCGGGACAGTCGTCTGGGCAGCTTCTCCTTTACCTTGTTCTCCACTGTGCCTGGGACCCTCGTGTTGAACAGTAGTTCAAAGCCTCGCCATGAGAAAAGCGACCTCAAGCTGTGTGGTGGCAGGATCTGTGGGCGACAATGTGTTCTGTTTTGAAAACGGGAGGCTTCAAAGAGCCCTCTCTCTCTCTTCCGCGGAAAGCGATGAATCTCACCACCTCCCTCCCTCCCGCGTCTATATTTATCACAGCCGAAGGAGTGCAAGAGCGCTTCCGCATTTGGCCCTGATTGGCCCCGGTAACGCCCTCCAAATGCCCATTTTCTTTTCCCCCGCTCAGACGCCCAAATGGAATACATGTATATTATCGCAACGCGATAACGTTATTTCCCTGTACATTGCAACGTTAACACAACGCAGCTGTCAACTGTACTTTTTCATATTATCCAAACGAGGACCACATAACGCCATACGAGGACCACATAACGCCATAACACGCCATAATGTTATTTCCCTGTACATTGTAACGTTAACACAACGCAGCATTTCCCTGTACATTGCAACGTTAACACAACGCAGCATTTCCCTGTACATTGCAACGTTAACACAACGCAGCTGTCAACTGTATTTTACATATTATCCAAACGAGGACCACATAACGCCATAACACGCCATAATTTTATTTCCCTGTACATTGTAACGTTAACACAACGCAGCATTTCCCTGTACATTGCAACGTTAACACAACGCAGCATTTCCCTGTACATTGCAACGTTAACACAACGCAGCTGTCAACTGTATTTTACATATTATCCAAACGAGGACCACATAACGCCATAACACGCCATAATTTTATTTCCCTGTACATTGTAACGTTAACACAACGCAGCTGTCAACTGTACTTTACATATTATGGAATACATGTATATTATCGCGACACGATTCACTCGCAACGCCATAACATTATTCGGGCATTCATAAAATTGATTGAATGAAATTGATTGAATGAAAATGTTATTAACAGATTGCAGAATGGGTACAATACAGTACGGCTCAATACACACAATTGTTAAGGGGATGCAGACCAGAGAAAGACTTTCGTCTTGTAATGTGTGCTAATGGCGTGTTAATATGTGATTGACCAGCGTTAATATGAACCAAAGGCTTTGGCGTGTTAATATGTGATTGACCAGCGTTAATATGAACCAAAGGCTTTGGCTTTAATATGGCATATGGCGCGTTCTGGCATCTGTGATTAATGGGGGTCTGAACCGCGTCGAACCAAGCGGCGACTCATGCGAATGCTCGGCGAGCACCTGGGCGAAGGAAAAGGAAATGCGCATTACCGTACTGGCGTTAATGGCGAAGAATGCGGAAGCGATCTTGCACTCTTCGGCTGTGATAGATATAGACGCAGCCCTCCCTCCCTCCCTCCCCTCCCTCCCTCCCTCCCTCCCTCCCCTCCCTCCCTCCCTCCCTCCCTCCCTCCCTAACTCCCTCCCTCCCTCCCTCCCCTCCCTCCCTCCCTCTCCAAAGCCTCTGCCCCTCTCACGGCAAACTTATTTGGAACTACAAATACCATCATCGTCTCATCCCGGGCCTCTTCATGAAAAGCCCACGATACACTTTCAAATACTGACGACAAACCTTCCCGGCAAGCTGTCCTTATGTGCAGTTTGTTTTTACTAGCGGACCGGAGATGACGGTTGAGATCAGTCATTATAACCCACCCACCCAAACTCTTTGATCCTTCTCCTTTCCACTTCTCTCTAGACGTACACAAATAGCCCAAGGAGATGATCATCGATTTCCGCAGGACTGGTGACCTCAGCCACTCTCCACTCCTCATTGGGAATGAGGAGGTGGAGAGGGTTTCGAAATTTAAGTTTCTGGGCGTGACAATGTCTGACGACCTGTCCTGGGGGGTCAGCATTGCCTCTGCTGTGGGCAAAGCACAGCAGCGCCTTTTCTATCTTAGGAAGCTTAAATGGACTAAACTCCCACAGGGACTGATGGTCAACTTCTACCACTGTGCAGTAGAGAGTGTACTCACGTACAGACTACTGGGTGGTTTACTGGCTGCACCAGGGCAGAGAAGGAGGCCCTCCACAGAGTGGTCAAGGCTGCGAGGAGGATCACTGGAGCTAGCCTCCCAGATATCTCCACAGTCTTTACCTCCCGCTGCCTACGGCGTATAAATAACATCTTACTAGACCAGTACCACCCAGCAAACCATCTCTTTCAACTGCTGCCCTCTGGTTGAAGGTACAGATCCATCCAGTCCGGAACCAGCAGACTGACCAACAGCCTCTACCCACGGGCTGTCAGGCTGCTCAACGACGAACATCAACTTGCCCCCCCCCGCATCCCACCCCCACATAACTCCCACTCCCACATTACAACAGTAACTGTGAACCGGACTTGCATTGCTGCACTATACAATACTTCATCCTTTGCAAGTCAACGCCCCCCCCCCCACCACCCCCCCTCCTTCCATCAACTCACTGGACTGAAATATTTATATTTATTAAATTATTTGCACTAGCACTAAATGCACTTGGGACAATGATGGTATGTTATATATTGAGAACATTGGGACATTGATACTTTATTACTATATTACTATTATTATTGACATTATTATTTCGCACATGCTATATCTTATGTTGTATGCCAGTGGTGATGTTCCTAACAAATTTTCGTTGTACCAACAATGACAAATAAAGATCTATTCTATCTATTCTATTCTATTCTATTCTATTCTTCTTACCACAGACACGATGCCTTCCAACACATACACACACACACACACACACACACACACACACACACACACACACACACACACACACACACACATACACACACACTCACACACACACACACTTAGCAGCACGCAAACGTACAAAATCACATTCTCTTCATGTTTATTCCAAATGGTCATGTCTACAGAGGGTGCCGGTGGGCTAAGCGGCGTAGGTAAGGTTCCGGGAAGCGTTATTTCCTCACCTCCATCAGCTCCAACCAGCCCAGCAGGGGACACTCATTTACTTTATGGAATATTACTTTCTCTCCCCCCCCCCCCGTTACCATGGCAGCCGCTATAAAAAGATTTTCTTCTCGTCGCTGTTATTTTATTCCCCCCCCCCACCCCCACGCACTCAGAAGAAGAACCCTTATTGATTTTCATTTCTCATATGTTTGGAGTGCTGAGAAAGGAATTAACATACCATGAAGTACTTAAAGCAGGTTTCATCACACAACACACACCCGTGATACAGGAACACACAACACGTATTTTCCGTTACCGCCGTCTAGTAGATTAAAAAGCAATGAATTCACTGTGTGCCGCGCGTACGCACCGCGGCGGGTTCCGTGGCGCGGCGGTCTCACATGTACCGCGGGGCTGAACCCGCTCAACCTGCTCCGCTCTTTCACGACTTTGAGGTGAAACCAGTTAGATTTTCTATCTATATGCACATTTTAGTTCCCGCGGCTGCACACCCGCGGCCTACCAATGAAGGGGACATTATTGGACCGATTGTGAGTACAGGAATCTCATCTGTAAAGCCACTTATCTGACGCTCTGACGCTGGTGGCGTCTATTTTTATATCTTGCAGGGTCGTCAAGGAGCACCTCGGCGAGCAGGAAGTGGCCATCTCCTTGACAATCGACTCGGTGGAGGAGGGGGACCTGGGGAATTATTCCTGTTATGTGGAGAACGGCAATGGGCGACGTCAGGCCACCATACAGCTATTCAGACAGGGTAAGGGCTCTCTCTCATACCCTCACGACAGCCTCGAGAGGCCCTGGAGGCTCTACAAACACAAGGAGGAAAAGAGACCTCTTCAGACTCAGTAATGTGATTTCAAAGAGGGGGAAAGGAAACAGAATGTGTCCATATTCCTCCTCCGTGACACAACATACAACCACCTCCCCCCGGGGGGCAAAGGTTGGAAACAGACGAGAGGCACCAGAGATTTACTTTGGGGCGCTGATCTCTCTCTCTCTCTCTCTCTCTCTCTCTCTCTCTCTCTCTCTCTCTCTCTCTCTCTCTCTCTCTCTCTCTCTCTCTCTCTCCTCTCTTTCGCTCTCTCTCTCTACCTCTCAGTAGCGGCTGGTGGCTAATTTCAAAGTGGAAGCAGGCAAATTATGCATTCAGACAAAGTGCAAACACACGTGTGCACACACACACACACACACACACGCCAAGTATATAATAGAGTAGAATAGAATAGAAATACTTTAATCATCCCGAGGGAAATTTGGCATAGGCCTACATATAGGAATTACATCTCTCTAGTTCTTGCAAAGATCTTTATCACAGTCTATGATAACACCAAATCGCTGGGTCAATCAGTGTGGCTTGATACACACATGACATTGTAAATTATTTAAGTGCTGAAATTATGTAAGTTAATAACTTAATATGCTACCAGTGTGAAAGGCCCAATTTGTCTCAATGCGTCACATAAACGACACAAGTCTCACCCAAAGGACAACTATCGTACCTGTACAACCATATAGGTTAAAGTAATGTCACATCGTACCTGTACAACCATATAGGTTAAAGTAATGTCACATCGTACCTGTACAACTATATAGGTTAAAGTAATGTCACATCGTACCTGTACAACTATATAGGTTAAAGTAATGTCACATCGTACCTGTACAACTATATAGGTTAAAATAATGTCACATCTTACCTGTACAACCATATAGGTTAAAATAATGTCACGTCTTACCTGTACAACTATATAGGTTAAAGTAATGTCACATCGTACCTGTACAACCATATAGGTTAAAGTAATGTCACATCGTACCTGTACAACTATATAGGTTAAAGTAATGTCACATCGTACCTGTACAACCATATAGGTTAAAGTAATGTCACATCGTACCTGTACAACTATATAGGTTAAAATAATGTCACATCTTACCTGTACAACTATATAGGTTAAAGTAATGTCACATCTTACCTGTACAACCATATAGGTTAAAGTAATGTCACATCGTACCTGTACAACTATATAGGTTAAAGTAATGTCACATCGTACCTGTACAACTATATAGGTTAAAATAATGTCACATCGTACCTGTACAACTATATAGGTTAAAGTAATGTCACATCGTACCTGTACAACTATATAGGTTAAAGTAATGTCACATCGTACCTGTACAACTATATAGGTTAAAGTAATGTCACATCGTACCTGTACAACTATATAGGTTAAAATAATGTCACGTCTTACCTGTACAACTATATATGTTAAAGTAATGTCACATCGTACCTGTACAACTATATAGGTTAAAATAATGTCACGTCTTACCTGTACAACTATATAGGTTAAAGTAATGTCACGTCTTACCTGTACAACTATATAGGTTAAAATAATGTCACATCTTACCTGTACAACTATATAGGTTAAAGTAATGTCACATCTTACCTGTACAACTATATAGGTTAAAGTAATGTCACATCTTACCTGTACAACTATATAGGTTAAAGTAATGTCACATCTTACCTGTACAGCTATATAGGTTAAAGTAATGTCACATCTTACCTGTACAGCTATATAGGTTAAAGTAATGTCACATCTTACCTGTACAGCTATATAGGTTAAAGTAATGTCACATCTTACCTGTACAACTATATACAGTAGGTTAAAGTAATGTCACATCTTACCTGTACAACTATATACAGTAGGTTAAAGTAATGTCACATCTTACCTGTACAACTATATACAGTAGGTTAAAGTAATGTCACATCTTACCTGTACAACTATATAAAGTAGGTTAAAGTAATGTCACATCTTACCTGTACAACTATATAAAGTAGGTTAAAGTAATGTCACATCTTACCTGTACAACTATATAAAGTAGGTTAAAGTAATGTCACATCTTACCTGTACAACTATATAGGTTAAAGTAATGTCACATCTTACCTGTGCAACTATATAGGTTAAAGTAATGTCACGTCTTACCTGTACAACCATATAGGTTAAAGTAATGTCACATCTTACCTGTACAACTATATAGGTTAAAGTAATGTCACATCTTACCTGTGCAACTATATAGGTTAAAGTAATGTCACATCTTACCTGTACAACTATATAGGTTAAAATAATGTCACGTCTTACCTGTACAACTATATAGGTTAAAGTAATGTCACATCTTACCTGTACAACTATATAGGTTAAAATAATGTCACGTCTTACCTGTACAACTATATAGGTTAAAGTAATGTCACATCTTACCTGTACAACTATATAGGTTAAAATAATGTCACGTCTTACCTGTACAACTATATAGGTTAAAGTAATGTCACATCTTACCTGTACAGCTATATAGGTTAAAGTAATGTCACATCTTACCTGTACAACTATATAGGTTAAAGTAATGTCACATCTTACCTGTACAGCTATATAGGTTAAAGTAATGTCACATCTTACCTGTACAGCTATATAGGTTAAAGTAATGTCACATCTTACCTGTACAACTATATACAGTAGGTTAAAGTAATGTCACATCTTACCTGTACAACTATATACAGTAGGTTAAAGTAATGTCACATCTTACCTGTACAACAGTATAGGTTAAAGTAATGTCACATCTTACCTGTGCAACTATATAGGTTAAAATAATGTCACGTCTTACCTGTACAACTATATAGGTTAAAGTAATGTCACATCTTACCTGTACAACTATATAGGTTAAAATAATGTCACGTCTTACCTGTACAACTATATAGGTTAAAGTAATGTCACATCGTACCTGTACAACTATATAGGTTAAAATAATGTCACGTCTTACCTGTACAACTATATAGGTTAAAATAATGTCACGTCTTACCTGTACAGCTATATAGGTTAAAGTAATGTCACATCTTACCTGTGCAACTATATATGTTAAAGTAATGTCACATCTTACCTGTGCACCTGAATAGGTTAAAGTAATGTCACATCTTACATGTACAACTATATACAGTAGGTTAAAGTAATGTCACATCTTACCTGTACAACTATATACAGTAGGTTAAAGTAATGTCACATCTTACCTGTACAACTATATACAGTAGGTTAAAGTGCTGTCACATCTTACCTGTGCAACGGTATGATGATGTCACACCACTTTTACATGTTTTTATGTGTCTATGTTATGTCTATGTGATGTGATGTCATGTGTCTTTACGATGTCTGTATGACTTCGTTCCCCTACCCCCCCCCCCCCCCCCCCCCCCCCACAAGGGCCACAATGGAAATAAGCTCTGAGCTTTTTTGTGTCTATCCTTGGCAATATTCCAGACTGTGCTTCTGTCATGTGTTATTTATATATTGTCAGATAAAATCAATCAATCAATCAATCAATCAACCAATCTATCAATCAATCAATCAATCAATCAATCAATCAATCAATCAATCAATCAATCAAGGAAACTCATAAAGAGACTGCTATCACCAGGTCTCTGCACCAAGACGATAGAGACCTACAGTCTGAACCAAGACTAAACATAATGAAACACACAGTAACATTACAACGGAGCCTGATATGATGGGCTCCTGGGAGCCAATAACCTGGGAGCCAATAACAAATACGTTATTTGTCCCTAGGGAAATCTGTCTTAAAGATAAAGGCTGCCACATAAGAAATATAGCTGCAGGAAGCCTCTACAAGGTGCAGATCACTGATATTGATGTTATGACTCCTATACAAGGTGCAGATCACTGATATTGATGTTATGACTCCTATACAAGGTGCATATCACTGATATTGATGTAATGACTCCTATACAAGGTGCAGATCACTGATATTGATGTTATGACTCCTATACAAGGTGCAGATCACTGATATTGATGTTATGACTCCTATACAAGGTGCAGATCACTGATATTGATGTTATGACTCCTATACAAGGTGCAGATCACTGATATTGATGTTATGACTCCTATACAAGGTGCAGATCACTGATATTGATGTAATGACTCCTATACAAGGTGCAGATCACTGATATTGATGTTATGACTCCTATACAAGGTGCAGATCACTGATATTGATGTAATGACTCCTATACAAGGTGCATATCACTGATATTGATGTTATGACTCCTATACAAGGTGCAGATCACTGATATTGATGTTATGACTCCTATACAAGGTGCAGATCACTGATATTGATGTTATGACTCCTATACAAGGTACAAGCCAGATCACTGATATTGATGTTATGACTCCTATACAAGGTACAAGCCAGATCACTGATATTGATGTTTGTTACGACTGGGGGGGGGGGGGGGGGGGAATAATAATAATAATAATAATAATAATAATAATAATAATAATAATAATAATAATAATAATAATAATAATAATAATAATAATAATAATAATAATAATAATAATAATAATAATAATGACACAGAGGGGCATAGAGGCTGCTAGAATGAGAACAGGACTGACACAGAGGGGCATAGAGGCGGCTAGAATGAGAACAGGACTGACACAGAGGGGCATAGAGGCTGCTAGAATGAGAACAGGACCGACACAGAGGGGCATAGAGGCTGCTAGAATGAGAACAGGACCGACACAGAGGGGCATAGAGGCGGCTAGAATGAGAACAGGACCGACACAGAGGGGCATAGAGGCGGCTAGAATGAGAACAGGACCGACACAGAGGGGCATAGAGGCGGCTAGAATGAGAACAGGACCGACACAGAGGGGCATAGAGGCGGCTAGAATGAGAACAGGACCGACACAGAGGGGCATAGAGGCTGCTAGAATGCATCATGTGAGTGGGATTTCCAGCACAAAGGAAATTCAAATACATCTTTGGGGACCTCAGAAACCTATATTAACTTGTTGAAAGGAGGACATTCAAACGGGACCTTTAAATAACTTGTCCCCACGGTCGGAATAAGCATAATAACATGAGTTATAGTAATCAGTAAGGCCTAACAAAAATAATAGTTGGTTTCAGGTTGGTTGTCAGTTTGGCCATGGGTAGGTAGGGAATTTTTTTTTTTTTTTTTTTATTTTATTCTTTCCCACGGCGACTATGGATAGGGAATTTCTTTATTTAATGAACCCTTTCACTGCCACACGACAGAAGGTTAGCCCTTTACTATCACACAACCGACGGCGATGCTCCATCATTAGCATCATTAGCTCCGCGGATGCGGAGCTAATGATGCTAATGATGGAGCATCGCCGTCGGTTGTGTGATAGTAAAGGGCTAACCTTCTGTATTGTCACAGTGAAAGGGTTAACCGGCTGTCGTGTGGCAGTGAAAGGGTTAAAATGTTCACAACAACATGGATGCATGTACTCTGCCAGCATGTTTAATATCCATAATACTAAATGTTTGACTAAGATTTCTATGAAACTTTATTCTAAAAAAAAAAAAAAAAAAAAAAAAAAAAAGGATTTTTTTTTTTTTTTTAATATATATATTTTTTTTAAAACTCATAAAATATATTGGGTCGCACCTAAATCGGCAGGGTCGGTCGGCAACCTGAAACCAACCATTATTTTTGTTAGGCCTAAGTCAGTATGAAGGACTTGTGTTGTATGCATGCAAGATTAGAATGAGGTGAATAGGGGTTGTAGAGTACAACAGAACACCATAAGGCCCAGACACCTGCCATCCGGGCAGGAGTGGAGAGAGAGTCAGCAGAGAGGGGATCCATGTTGCATGGCCTCCTCTCTCCTGGTGACTGAGATGATAGAACGGACGATACAGAACCTGTTCCACCCCAGGTGAAAATCCGCATAAAATGTATACCTAGGTAAATGGAATATTGCTCCACTTCTACAAGGGCTATTTGCATATTCTTGGTATCTAGGTACATCTATGGACCTCAGTGAATGTCCCCCTCTGATGGAACAGTCCACATTCATTCGTGCGTCATCTCGCGTCGTCCAGACTCCATGGGCACTCTGCGCATGTGCATGCGGAATAGGTGCTTTAAAATGGGCTTTTTCTCTGCCGATTTAGTTCTGATCGATTAGGAATGGGTCACGCCGTGTTCAGGAGAGTGAGGCGCCTAAACGTCTATTCGATCATGTCTCTAGCACCCCCACAGCCGTATCTGCAACCACTTACATCACGGCTCTCATCCACATTCATTCATTTGCTCCCCCCGAGATCTCCTCCCCGATTTCAATGTAACGCGGAAGTGTAGTGGTCTATGCATCCCCTCCACAAAATGGCCGCAAAAAAACTACAATTCCCATGGTTAAAATTTTCAAAATGGTCGCCGTCCTCCTGGTAGACTTCAGTAAATCGAAAACTTAAAACGATATAATGACACTTTTAACCTATTGCTAAACTAACGTATTGATGATAATATACATTCTACATGCTTTTGTGACATTGTTAGTGATGTTAATACTTGAAAACGTTTGATTTTAAAATCGCAAATTTTTTGCATCACTCTGAAAAATATGGATATATGATCATAATGTCATTTAAGGGTCGGTACCGACCCCGTGGGGTGGAACAGGTTGGCTTTTAACTAACTTGGGGACCTGGCTAATGCCAATCTCAATAGTGTACCCATGTGAGGTTTATTCATAATTATTTTTTATCTCTACCACAAAGCCTTCACCTTTTACTGACTCTGTGAATCATCCCATTCATATACAGTATATCTGCGTAATTGTGCACATCTACTCTCTCTGTATACATACGTTGGTAGCTTGTTAGTTCAGTCATTCAATAGAGGTCCAGGGATCAAGAACTCTCTGCTGTACTCTGTATCTCTCAGCGCTACATGACGCTCTGGGCAATAGGAGCGCAGGGGAGAATTATCTCAGTAGCCTTTGCTATTTTAAACGTATATAATGAGGTGCATGGGCAGCAGGGTTGTATGCTGCAGTTGGTGCATTGTGCAATCGATCCATTTCTAGAGCACCAGAAAGAGTTTGGAAGTGGCTTCTATGCAAATTTGCCACACAGCGGGGACACATTACACGTTAACACACGATGACTGATATTCATGCTTGACAGGTGCTTAGAGGAACCCAGGGACATGACGACACATTGTGAAATGGAGCCCTGGTCTATGGTACATGTCACATTTATGACACCTGCCTGAAATGATTGTCTTTTTTTTCAATTATTTGGTGTGTGGGCGTGGGGGGGGGGGGGGGGTATGGTAAGGTTCCCTGAAGTTTCATACAAACCATCCTACTAAGGCAGATGACCAGTGTGACCAGTATGACCAGTATGACCAGTATGCCTATGGAGCAGTGTTGGTAGGTGTGGGGGCAGTCGGCATCTAAATAAATAAATGGTGCTTTTATCCAAAGCGCTTTACAATTTATTTCGTTCCTCACATTCACCCATTCACTCACACACCGATGACGGAGGCAACCATGCAAGGTGCCAACCTGCTCATCGGGAGCAATTAGGGGTCAAGTGTCTTGCTCAAGGAGGAGCAGGAATCAAATCGGGAACCTTCCGATTACCAGATGACAGGACTACTTCCGGAGCCACTGTCTCAAGCCGTGTATCCATTCTGGGCAGCCTTGGAGTTTTATCGTTGTCCTGGCGACCAGGAGCACTAAGTGGGCACCTGTCCACATGGGAGACGAAAACACTCTGTCACTTGGGGAAGAAGGATGTGTTGATTCATCCGATGGGTGAAGTAGGTTAACAGCCACACATTTATGCTGTGCTCTTCAATCTGGTGAGGGCACAAGCACAAGACATAGTAGCTGACTGAGATGAGATGAGATGAGATATTACTTTATTAATCCCCTTGGATTAACTCAAATCTGTAGCACTCAAGTTAGACACTGTTTGACGAACAATCTTACTTACCCTTAGCTGCCAGAGTTGTACCCTTCCTGCTGACTTGTAAGTCGCTTTGGATAAAAGCAGCAGCTAAATGACTAAATGTAAATAATGCTCTGCATGGCCGTGGTGTTAAGGGCAGGTTACATAAATGGTAAATAGTGCATTTATATAACAGCTTTTATCCAAAGCGCTTTACAATTTGTTCCTCACATTTGAGCCATTCACTCACACACCGATGGCAGAGGTAACCATGCAAGGTGGGAGCAGTTAGGGGTCAAGTGTCTTGCTCAAGGACACTTCAACACGCTGCCCGGGAGGAGCGACAATCGAACCGGGAACCTCCGGATTACCAGACGACTGCTCTACCTCCCAGTCCCAAGCCACTGTCGCCCTACATCCTGTGGACTTATCAACAGTGACTTATATTATTATATTGTGAGGCGTGTGGGCAGAATATAGTCCCACATTATTTCAGAGGAACAGGCATTTGAACAAGAGTAGATGAGAAAGAAAGAGTTAATATTGAAATGGGCCGTTGAGATTAAGCCACAACTCAGAGCCCCACGGTTTGGTCCTGAGTAGACCCAAGAGGATAAGATACTGTACATGGTGAAGATTGTGACTATTTATTAATAGAAGACTTGGAAATACAGAACAGTCCGTACGAGAAGGAAGCGCTTGCCTTTGTGGATTATATAGATAAAGCTTGGGACGCTTTAATTCATTCCTTCATACGTGTGGGGTTGTTAAATCGTGACGTATCAACCTTCCAATGAAAAGTTTCCGGGGGTCAAGCTTCCTGCGTCAGCTGAGGCTCTGGTTTTTTTCAACGCGCCTCTATTTCATGACATACACAACATACAGAATTACAGATATAAAAATCTAATCTAATCATCTAATCTAATCAATCTCAAGAGAAACTGAACAATAGGTTACAAACGCATTCATATTAAATAATAACAATATATACTGTCATCATAATGACATGTTTAAGAGGGGGGGGGGAGCCTCAATCTGAGTCTGCAATTTGGTTCAGATCTCTGAATGGTTTTCCTGAGAAAGGTCAGGGGCCCAGGTCAGGGGCCCAGGTCGGGGGCCTCTAACCTCCAGGTGAGGTACGTTATATAACAGTGCTGTACTCTAATAGCTTCCTAACCATTCAAGTGTAACCTGTGCATGCATGCATACGTCCATACTTTTACAATGTACATTATATCATTTCTTGAAGAGTCCTTCACGGGTTCTCGGGTATTTCAAATTCTTTACAGCGCTGCAGGTCAAGAAGACACTTGAGCTTTTCACTTTTCACTAACCATTCACAGAAACTGAAACACTACTATTTTTTTCCAATGAAACAAATCCAATGAATCTCTGGCAGAATAAAAGTATCCAATTACAGGTGACGTAATGTGGAACGAGCATCAATGCCTTCTCATTAATGACACCCATTCTGGCTGTTAAGTGAACTGCAGCCAGCGTCCCGTTGCTCGCGCTTCCTGCACGTGTTCAGCATGGGCGAGCGAGCAGCGCCGCAGTGATGTTTTCTTCCTCGCTCGCCATCGACAAGGAAATTAATGGAGCGCGAAATTACACTGAAATTAAAACTTAAAATACATAATCAATAGTAGGGTAGAGTACCATTTTCTGGAAGAAGAAGAAAGGGTTATATTATGGTACATTTCTGGGCAGATATACTGTATTATGTTACATTTCTGAGTTAGTTCATTTTCCTTAGGTAAGTCTGTAGGTACTGACTTGAAAGGTCAGCATTGTGAACGAGAACCATGGAGACTCAACCGCGACGAGGACCATATAGAATCAATCGCAGCAAGAAGACGGTATGTTTCGTTAATAGTTCACCACCACACTCCAGAGAGTTAACCCTTTCACCACCACCCTGTAGCACATGGGGTCACTGACCGAGTCAGTGCATGAGGACCGTGTAGACTCAATCATGCGTAAAGTTTCGGCGTCCAACTTTACTAGGGAACCTGGTTTTGTTTTCTTACAACACTAATCCCTGTCAAATGCAAATCACTCAATTCTGATTGGGTCTTTTTTTTCTATCAAGGAAGCTACAGAGGCTTTGAAGTTTTAACGCCTCTTTGATGTAGCTAGAAGGTACATGCTATTCTGACGCAGGGCAGTAATATTCTGATGCAGGGCAGTAATATTCTGATGCAGGGCAGTGATATTCTGATGCAGGGCAGTGATATTCTGATGCAGGGCAGTAATATTCTGATGCAGGGCAGTAATATTCTGACGCAGGGCAGTAATATATATATTTTTTTTAATCCTCTTTTTCTCCGCCTGATTTTCTATTTTTCTCCCCATCCCAATTTAGTCGTTATGCCAAATCCCCCCTCCCCTACCTGGTTGTTGTGCGCATGTTCCTCCTACTGGTCGGTACAAGGGAACCCTGAAGTCCACCACATGCTTCCTCCGACACATGTGGAGACAGCCAGTGGCTCTATTCTCACCTGGCAGCGAGGACTCTCATTGGTGAAGCGTAACGCGTGGGAGGTCACGCTGCCTTCACCATTTCCTGCCTTTCGCTGAGCAGGCGCCCAGACCTGAGCTGTAGGCGTCGCTGTCCACAATGGCAGATTACCACCCACGACTTCCCTCCCCCTAACTCAGCCAAACGAGTTAGTATGACAACCAGCCCAAGCCGCAGGGCAATGCTGACTCCGGGAGTCGAGACCGCAGCCTCTTGCATTGGTGACGAGCGCAATCTCCGCTACGCCACCCGACCGCCTAGGGCAGTAATATTCTGACACAGGGCAGTAATATTCTGATGCAGGGCAGTGATATTCTGATGCAGGGCAGTGATATTCTGATTCAGGGCAGTGATATTCTGATTCAGGGCAGTGATATTCTGATTCAGGGCAGTGATATTCTGACGCAGGGCAGTGATATTCTGACACAGGGCAGTGATATTCTGATGCAGGGCAGTGATATTCTGATGCAGGGCAGTGATATTCTGAGTGATATTCTGACGCAGGGCAGTGATATTCTGAGTGATATTCTGACACAGGGCAGTGATATTCTGATGCAGGGCAGTAATATTCTGAGTGATATTCTGACGCAGGGCAGTGATATTCTGAGTGATATTCTGACGCAGGGCAGTGATATTCTGAGTGATATTCTGACACAGGGCAGTGATATTCTGACGCAGGGCAGTGATATTCTGAGTGATATTCTGACGCAGGGCAGTGATATTCTGAGTGATATTCTGACACAGGGCAGTGATATTCTGACGCAGGGCAGTGATATTCTGAGTGATATTCTGACACAGGGCAGTGATATTCTGACGCAGGGCAGTGATATTCTGAGTGATATTCTGACGCAGGGCAGTGATATTCTGAGTGATATTCTGACGCAGGGCAGTAATATTCTGACACAGGGCAGTAATATTCTGATGCAGGGCAGTAATATTCTGACGCAGGGCAGTAATATTCTGATGGAGGGCAGTAATATTCTGACGCAGGGCAGTAATATTCTGATGGAGGGCAGTAATATTCTGACGCAGGGCAGTAATATTCTGACACAGGGCAGTAATATTCTGATGCAGGGCAGTAATATTCTGACACAGGGCAGTAATATTCTGACACAGGGCAGTGATATTCTGACGCAGGGCAGTAATATTCTGACACAGGGCACAAGACAGCACCATAGTCCTATGCTGAGATTTCAAATAAATATACACAGATTCTGAAACACAGCGTTAATTTCATTGGCATCAAAACCATTTTTGTTTTGTTTTCTATCCTCATGAACGTTCAAGGGCCTCTTCTGACTGTCTTTGCTCCTCCTCCTCCAGCCGTGTTTCACCACCACAGCAGTCTGTGTTTACACTTTACACTCCACTCGGTCATGTTGTCTCCCTGCCTCCTCTCACAAGCGTCTCCCGCCTCGCTAACATGACGGCTGAGGGTCTCTCCTCGTGCAGCGGTTGTCGCTTAGCAAAAGGAAGGTAATTTGATGGTTGTTTAAACAGCAAATTGGTCTTCTGCGTTCCCCCACAGACCAGTACACTCGGCATACATTTACATAGCAAGTCCCTGGCTGTCTCTCTCTCTCTCTCTCTCTCTCTCTCTCTCTCTCTCTCTCTCTCTCTCTCTCTCTCTCTCTCTCTCTCTCTCTCTCTCTCTCTCTCTCTCTCTCTTTCTCTTTCTCCCTGTCTCTCTCTCTCTCTCTCTCTCTCCCTCTCTCTCTAGTCTCTCTCTAGTCTCTCTCTCTATAGTCTCTCTCTCATCTCTCTCTCTCTATCTCTCTCTCTTGCTCTCTCACAGGGGCGGAGCTAGGGGGTGGCTACCTGGGCTCAAGCCCCGGATGTATTCTGAAAAGCCCCGAATCTATTTAAAAAAAAATAAAAAAAAATAAAAAAAAAATTAAAAAAATTATTTTTTCTTTTTTTCTTTTTTACAATTCATCATTGTTACATGAAAATATGTTTGCACCAGATTTAGCAGAAGCTAATTTCCATCTGTGGTCTATCCAGCTGCTAACTGTATTTGAGTGAGTTAAGTCTTGGTGTTATGGTAGACTCAGACCTAAGATTTAAATCACAATCAACAAGTTGACAAAAACTTAATTCTTCCACCTTAGAAACATAGCTAAAGTACGGCCATTTATAAATCAAAAGGACGCTGAAAACCAGATCCATGCCTTTATCTCAAGCCGACTCGACTACTGTAATGCACTCCTTACCGGCCTCCCGAAAAAATACGATGATAACTATTTTATTGCAATGCACTATTGCATTATTTTATTCTATTTTACTAACTATTTTATTGCACTGCACTATTTTACTTTGTATCAGTGAATCATAGACGCCTGGCCATAAGAGCATTCGGAGCATCTCTGCTCTCCCACTATTGAACTTGGGGGAGCAAAGGTATGCTCTTGCTCCACCACTTTTTGATCATATGAAAAATATTATATATCCCCCCCCAATATATAAATCTAACCATAACTACGTTATGGTTAACTGAGTTTTATAGTGAAAAGAGCAGCTTTATTGGTCAAGATTGAAGGCTCTATATTGCAGGAAATTGCACGTACAGGTTAATTAAATTCAAAAAAAATCTGCAGGCAAACCACCCCTTGCCTGCACAAAAAAAAAAAAAAAAAAAGAGAAATTGTAAAAAAAAATTAAAAAATACAAAATACAAAAAATAAAAAATAAAAAATAAAAAAAAGGGGGGGGCCCATCTGGGCTAAGCCCCGGATCTCCTACAATCCTAGATCCGCCCCTGCTCTCTCAGTTATCTCGTTTGCACGGGTGTCTTTGAAGACAGACCGGCTCTGTCGGACGTTTCACTCCCACTTTATGCTTTGCGCTCTCAGTGAAGGCGGTGTTTCTGAGGAGGGGAGGACACCAAATCGTTTTATAGACACATTTTCAATCATTTGAGAGAAGCTCTCTCTCTCTCTCTCTCTCTCTCTCTCTCTCTCTCTCTCTCTCTCTCTCTCTCTCTCTCTCTCTCTTTCCTCTCTCTCTAATAATAAATAATAATAAATTGAATTTGTATTGCACTTTTTGTTCACTGGGATCCCAAAGTGCTACAGGGTTAAAACATAGTTAAAAGATAAAATAATTATTATTAAAAAAATCAAATACAGAATAAAAATAAGATAAAAATAGAGCATAGTTAAAAACATAGTATAAACAGAAAATGAAAGACAACAGCACAAGAAAAAAATTATATCACAAGAAAGAAAATTAAATTAAAAGCTAACAGTCAAAGGCCTTTTGAAACAGGTTTTCAGGCCTGCTTTAAAAGAGTCCAGGCTCTGGTGCCCTCAGCTGGATGGGGAGGCTGTTCCACAGGCGTGGTGCAGCCGTGCAGAAGGCTCGGTCACCCATGGTGCAGAGCCGGGTATTGGGGACCTGAAGGAGCAGGCTACCTGCAGATTTGAGGGTACGGGTGGAGGATTGTGGAGTGATGAGTTCCTGAAGGTAGAGGGGTGCTTGTCCATGTATGCAGTTATGGGTGAGCATCAGGATTTTGTAATTGATCCGGGATGAGACCGGGAGCCAATGTAGTGAGTGGAGGATGGGGGTTATGTGATCATGTTTACGGACTCTCATCAGGATCCTGGCAGCGCTGTTCTGGATGTATTGCAGCTTTTGGATGCTCTTACCAGGAATCCCGATGAAGAGTCCGTTACAGTAGTCCAGTCTTGAGAAAACAAAGGCATGGACAAGCTTCTCTGCGTCTGACAGGGTTAAATTGGGCCATTTTAAAATACTTCCTGCTTTCATTCAGCCGCCCCCTCAGCCTTCTCTCTCTCTCTCTCTCTCTCTCTCTCTCTCTCTCTCTCTCTCTCTCTCTCTCTCTCTCTCTCTCTCTCTCTCTCTCTCTTGCTCTCTCTCTCTCTCTCTCTCTCTCTTCTCTCCCCTCTCTCTCACCTCTCTCTCTTTCTCTCCCCTTTCTCTCCCCTCTCTCTCTCATCTCTCTCTCCTCTCTCTCCCTTCTCTCTCTCCCCCCCTCTCTCTCTCTCTCTCTCTCTCTCTCTTTCTCTCCCCCTCCCCTCTCTCTCTCATCTCTCTCTCCCTTCTCTCTCTCCCCTCTCTCTCATCTCTCTCCCATCTCTCTCTCCTCTCTCTTCTCCTCCTCATTATTCTGATGTTTATTTCATGTTTCCCCTCCCAGTATGCAGTATTCATAATCTCTACAACAGGGCTGGGGATGCTCTCTGCTCTCTGTGGGCTCCCTCTCCTTCTTCTACCTCAGAGGAGAGAGAGAGAGAGAGAGAGAGAGAGAGAGAGAGAGAGAGAGAGAGAGAGAGAGAGAGAGGGCACGGCTGGTGTCAATGAAACCAGGAAGTCTTTTAAAATGAGGATGGTGGTTATTCCTCTTTTAAGAGCCGTGGTGATGGAGAGAGTAGGGAATAACGTGTAAGTAGGCCAAAATAGTGAATGGGTGCATTTCAGCCAGTAAGTTGTGGATATTCAGATCGTCACATTCATTTGCAGAAAGAACAACAATGTAGCAAATCCAATTTGACAGATTTCTCAATGAAATAGACCATTTAATTGAAAATCAGACAAGAAGATAGATTCCAATTTCATCCTATCTGTGCATTCAGCAGAAAGCTATGCGGCTGCAAGCTAGCCTAGCTTAGCACAACTGAACGGAAGCGGATATGGATCAGTTAATGTAGTTGTACGCCAAAAACACCTCTCCCGGAGTTTTTAGCTAGGCCAGCTGATCCATATCCTCTTCCATTAATTTATGATAAGCCTACTAGTATTGACATACTATCCAGAGCTACTGTAGTATGGGGAACAGCATGGAGTGTGCTGAGAAAGGACTCTACCGATGGAGAACATCATTGTCCTTATGTTCCCTTCAAGGCCCTCTGTTCACACCTCCCCCGCCCTGTATCCTCCCCTTCTTCTCCCCTTACCTGGTCGTCCCTCCCCCGACCCCAGTGGTGCGTTGGTGATTTCATACCTGGTTGCACTGTGTTTTAATGACGCAACGTGCACACACGCTCCCGGGCGCGTGAGCATAAATGTTCCCTCGCGGGCGCACAGAATAAAGACAGTGCCTAATTGCCTCTAGGAATGGAATGTAACATATTTCATTCACAAGTTTTGTGTGAATGTATCTGAGGACATATTTGAACACACCTGACGACCTGAGCTATTGTTATGCAAAGTAGGCAGGTGGGTACTTGGCAAGTTGGCGCATCAGTCGAGTGTAGCGCATTCCTGTGTGCACACCCGTGCACATCCGTGCATGTGCGTGCACGTGCTTCTGCTCACAGACTCGGTTGCACGGCGTGCAACCCCGTCCCATGACCAATGCACTGCCAGACCCCTTTTCTCCCAGAAAGCTTAAGAGGTGAACTCACAGAACGAGGAGAGGTGCTTGATCCTTTCTCCTGGCCAGAGAAAGTCAAGTCCTCTACTGAACTCCGGCCCTCATTCATCAAGTTTTCTTGGAAAATGTTCTATTTCCACACGTAAGCACAGAATTTAGAATGTGTGCACGCACAAAAAAAACGGGATTTATCACACGTGCATACACAGGTCCTACGCACACCTGTCATGATAAATATCACCTTGGTCCTACGCCGAGGCTCGTGCACACTTTCACGTATTTGCATACCAAAACCGCCCCGATTAACCATATACGGTAATGGAACACCCCCATGAAATGTGGAAAAATGGACTAAACCGAGGGAAGCGTGTTATGAGACAGGCTGACAGACGTGTACACGTACGGTGATGTCGGATATGATATCTATTAACCATTGCTGCCTGGGCAGCGCAAACACTAATAAAGACCGTGCTGGAATATGACTGCCTTTTTCCGTTTTGTTTGATTAATACCCAGGGATTAAAGTTCTCCTCAATTTTATTCCAAATCGCGATGGATTTTCCGTAAATTTTCTACCTGCTGCATATGATTTCTAGAGGAATACAATCTATTTTGATGTCAGTATTGGGTAGCCTATATAAACAATAATACGAGAGCATATACAGGAACAATGAATCTCACTGCCATGTATGATGTAGCCTGCCTATGTGATCAATACATGAACTTGAATTCCATCATGTTTGTGTGCGGGAGCTCAGAAGGCTGTTGTCACAATGGGTGGTAGTACAGTAATAACAGTCTACACAATATCACGATGGACCATGCCATGTAGCCTATGTTCTATTATGACATGATCTGTGATGACAAATGTTCTAGAATGTTTGATTATGACATCATACTCTGACAGCATGCCTATGATCAATAAAAACGCGAACTTGAATCCCATCATCATATTTACATAGTCTGTCCACTATCTTTATTACTTTGTTATCCCCCCCCCCCATCTATGTAAAGCGACCTTGCATGGGTCTCTTGAAAGGCGCTATGTAAAATGAAGCTATTATTATTATTGTTGTTGTTATTATTATTATCATTTCTGTGTGCTGAGCTCAGTGAAGTTTCAACGGAGCGAGGTAATCTATTCTAATCAACAAATTGAAGTAGAAAGCATTCCGTTGTGGCCAATCTTATTTGGAAACATGACACAAAATAATAGTATGTCGCTTTTTATTTGAAACAATATTTAATGGCATTTGGAGGTGGGTGTTCTGCTTCTGCCCCCCGTGCCAAACAAGCAAGCCAACCTCTTGTTCCCGCATGAGCCCGTTATAATTACACTACTGTCGCTATTTTACAATGAACTATAATGAATTACGGGTCATACAGAAGTTGAACACGCCAGTGTTGGAAGTAATGCACGGAAGCTTATTTCCGCGTTGAAACTAATGCATTAACTGAGGAGCGCATATGCCGTAGTAACGATATTCTACCACTGGGCGTCAGCTAAGCATGCTCAGAGCTGTGCGTAGACATAAGCACAAAGTCAAGCACAAGTTCAAATTGATAGATCCCACACTTTGCTTAGAAATGGTCGTACGCACGGCTTAAGCACATATCTGTGCGTACGTCACGTTGATACATGAGGGCCCTGGTCTAAATTGTATTTTATTAGCCTTGTTTTAAAGGAACACGCCAACATTTTGGGAAATTAGCTTACCGTCTTTTCCAGAGAGAGACAAGAAGATAGATACCAGTTTCCTCTCTGTGCATTCAGTAGAAAGCTATCTGGCTGCATGTTAGCCTAGCTTAGCCCAATGAATGGAAGCGGACATGGCCGGTTAGCCTTCGGGAGAGGTGTTAGTTGGACAATGCCTAGGCTAACCGGCCATGTCCGCTTCCATTAATTTTGCTAAGCTAGGCTAATGTGCAGCCAGATAGCTTTCTACTGAACGCACAGAGAGAAACCATGAAGATTGACCATGATTAACCTAGGGTGACCAAACGTCCTCTTTTGCCTGGACATGTACTCTTTTCACGCCTTGTCCGGGGCGTCCGGGGGGGCGTTTATAAATTCATGAAAATGTCCGGGTTTCAAAGACGCCTGAAATATCGTCATGTACGCACATGGACACAGAATGTTTAAAAAAATTTAAGCTGTGCAAGGTGAGAGTTTGTATGCAAAGTTGACCGAATTCTTTGTTAGACCCAGGAAAACAGAGGATGCTGTAAATGTGTTTGCATTTCATACTGTATAAGATCGCAACAGCTACAGATGAATGGATTGGAAAAAAATACATTTCCAGACTCTTGACACTGCCAAAATGTTTAGTAGCCTTATATTTGGTTCATGGTGCCTCAAAACGTTTTTGGTTTGATTTATGTGATACACATAGGTAATAAATATGTCATGTTCACTAATGGAAAGTTATGCAAATGTACAAATCCAAAACTGCATAGTGCACTTTTAAAATAATTAGATTAGTATCTTTGTGAGGTTACTGTTTTATTATTTACATTGAAAAGATACGGAGATAATTTGTTAAAGCTAGATTTTCTACAGAAGAGGTATTATTTAGTCTGGGGTAGGCAACCCTAGTCACGCGTGCCTGCATAGGCACGCGGGGGCATTTTCATAGGCACAGGGGGCAGTATTAAAAAAATAAAAAATAAAATAAAATCTTTTTTTTATAAATATTATAGTGAAATATTTTGCACTGTTGTCGCATTTATCTTGTTGAAATCCTCCCAAAGGTTATTTTTACTACCACATATTTAATTGAGACCCTTTATTTGTTTATTATTTCAATTTAGCTGGAAATACATTGCTACATCATTCAGTAACATTTGCAGAGCCTTATAACAAAAACATTATTATGGTCACCATTGTGACCAGTGGGATTAATCAACACATTTTATTATTTATTTTTCTATTTCATTGAACATTGCACATGTTAAAAGCAATTTTTTTTACTCAAAATGTGAGTATTACAAAGTCAACTTGTGTTCTTAAAACAATGACAATTAGGTTGAAATAATGTGGTTGTGTACTTATTTTTCTGTTAACTTATTATGGATTGAAAACTGAACCTTAATGCACAGTAACTGAACTCAATATTTTAAAGTTCTGGTAACTTATTATTAAAAAAAATGTACAGTGTAGTCTTGCGATCAATAAAAACGTATTTACACGATATACCTCACATTCACCCTCCATTCACATCCTGGTGTTCTCCATTAGGCCTGTAGGTGGAGCTATGACAGCACACGTACAGTACACACACCGATGGTGTGCAGGCATGCGTTCTTCATGGGACGGGGTTGCACTCCGTGCCACCCCATGATAAGTACTCGCTATTTGCATATCAATAGCGCCGGTCGTCATGTGTGTTAAATACGTTCTCAGATACATTCACACCTAACTTGTTGTGAAGACATGTGTTACATTCCATTCGTAGAGGCAATTAGGCACTGTCTTTAGTCTGTGCTCAAGCGAGGGGACATTAAATGCGCATTCGCAGGAGCGCGCGCACGCGCCGGGAGCGCGCGTGCATGTGGTGCATGCAACCCCCGATGATTTTAATAACGCACCACTGATGGTGTGTGATGTGTCCAAAAATGAATGGGCAAATGTGAGTGAAATGGTCGCACTGTATGCAGCTGTTTGCCTGCATTGCACCCCCCCCCCAACTCAGATTTAGGGTTGATACAACCATCATAATAATATTGTTAATAATAACAATAACAATAATGATGTAATAATGTAAAAAATTATCATTAAAAAGACCTGGTTATGAGAAAAAAATATTACGATGCATGGAATATTGTTGAGGCACACTAGTTACAACTATATTTCAAACAGGCACTCCATGTCAAAAAGGTTACTGACCCCTGATTTAGAGCATTATTTCATATTTTTTTGTTATGTATTATAATAATATAAATAATAATTTTCTATCCATACAGAGGAGGCATACTTTAAATATAGTATAACAATAAGGCATATTTGAGTAAACTTTGAGTAACATTATGTATCTCAAGGCTGGGGCCAGCATGTCCTCTTTTTTGGAAATCAAAATATGGTCACCCTAATTAACCTCTCCAGTGCCACGACGTAAGTGTAACGGTTGTCATCTGGTCAGAGATTGAAGAGACGGAACTGCTTTCGACTGTTTATTGCCTATAAAAGACATGAAATAAAAACAGCTGTAGTGTTTTCCTGGTCACTGTACATCTGGTAGACCTCAAGCAGACGGGTACAACACTGCTCCCTTTATAATGTCTCAATGACACAGTATTTATAAAAGTACATGTATTTTACATTCTCATAACAATTAAAATAACAAACCCACTACTTTCCATTACACAGTATCATACCATTAATTTGCAAGTCTATAAACCAAATTGGTAAACTTGCACGACCTGCTGGACATAGCAGGAAGTGCATCAGTAGATTTTCAGCAATATAATGACGTCGAAAATAACATGTTTGCATTACGTATGAAGCCACATACCTATAAAAGACATGAAATAAAAACATCTGTAGTGTTTTCCTGGTCACTGTACATCTGGTAGACCTGCATGTGTAACATAAAACGGTACATTAGACTTCCTTCTTAAGATTATTGTACAAAGAAAGTATTCGCGCCATAACACGTTCCTCCAGTTCCAACATTTGCAAACACAACACACACATAGAACCAATACCAGCGGTCAAACCAACACAGCTATCATTACAGTATGTAATACAGTGAGCGTTATGCACTAGGTTACTACAGTTTAATGTTTAGACAAATTCTAACCAGAGAAATTAGTGACATAGCAGAGCTACACTTCAATGGGGAACCTACCTCAAGCAGACGGGTACAACACTGCTGGATAGATACGGTGTCCCCACAGGGACATGCAGCGCGATATACAATGACCTCAACACGTCACCAGGTGGCTCCCAAAACAAATATGGTATGATGTTTCTCAATTTAGATAAAATTCACATGCAAACAAATATCATTTCTAACTCTGTTACACCCACCCCCACTGAATTTTGGCGACATTGAGCACCAACCACGTACTACCTACTAAAGGCACAGTACAACACAATCACACACACACTGGGTCTTCAAAATAACAAAACCAACTCCAAAAGTATCCCATAAGGATGAAGTGGTATGAGAACAACGCTCTCAATCCAGCTACTGGCGGTAGGGTGCCTTGTACACCACACAAGACCCTCACACACTGTGTAGTATAAGCCCATGAAAATAAATCATCCCAACATAAAAACAAAATTATGTAAGATAAATTACTCTGGACTGTTAAAACCTAGAACAAGGACCCTGTGTCGCGAACAACATCCTGCCTTGACATGGTCTGTATTAACCTGCTAACTGGTTTGATAAGGTGGCCAAATCTAGACCGAGCCTGATCAGTGTGCACGGGTGGACTCTGTATGTCACTGCACTGCACATTTCTCGCCCTATCAGTCCGTGTCACAGTGTCAAGTGAAGGATCCGCCTGCACTCTGTGTACAGAACTGTCAGCATCAACAGTGACTGGTCCATAGTCACAGCTCACAGACCGAACCTCCATCTGGCCCTCAGGTCCCTCTGAGATGTCTCGAGACACAGAGGCTGCACTGCTTATGTCTGTAATGTCGGCCTGCGAAAGACTAGGAACGGACAATTGTGTAATCCATTCTTGGGTCCTTCCTTCAGAGTCCACAGATGCTGGGCCAGTCAAGAGATCCCCACTCCCTTCCTCAGAGATGTTCTCTGTGTTCTCCCCCACACCGTCGACACTTGGAATGGACGATTGGGTCTCAGGCATGGATGAGGCAAGGTTGGACACTTCACTCATGTCATCCACAGGGATAAAATTGACAAGCATCAGCAGGTTCCTATGGACCACCTTCTCACGTCCAGCAACTGTGTCACAGATCTTGTACGTATGTGTCTCAGCATTCATGTCCACCACAGTGTAGATGGTTGATTCCCATCGATCAGCGACTTTCCTCTTCCCCCTCTCCCTTTTGTTCGCCAAGAGCACCCTGTCGCCGACCTCAATGTCAGACCCCTTCACTTTCCTGTTGTAGAGCCGAGCATGCCTGTTCTGCTTCTTCGTGGCATGTTCCTGGGCAATGGCCATGGCCTCCCTCAGATCTTTAGTGAGAGATTCTACATACTTGTCATAACTCGTCACACATGAGTCATTCAAGACGGTTCGGAAGAGGACATCTACAGGTAGACGGGGAATGCGGCCAAACATGAGATAAAAGGGGGCGTATCCCGTCGTCTCATGGACCGTACAGTTGTACATGAATGTCAACGTCTGCAAACGCTGTGGCCAGTCAGCCTTTGCTTCAGGTGTCAATGCACGGATCATCCCACCCAGGGTCCTGTTGAATCGTTCCACACTACCATTTCCCATTGGATGGTAGGGTGTTGTGTGCGATTTCCTGACACCTGAAACTCTGAGAAGCTCACTGATTAGCTGACTCTCAAAGTTTGCCCCTTGGTCGCTGTGGATCCGCTCTGGGAACCCGAAGACACAGAAATATCTGTCCCAGAGAACTCTCGCCACTTACTTGGCTGACTGGTTTCTACAGGAAAATGCCTGAGCCATCCTCGTAAAGTGATCGGTCACCACCAAGACATCGACTGACTTGTTTCTGGAATCTTCAGCCGACCAAAAGTCGATACAGACAAGCTGCAGCGGTCTGGTTGATGTTATACTCTCTAAGGGAGCTCTCCCCTCAGGTTCGACTGTCTTGCTGACGATGCATCTCTGACAGTGGCGCACATGGTCTCTCACATCCCTGTCAAGGTTTAGCCAGAAGAACCTCTGTCTGGTTAAACTGAGACTCCTGAACTGGCCCTGATGTCCTGCATCATCATGAACACCCTTCAGAACCTCAACCTTGAGTGAATCAGGCACGACATACTGAGACCGCCTTGCCTTGGTGATCTGGTCTCTTGAAACTCTGTACAGCACACCATTGCTCACAGCGAGCTTCTCCCAGTGCTTCAAGTATCTCATGACTGTGACAGACTCTTTCACTCTTTCTCTCCTGGAAGGTCTCCGACATCTCTCCACGTAATACAGGACACGGGAAACGGTTCTGTCTTCTAACTGCCTATCACGGAGGTCCCTCTCTGTGTGTGCAGGCAAAGAGTCCTGTCCAGGCGGAACCAACTGAGGCAAATACTGCAGCACTGCCACAGCACGAGCCCTTGAACCAGCCTCCCATTCCACATGTGATTGTACAACAGCAGACACATCTTCCATCTCAATGGATTGAGTATGCATGTGAATGGGACTGCATGAGGCCTGAGCATCGACACTCATCGGGGGGTGTTCCCTGTGACCACTGGAAACCCGAAAGGCATCTTGAACAGAGCCACTCGACATATCCCTGACTTGGGACAGGAGACTCAGGTAGGGCTCTTCCAGCAACCTATGACCAACACTGTCCTTAACAAACGACACACAGCTCAGGGCATCAGCCACAACGTTCAGCCGGCCTACACATACTTGATGTCAAAGTCGTAGCTTGCCAATTTAGCTACCCAGCGCTGCTCACAACAGTCCAGCTTCGGCTTTGTTATTATGTGAGTCAGCGGGTTGTTGTCAGTCCAAATTGTAAACTTGTGGCCCTTCAGCCAGTGACTAAACTTGTCACAGACTGACCACTTCAAGGCCAGAAACTCCAAACGATGAGCTGGATAGTTCTTTTGAGACTGAGACAAGGACTTGCTGGCGAACGCAATAGGCCTGGCTCTGGTTTCGCCTTCCTGGACTTGTGACAGGACAGCACCAATACCATCCAGGGATGCATCCGTCGACAGCATGAAGGGGCGGCTGAAGTCAGGGTGAGCCAGGACCACCGTGTTAACAAGGGATGCCTTCAGCTTCTCAAAAGCCTGTTCCTGGTCTGAGGTCCAGTCAGAGGCTCTCAACTTCTTGTTCGACAGTCTGTACTTCCCCTCCTTCCCTTTTCTTCTCTCGCCCTTTAACAGAGAGAAGAGAGGCTTGGCGACGGCGGAGTATCTGGGAATGAAGTGCTGGTAATAGTTGATCATCCCCAAAAACGATCTTATCCGCTTCTGTGATGGGTTCACCCCATTGGGCTCCATGAGGTCAGCACTCGTCATTTTTGCAATGCTCTCAACCTTGCTGCGGTCTGTTGACACGCCCTTCTCATCTATTATGTGACCGAGAAATTTCACAGACCTTCTAAGGAAGAAGCATTTCTTTGGGGCCAACTTCAGGTTATGACCACGCAGTCTGTCGAACACCATTTTAAGGCGCCCCAAGGCAGTCTCCTCATCTGGAGCAAACACCAACAAGTCATCCAAGTAGCACAGTAAACTCAAGTAGTTCTGGTCCCCGAAGATACTGGTCATCATGCGCATAAAGCTCCCGGGGCTATTGCAGAGGCCCTGCGGAAGGCGGTTGTACTCATACAAGCCCATGGGCGTGGTGAAGGCTGAGTACTTTCTGTCGTCCTCATGTAATGGCATGTTATAGAACCCGGAGGTCAAGTCCATTGTACTGAAGAAACAGTTGCCACCAAGCGCAGCCAGGCAATCCGCCTGGTGAGGGAGAGGATGAGCGTCCTTTAGGGTCCTCTTGTTCAGCCAACGGAAATCTGTACACACACGGAGATCGCCATTCTTTTTCCACACAAGTACCAGAGGAGACGCGTATTCACTGGTGGACTTTCGGATGATCTCCTTCTCCTCCATCTCACTCAGTACCTGGCGTAATATCTGATACTGGCCGGGGGGCACCCGCCTGAATGGGAGCCGGAATGGTCTGTGGTCAGAGAGCTGAATGCGGTGTACGAAGTCCTTCGCTTCTCCACAGTCAAGATGGTGGCGTGAGAAGATGTCCTCATACCGCACAATCAGGTCAGCCATCTTCTGTTTCCAGCTCTCTGATACATCACAAGACTCGACATCGAGACTGCTCAACCCAACTGACTCAAGTTTGTCATCTGCAGAGGCGGGCATCTCCACTTGAGTGCAACTGACCAGGGGGACCTTTGGAGGGTCAGCAACATCCATGTCCTCAAGCGCCATGCAGGAGAAGACATCGGCCAGCTTTGCATTACGCCTCACCAACACGGGCCTGTCAGAAGTATTGATGAGCTTCAGTGGGACCCATCTGTCTCCCCACAATGGAGTAACAATCCTTGCTACCAAAACTCCCCTCGGGGCCGAACGAGCAGATGTGGGCTCTGTCATTACGGTGCTGCCCGGAGATACAGCAGTGTCTTTAGGTAGTTTTCCCCCTACGAGATATTCACGGCCAGGTTCAAGGCAAACAGCTGAATTGCACCTCACAGTGCCAACTTTGTCCGGCACGTCCTGACCTCTCCACGGACTCAGACCAGAGAGCATAGATAGGAACTGTTCAGATTCTTGATCTTTGGCAGTGCAGGGGTCGGATACAGCTTTCCAGTAGGAATCGCACAGCTTAGACTGACGAAGGACATGCTTAATAACATTAGTCCCCAGTATCAACTCATCATGCTGTCCCTGAACAACGAGCGTGGGGACCGACATCTTACAGCCATACACTTCCATCTCCACATCGAAGGCAGACTTTGGCTTGACACGACGTCCACCACATCCAACAAGGACCACGTTCACATTGATCTGGTTGTGCTCAGTTATCACTCCAGCCTCCCTCAGCTTCATCTCTGCTGCCTCGCTGATGCTACAAGCCATGGACCCGCTGTCCAGCATGCCACCCAGCGTTGTTGTACCACCCACACCCACAGGTGTATAAAAAGACTGTCACTGCTGCTAATCCTGTGTATGTTCTGATACACAACAACTTCTGAGTCATCACTTGAATCCTTCACAGACGTATAAACCGTCTCAGCATCAGATATATAACTAGTTTGGGAGTTCCCTTCACATACAGGTCAGTTAGTTTCCCCCAAACTGAGGTTGGGAGGACTTATTGGCCTGACAGTCCCTCTTTGTATGCCCAGGGGCCAGACAGACGAAACACAGCCTCTCATTCATGCAGTGTGAAATGGTGCTATGACTAGAGTCATCACAGACCCGACAAGCTTGCTCCCTGGGACGTCCCCCTCCAGGGGTACGCGGGAACCTCCCACCACGCATTGGAGTAGCGACATTGCGCTGCTGCATTTTCTCCATCATCCCCTGAAACATGTCCACCATACGGCTAAGAAGCCTCTCCTCCGACTGCTGGAGATTCTGACCGACAACTGCCGTAGAGGTGGGGCGTGGGACATGGCAGAACAATCCTTGAACTGGGACAGAACCAGGAGAGGGGTAAGGAGTATGACACTCCTGGCGTTGGGCTTGAAGAGAGAGAGGGATAGGACTCTGGGTGTGGCACTGCTCAGGTACTGACAAACTGGCTGGTGATGAGCTAGACTGCTCATGGAGGACAGTGGTGGTGTGACTCTTTAACTGCACAGCCCCACTAGCTCTGCTGCTAGCCCTCAACTCCCTTTGGTAATCATCAATCCTCATCTGTACATCTCGTGAGGTCCATTCATGGATTGGCTTACATTTCAGAGTGTAGGATAACTCTGGGTCAGGACAATGTTTCACAAACATGAGCGCCACCTCATCACTCATGTTCCCTGCTTGCTTGCCCTGTCTGCCCAGACCCTCAATAGCTAGGTCTGCTGCCTTGTTCAATCTAATCCAGTAATCGACTGGGTTTTCTCTGAGTTTGGGCAGGGTGGCATAGAAGTCCGAAAGAGGGAGACATGAAGATGCATCACTGAAGTACTGAAGGAGGATATTGTAAATCAGCCCAGGGTCTCTATTGGCATCAAGTGATGGATCACTACGTAGGCCGATCCTCACAACATCTCTAGGTTTACCCCTTAAACGACTCAGAATCTCCTCAGCCTGCTCAGGCATAGGTATCGCCTGTTTCCTGAGATGAGACTTAGTCATGTCAATCCACTCCTGAACTGAACACTTATCAGAACCGTCACCCCTGAATGTCTGGGGTTCTCTGTATGGCCTAACCTGAACTGTCACATGTGGGGCTTCCTGCCTGGTAGCTTCCCTGTGCGTATCCTGACTATGTGAAGTATTCTGGGGATCGCCACTCATGTTTATTACACCAGATGACATCAACTTTGCGACTATAGACTCGCCAATCTGGACACCTAACTGCCCTACCATATCTGTGAGGTGGTTCATAGCATCAGCATCGCTAGTGTAGAAGTGTGAGGACCCTCCCCCATGAACTGCCCAACAGGAGCACAACCTGGGCTCTGACTCAACCCTGTACCCCTACCGCTGTCAGCCATGGACCGGGAATGCCCCACCCCCCTATCAAACTTCCTGGTGACATCGCTGCCGCCAGCATAGCCACTAAACGCCAAACCTCTTCCCATTGATAGGACTGGACTGGCAAAAGTATCCACCCTATCGTCATCAACTCCCCCCTCAGCCATTATAAGTACTTGCGTTGTGTTAAATTACGGAATACCAAATGAAAAAAAAGAAAAAGAAAAAGAAAAAGAAAGAAAAAGAAAATTATAATCAAAATAATAATTATATATATATTTTTTCTTTCTTTTTAACAAAACAAAACAAAAATAATCGTCACTCTATGTATGGGAGTGAAAACACTTCGCTCTGACCAATATACTAGTTACAGATCTGACCACACACTGATCTTGTACACAATTCTGGACAGCCACACAGCATCCACGGCGATCGACGTCGAGCTGATCTTGAAGATCCAGAAGGTCACGGCACCAGTGTAACGGTTGTCATCTGGTCAGAGATTGAAGAGACGGAACTGCTTTCGACTGTTTATTGCCTATAAAAGACATGAAATAAAAACAGCTGTAGTGTTTTCCTGGTCACTGTACATCTGGTAGACCTCAAGCAGACGGGTACAACACTGCTCCTTTTATAATGTCTCAATGACACAGTATTTATAAAAGTACATGTATTTCACATTCTCATAACAATTAAAATAACAAACCCACTACTTTCCATTACACAGTATCATACCATTAATTTGCAAGTCTATAAACCAAATTGGTAAACTTGCACGACCTGCTGGACATAGCAGGAAGCGCATCAGTAGATTTTCAGCAATATAATGACGTCGAAAATAACATGTTTGCATTACGTATGAAGCCACATACCTATAAAAGACATGAAATAAAAACAGCTGTAGTGTTTTCCTGGTCACTGTACATCTGGTAGACCTGCATGTGTAACATAAAACGGTACATTAGACTTCCTTCTCAAGATTATTGTACAAAGAAAGTATTCGCGCCATAACACGTTCCTCCAGTTCCAACATTTGCAAACGCAACACACACATAGAACCAATATGCTATGACAGCACACGTACAGTACACACACCGATGGTGTGCAGGCATGCGTTCTTCATGGGACGGGGTTGCACTCCGTGCCACCCCATGATAAGTACTCGCTATTTGCATATCAATAGCGCCGGTCGTCAGGTGTGTTAAATACATTCTCAGATACATTCACACCTAACTTGTTGTGAAGACATGTGTTACATTCCATTCGTAGAGGCAATTAGGCACTGTCTTTAGTCTGTGCTCAAGCGAGGGGACATTAAATGCGCATTCGCGGGAGCGCGCGCACGCGCCGGGAGCGCGCGTGCATGTGGTGCATGCAACCCCCGATGATTTTAATAACGCACCACTGATGGTGTGTGATGTGTCCAAAAATGAATGGGCAAATGTGAGTGAAATGGTCGCACTGTATGCAGCTGTTTGCCTGCATTGCACCCCCCCCCCCAACTCAGATTTAGGGTTGATACAACCATCATAATAATATTGTTAATAATAACAATAACAATAATGATGTAATAATGTAAAAAATTATCATTAAAAAGACCTGGTTATGAGAAAAAAATATTACGATGCATGGAATATTGTTGAGGCACACTAGTTACAACTATATTTCAAACAGGCACTCCATGTCAAAAAGGTTACTGACCCCTGATTTAGAGCATTATTTCATATTTTTTTGTTATGTATTATAATAATATAAATAATAATTTTCTATCCATACAGAGGAGGCATACTTTAAATATAGTATAACAATAAGGCATATTTGAGTAAACTTTGAGTAACATTATGTATCTCAAGGCTGGGGCCAGCATGTCCTCTTTTTTGGAAATCAAAATATGGTCACCCTAATTAACCTCTCCAGTGCCACGACGTAAGTGTAACGGTTGTCATCTGGTCAGAGATTGAAGAGACGGAACTGCTTTCGACTGTTTATTGCCTCAAGCAGACGGGTACAACACTGCTCCTTTTATAATGTCTCAATGACACAGTATTTATAAAAGTACATGTATTTTACATTCTCATAACAATTAAAATAACAAACCCACTACTTTCCATTACACAGTATCATACCATTAATTTGCAAGTCTATAAACCAAATTGGTAAACTTGCACGACCTGCTGGACATAGCAGGAAGTGCATCAGTAGATTTTCAGCAATATAATGACGTCGAAAATAACATGTTTGCATTACGTATGAAGCCACATACCTATAAAAGACATGAAATAAAAACATCTGTAGTGTTTTCCTGGTCACTGTACATCTGGTAGACCTGCATGTGTAACATAAAACGGTACATTAGACTTCCTTCTTAAGATTATTGTACAAAGAAAGTATTCGCGCCATAACACGTTCCTCCAGTTCCAACATTTGCAAACACAACACACACATAGAACCAATACCAGCGGTCAAACCAACACAGCTATCATTACATTATGTAATACAGTGAGCGTTATGCACTAGGTTACTACAGTTTAATGTTTAGACAAATTCTAACCAGAGAAATTAGTGAAATAGCAGAGCTACACTTCAATGGGGAACCTACCTCAAGCAGACGGGTACAACACTGCTGGATAGATACGGTGTCCCCACAGGGACATGCAGCGCGATATACAATGACCTCAACACGTCACCAGGTGGCTCCCAAAACAAATATGGTATGATGTTTCTCAATTTAGATAAAATTCACATGCAAACAAATATCATTTCTAACTCTGTTACATAAGAAATATGGCTAGGGTTCCAGAAATCAGAAGGATCCCTTTAAGGCAGACCTGGGCATTGTACAGAAAAAAGGTACCTGTGAGGTACCCTCATTCAAGGGTACTACGACTATGCTTGCACCTCATGGTACCAAAGCACCTCAAAGGCACTAAAAAACAAATTACAAACATCTCAAAACAAGCTAGTCAGACTACTACTTGACCTGACTCCTAGAACCCACCTCACCCCTGCCCACTTTGACAACCTAGGATGGCTTAGAGTAGACGACAGAGTACAGCAACTTGCAATGGGCCTGGTCTACAAGATACACTACGCGACCAAGGTACCCATGTACATGTCAAAATACTTCCCAAAGGTCAGTGAATACCACGATCACAACACCAGAGGGAGCTCCACAAATCATGTAAAACCCAGATTCGGCTCAAACAAGGGACTAAACACGTTTCGCAATTATGCCACATCAATGTGGAACGCCCTGCCTAAAGCTGTAAAGGAATGTGAATCACTACCCACCTTCAAAAACACTCTAAAAAAACACCTACGTGAGACTGCAATTCGAAACTGGCCCCTACAAATGTCCTAACCTAGTTGTACAGTAAATGACCAAGTAAGGCTTTGTCAATATTCCAATGTACAGTGTAAAATGTGTGTGTGTCCCCTTCCCAACCCCCCCCCCCCCCCACCTCCAATGTACAGCCCTCACCCAACCCACCCAACCCCACCCCACCCAACCAACCTCCTCCAATGTACAGTTTCTATGCCAAATGTATATACACTCCTTTTCTGGACACTTTTGTATCACAAACAGTACTGTATTTGCAAATCTGATATGTCATAAATGTATAGATGTAGCAGTACTGTCTATCTGTATGTCATGTATGTCATATATGTTATGATGAATTGAAAATGGGGGACCCTGATGTAAACAAGACGAAAGTCTTTCTCTGGTCTGCATCCCCTTAACAATTGTATGTATTGAGCTGTACTGTACTGTACCCATTCTGCAATCTGTTAATAAACTTTTCAATCAATCAATCAATCAAACCGTTGGGTACCGGTATCGATTCACAGGTACCGGTACCGTATCGGTTCAAATGTGAACGGTACCCATCCCTACTGAACACACAACTGCAGGGCAAGGGCATTTTTGCTCATGAAATGCATAGCCATGTGAAAGCCTTCATGACAAAGTTGCAATTAATTTCAAGGCAACTAGGCAGCAACAATCTCAAACACATGAAAACCCTGAAAGAAGTCAAACCATCAGCTGATCACCGGCACAGGTACTCATCCATGTTGGGAGCACTGCATTATGAATTTTCAAGGCGTTTTCAAGATTTCAAAAAGGTTGAGGATGAAATGCAGCTGGTTTCCCTCCCTTTACCTGCAGTGTTGATAGTTGTTCAGCTTGAACTCATTGACCTGCAGTCTGATTCACTACTGAAAGAGCACTTTAAGTCAGCATCACTGCTAGAGTTCTACTCTGCTCTCAAGGAGGAGAACTTTCCAAACATGAGGAGACATGCTCAGAAGATGTTGGTTCTCTTTGGATCCACCTACATATGTGAACAGACATTCTCAGTCATGACGTTTACCAAGTCCAGGTACAGATCCTCTCTCACTCTCATCTGGCAGCTGTGCTTCACATCTCCACCTCAGACATGCAACCTGACTTTGATGGACTTGTTAAAGCTCAACAGAGACTGGATTTCTCACACTGAATGAAAAAAAAATAACTGAAGAACACTAAAATGTGGAAATATAACAAGTGAAATGGGACACTTGATATTTTTTTTTCTTTTTTTGCACAGTTCTGAAAACATTAAATGTTTAATATAGGCATGTAAAGTAAAAAAGGCTACAAAACTGGGACACTTTTCTTTACACAGTTCAGTGACATGTCTTGTTTATTTTTGCTATAAGATGACGTGATGTCTTTAGAAAGCTAAGAAAATCCTTGTTTCAATAGTATATGAAACTCAAAATGCCCTTTGTTATTAACACTTTAATTGCCATGGGTTAAATTCATAATGTACCATCCATCGCCAGCTCTATTTGTCTATGGAGAAGTTCCCCTTTGCAGGGCTATAACTTTTTAAATTCTATTGCTAAATTGCCATTATTATGGCCCATTCAATGTCCTATATGTATTGTTCAGGGTGTAGCAACGTAAAACTTTTTCATTCACATATTCATTCACATATTCATACTAAAATATGGTCTAAAGTATAAGTATGTTTTTATCGTTTTCTGCAGCTTTCTTCAGAACGTGATTTATAGCCCTAAATGCATTATATTGATGATCAAATACAGTTTGGTAGGAATCTGTGCGAGATAGAAAATTTCAACTGGACGTGGTTCTAGAGGTTTCTACGCATCATCTGATGATGACCGGATGGGCGGGGGATCGTTTATAATTCCGTGGGCAGCGTTAGATGATTCATCCAGAGTGGGTCATATGTTCATCAGATCAGTTAGTATAGAAGACGTTAGAAAATAACGCTGAATCTTACCGTGGCTTCCTCGCGCCGCTGGCAGATGAGCGTGGAATAGAATTTTTTCTATTATGGGATGGAGAAATGCCCGATCCATTTCCAGGTTGTATAATAGTATATACATCCAAATCATGTTGTTTTTTCGAGTTATTTGCACCGATCGATGTTCACTGTGTCAATACGGAGTCTCTCTAACGATAGCGAGTGCCCGGACCACATATGGATGAGCACTACCGGTTCAAAGGTTAATGTCCGGTTGGCGATCTGCCGATTGGCCACCAGATGGCGCTCTTGAACCGCTAGAGAGTTGAGTGGAGCTTTGCAGTGTGTCTCAGGGCTCCGGAAAGGAAATATGATTTCGATGACAGATTTTTGAAATATTGACATCAAAGACGAGTTACGGCGTCTTCGGCAGAATGAGCATGGCTAGGAATGACGTGTAAACTCGTCCACGGCGATCATAGTGTTAATGTTTCACATTTTGTTTATCATTTTGGAAATAAATTCTATTTGAATAAATTATATTTTTGAAAGCTAACCTCACCTTTTAATTGCCAAATAATAACATACACTCTTACCAGGGGTCAAAACAATGCCATTTACTGCTTTTTATATAGAAATAAAATGTATATTATGCATAATTGAGTTTGGAATTTTGGCCCGGCCCTCCAACATATTTTCAGTTGCTCATTCGGCCCCCTGGGAAAAATAATTGCCCACCCCTGCTTTAAGGTAACGGCTGTGTTCAGGGCTTGTGTGGAGGCTTTATGCTGTCTGTGTGTTCTAGTAGAAAGGGTGCAGTGCCGTTGCCATAGCAGCCTTGGGGTGTGCCAATGGTGACAAGAGATATAAGGTGCACCTGTACTAGCTAAGCCAGCCAGGTAATGCTGCTTTAATATGCAACATAACTCATCTCTCCCCAAGCCAGGTCTCCCTGGGGAGTAGGACATAACTCCCCCCCCCCAACATAACTCATCCCTCCCTAAGCCATCTCTCTGGGGAGTAGGAGACTCGTGACTCATCCCTCCCTAAGCCATCTCTCTGGGGAGTAGGAGACTCGTGACTCATCCCTCCCTAAGCCATCTCTCTGGGGAGTAGGAGACTCGTGACTCATCCCTCCCTAAGCCATCTCTCTGGGGAGTAAGAGACTCGTGACTCATCCCCCCCAACGTAACTCATCCCTCCCTTGAGTGTCTTGAGGAGTAGGAGACTCAGGAGGAGCAGGAGGAGGGGGAGGATGAGGAGAGACGGGTGAAGTAGGAGAAGAGGAGAAAGAGAGAGGAGAAGAGATGTGATGGAGGGCAGGGGGAGTGTGTTGGAGAGATGAATAAATTAAGGCCTTTCAGCTCCATCCATGTCCAGAGCTGTCAGAAGTCCCAGCATGGATGCCAAGCCAGTGTGCTGCGCCGTGTTGTTGCCTTGCTGCTCCAAGACAATGAAGCCAATTTCTCATCATCTCCTCTTCTTTTCTACCCCCCGCCCCCCCCCTCACCTCCCCCCTCTAGCCAACCCCTCCATTCCTCCCCAAACTCATTATCATCACTCGTGTCTCTCTTCCCCGGGAGATTGATACCGCAGGGCCCAGAGTTGAGCGCCGAAGCCAGGGATGACTGTACTCTGCCTCCACCGCAGACCTTAATGGAGCCTGCACTAGTGGCTCATTCTGGGAGGTTAACGTAGGAGAGGTTGGGGGGTGCGTGGGGGCGGTGGGGGGGAGTCTGAATCCAAACGGAGAGAGTGAAGGTGCAACGTAGGGACTTCAAATGCAATGTGATGTCGACATGGCTATGTCATCACGTCATAATTCGGTGCTTAGTGTTGGTTTGTTTTTAGCTGCTTGGAGCTACAGTAAACGTGGGTGGGGCTCGCCACATGGGACAATACAATGTGTGACAGGCCGTTTTTTTCACACAAGTTCTGAAAATCGGTTTAGTATATTATAGGCTACTTATCTGTGATCAGCAATTTACCTGTCACTATCCGAGTCCTCCTGCTACGGTAAGCACCGCCCATCCAAGTTTTTAAACCAGTTTAAATCAAACATTCTCTTTATATGATTTGACCCATGTCTGTTTAGAAGATAATGATTGTCTCTCTATACTGTAGCTGTGTTCTGACCTCTGTGTGTGTGTGTGTGTGTGTGTGTGTGTGTGTGTGTGTGTGTGTGTGTGTGTGTGTGTGTGTGTGTGTGTGTGTGTGTGTGTGTGTGTGTGTGTGTGTGCGTGCGTGCGTGCGTGCGTGCGTGCGTGCGTGCGTGCGTGTGCGTCTCTCAGCAGAGCTGATGTACACCGTGGAGCTGGCCGGCGGGCTGGGAGCCATCCTCCTGCTGCTCATCTTCCTCATCTCACTCTATAAGTGCTACAAGATCGAGCTGATGCTCTTCTACCGGAGACACTTTGGCAGCGAGGATGTGGACGGAGGTGAGGAGGAGGCAGCGCTGCGTATAGCTTCAGGAACCAAGCTTCCCTTTTGTCTCTTTGACTCTGCAGTCGTCTCTTTCTGACTGTCAATTCTTTATTTTTTTTGGCGTGTATAATGTGTGTCTGTGTGTGCGGTGTCAATAATGCATGTGTGTTTGTGTGTGTGTGTGTGTGTGTGTGTGTGTGTGTGTGTGTGTGTGTGTGTGTGTGTGTGTGTGTGTGTGTGTGTGTGTGTGTGTGTGTGTGTGTGTGTGTGTGTGTGTGTGTGTGTGTGTGTGTGTGTGTGTGTGTGTGTGTGTGTGTGTGTGCTTGCATAAATGTATGTGTTCTGCCTCCATCCATTACAGGCTTTCCAGTAGATACAGTGACTCCAGATCAGACTCCATCTCCAGCCCCATCCCATTGACAGCATGCCCATTCTCTCTCTCTCTCTCTCTCTCTCTCTCTCTCTCTCTCTCTCTCTCTCTCTCTCTCTCTCTCTCTCTCTCTCTCTCTCTCTCTCTCTCTCTCTCTCTCTCTCTCTCTCTCTCTCTCTCTCTCTCTCCCACCCGGGGGTGTGCGTGTGCACGGGTTATCTGTGTGCATGTTGGTGATGCAATGACTGCATAGGGGAAGAAGCGGAGACAGATTTTCAATTTGTTGCCCATTTAAAAAGAGATCAGTCTCAATATGTCATGGAGTGATGCCCACCCTTCCCTGTGGAAGCCCAGATAGAGCGGAGGGGGGGGGGGGGTGCAGTGGGGTGCAGTGGGGGGGTCTGGAAGGGCTCCAAGCTCCCTCCCCCAGAGGATGGGCAGGGGAGTAAATTGGAGCCCAACTTTTTTGTTTTCTCTCTAGAATGCAAGGTTGCTTTTGCCCTAGTTTAGGATTCGTCTGTTCAACACAGCACATTCCCCCCTCCGCGTTCCGTTCAAAATTTCAGCAGGATCCAATTTGTTTTTTTCGTTGTTTTTTTATTGAAATTTTTTCATCATCTCATCATTCCTGTCGTAGTTATGAATTATCTTTCATAGGTTATTTTGTCGCACAAATGGAGAGCCTCCGCGCGAGTAAACACGACGGTCTTGGGCGCGCGCGCGCGCGGGGGGGGGGGGCATCGATCGGTTTTGTGGAGCGGAGTGCGTCGGCGGCTAATTTGCAGGAGCTAGTTTGATGTGTGGATCCTGGTGGCGGCTGCTCGGCCTCTCCAGCGACTTTCAAAGCTGTCTACGCTCCTCTAAGAGCCTGTGAAAGAGCCCGCTTCCCCTCCTTGCTTGACCCAAAATACAACCAGTTTCTGCGCGGCATAATGATTAGGACTGGCTTCTCACACACGCTCGCACACACACACACACACACACACACACACACACACACACACACACACACACACACACACACACACACACACACACACACACACACTACCGACAGTGTTGTTTTTACTCTCTTTGTCTATTTTCTGCTTCTCCACTTCGCCACTCTCTCTTCTGGGAAATCATCCTGAGATTTGGAATGTATTCCTTTCTTTTTTGGGGGGGGGGGGGGGTGTATTCCCTCTACCCCAATTTGTTCCTGCCTGCGCGAGACGAGTCGTACAAATTGGATTCAGACTGAAGTCCTAGCGCTGCACCGGAGCCGCGGACCCGTAATCGCGGTGAGAAGCGGTTCATACTGACGATTGTGGGAAAGTCACCCCCCCCCCCATGCGCTCTGTTCACGACAACACAGACACAGGTCGGCTCTTCTGAAGTGGTCGTTTAGCGCTCGGGCACGTCTCGTCTCTCTGACGCATACGCACCTCCGTAACGCAGTGAAAACGGTATTTGTGAATGAACGTGGTACACAATGCATCAACAGGTTAGGTTATACAGCTCAAACAAATGAAACAGTCGAGTCGAGTCTCGAGTCCCCAGTGTTCGAGTCCAAGTCCGAGTCACCAAAGCAGAGCCAGAGTCGAGTCCCCATTACCCTAGTCCAAGTCCCGAGTCCAAGTTATCAAGGTTGAGTCCACTCCACTCTGGCAGTCAAAGAGCTGACATACAAATAAAAAAAGGTCTACTCTACATTAAACATAAATGACCATTTCACCATTTCAAAGGGAGTTTATTTACTTTGTGACACAATAGCCAAACAAATGCACTAGCCACCAATATCTTATGCCAAATGATTAAGGCCTATTACAAAAGTAAATACAAATAAATAACTGTATTTATCAATTAACAAGTCCGAGTCTGCACCAAGTCCGAATGCAGTCAATGCTCGAGTCCGAGTCATCAGTGCTCAAGTCCAAGTCGAGTCACAAGGCCTGAAAATCAGTCCAGGACTTGAGTACTACAACACTGGCGTGTGCACATGAAACGAAAGGCATTCTACAAGTAGAACAAAATACCTCCTTGGCCGCTTGACGTGAAAAGAGGTTCTTAAAAGTCTTTGGGACGTTCCCTCGACTGTCCGCTTTGGCTTCAGACTGACCGAGTTCTGTAAGTGCCGCTAAATGTTGCAGCGCATGTTGACCTTATTGTGTTTAACTGTAACTAATTAATTGACGGTACATCAAATCATGTTGGATTTACATTTTGAACTTCACATCAAATCAATTATTGATCTATTTATTGCATGAAACAATGGAAACAATTATGAATCAATGATCAATTATGCATCGTGAACACAGAGCGCTTGTGCAACAGCATTCACATCCATCCGTCTTCCTCCGACAATGTGCTCGGACACCTCGTTAGGGGGTGGCTCCTTGTGTGTGTGTGTGTGTGTGTGTGTGTGTGTGTGTGTGTGTGTGTGTGTGTGTGTGTGTGTGTGTGTGTGTGTGTGTGTGTGTGTGTGTGTGTGTGTGTGTGTGTGTGTGTGTGTGTGTGTGTGTGTGTGTGTGTGTGTGTATCTAGGAGGGATAAGCGGGGGAAAGAAGGACCAATCTGAATTGCAGAGTGACAAAAGTCTTTGCCGTCTTCTCCTCCTCCTCCTCCTCCTCCTCCTCCTCCTCCTCCTCCTCCTCCTCCTCCTCCTCCTCCTCCTCCTCCTTCTTCTTCTTCTTCTTCTCCTCCAACTTTTCCGCTATGTCAGATAACAAAGACTATGACGCCTACCTGTCCTACACCAAAGTGGACCCAGACCAGTGGAGCCAGGAGACCCGGGAGGAGGAGCGCTTTGCCCTAGAGATCCTCCCTGACGTCCTGGAGAAACACTACGGATACAAACTCTTCATCCCCGACCGAGACCTCATTCCCACAGGAAGTAAGCACCCTGCCTGCCTGCGCATGTGTGTGTGTGTGTGTGTGCATGCGTGCGTGCGTGCGTGCGTGCGCGCGCGCGTGTGCGTGTGTGTGTGTGTGTGTGTGTGTGTGTGTGTGTGTGTGTGTGTGTGCGTGTGTGTGTGTGTTGTGCGTGTGTTTGTGTGTTTGTGTGTGTTTGTGCGTGTTGGGGGAGGGGGTGCATCTGTGCGTTTGTACATCCATGTGTGCACAGGGGGATAGCTGTGGAGGGGGTCGCTTGCATACTAAAGTTGCTATGTATGTCACGTGTTTTACACTCTGTCCTAGTTTGAGCTGTTTTTGTTCTGTGTCGTACTTCCTCAGTGTCATTACTTTCTCACCGTCTCACTGTCTTGTGTTTCAATATTTCCTGCTCTCGGGGCAAAACCAGATCATGTCCAGATAATAATAATAATCATAATAATAGTAATAATAATAATCGACTCAAGCTAATTTCCTTTCTCAGATCTCCTCCACACACAATTGATGTCTGAAATCCACAGAGATGAATGGGATATTTGTTCCAAATGTATAACGAGCCGCGGTTGGGGTGGGGGGGGGGCGTAATATAAATTCAGCAACGCGATACACAAATCATGTTCTCTCTTTCATCCTCTCACACACAACCCCTCTGGGTGAAAAGCGAAAATTCCTCGCAGAGTATCCCACGTCGACTGCTCCCAGCAAGTCATGCATAACCACAACATGTGCTGGGAGATATGGAGAATACTGTATTATGTAACGGGGGGGGGGGGGGCTTGAGATATTAAAGGGGAACTACTCCCATTTTCAGAAGTCATTATGTTATTCCTCTGCTCTAAGACAGTACCGAAATATTAGTGAACATAAACGACTCGTCTCACCCAAACCCAAGAACTAGTGCTAAAACGCATACTTGTGATGTCATCAAGTATAAAGTCTGAAGCTGAATGAATTGGGGAAATGTTTATGGACGACACTGAGAGCACCCAGGGGAATGTTCTGAGTTCATATGTACATGTTCTGTTTCAGAACTGAGACCACTACTATAGAATAAAGATAATCTCTTTGGGTCCACACAATCAGTCTCCCATTCTTTGTCAAGTTTGATTCTTACTTCTCTGGTTTTTGGCTTTGGGAGAGAGAGAGAGTAGCTCATGTTCACACATATATCGATTAAACCGCCATGGAAATAAGATGCACATGTTTAATTTGAGTGGTGTTCCCCACGCGCTTTCTTGCCCCGTTTCCATCCGCGCGTTAATAAATGCATGGAAGATTTTCTCTGAATGTATTCTCTTGCGCACTACAGCTTCCTGCAGGGCTGTCTTTGGGCAGCGGTGGCCTAATGGTTAGAGAAGCGGGTTTGTGACCGGAAGGTCGCCGGCTCGATCCCCGGGACCGGCAGGAAAAATCTGCCGCTGAAGTGCCCTTGAGCAAGGCACTTAACTTAACCCCCAACTGATCCAGTGGAGTTGCTCAGTGGCCAATGGTGTCAGACTGTGGTTGTACTGGGCAGCTCCCAGGTGTGAATGGAACTGTGTGAATGTGAAGCAGGGCGTTCCTGAAAAAGAGCATCTGTGCTCAGCGAACCTATCCTGGGTAAATAAAGGTTAAAAAAAATATAATAATAAATAAATAAATATATCGATTGAACGGCCATGGAAATAAAATTCATGTGTTTAATTTTAGTGGTGTTCCCCACGCGCTTTCTTGCCTCGTTTCCATCCGCGCGTTAATAAATGCATGGAAGATTCTCTCTGAATGGGGCGGCTAAGTGGCGCAGTGGGCAAGGCGCTCGCCACTAACGCAGGAGATGCTGGTTTCGAGCCCAGCTCTCGGCGTTGCTTCCGGCTTGGCTGGTCGTTCATACTAATACAATTGGCAGTATTATTACGGGGTGGGAAAGCCGGTGGGTGGGGATCGGACATTGTGGACAGCGACTCCTACAGGTCGGTTGGTGCGCCTGTACAGCAGAATTAGGAAGCAACGGGGGCAGCGTGAGCCTCCCGCGCATTACTCCTCGCCACTGAGAGATCGCGCTGTACAGGTGAAGAAGATGCGACAGCTGCTTCCTCGTGTACTGGAGGGGACACATGATGCAAGCCTGGGGAGGCATGGTCTAACAACGTTCGAGACAGGGGAGGGTAGTATTCGTATTGGATAATACGAAATTGGGATGGGAGAAAAATAGAAAAAATGCGGAGAAAAAGTAGAAAAAAAAGGAGATTCTCTCTGAATGTATTCTCTTGCGCACTACAGCTTCCTGCCTCGCGGGCTGTCTGTGCGCTACAGCTTCCTGCCTTGTGGTCTGTCTGTACGCTACAGCTTCCTGCCTTGTGGGCTGTCTGTACGCTACAGTTTCCTGCCTCGTGGGCTGTCTGTACGCTACAGCTTCCTGCCTCGTGGGCTGTCTGTACGCTACAGCTTCCTGCCTCATGGGCTGTCTGTACGCTACAGCTTCCTGCCTCGTGGGCTGTCTGTACGCTACAGCTTCCTGCCTCGTGGGCTGTCTGTACGCTACAGCTTCCTGCCTCGTGGGCTGTCTGTACGCTACAGTTTCCTGCCTCGTGGGCTGTCTGTACGCTACAGTTTCCTGCCTCGTGGGCTGTCTGTACGCTACAGCTTCCTGCCTCGTGGGCTGTCTGTACGCTACAGCTTCTTGCCTCATGGGCTGTCTGTACGCTACAGTTTCCTGCCTCGTGGGCTGTCTGTACGCTACAGCTTCCTGCCTCGTGGGCTGTCTGCGCGCTACAGCTTCCTGCCTCGTGGGCTATCTGTACACTACAGCTTCCTGCCTTGTGGGCTGTCTGCGACCGTGCGCTGCTGCATCCATCCTTTTCCAGGGGTTTCATGTGGAATTAATAAAAAAAATAAAACGCACCGTAGAAGACTCGCTCAAGATAGAATTAAACACGAGTGTGAAACGCATAGAGGCTCGAGTCGAAGCCGCGCTGCGCCACTAGGTGGATGGACGGACAGATGGACGTGTGTGCGCCCCCCCCCCCCCCCTTTAATCAACGCCGCACCAGCGTCCGACGCCGTCCGAAATTGTTGCAGATTGATTCGCAATCACCGGAACATGATGTGTTCTTGCAAAAGACTTGCGAGGAGACGGTCTCTCTGCCCATGTTTTGTTCAGTCATGTTGCTGTTCTGTGTTGCTGTCTTCTGCCTACAGTATGTGACCTGAGTTTGAATGTCGACATGTTTACGTCTAGGTCTGACCAATGAGCATTACCAGGATGACACAAGACTCCTTAGAGGTACTCTCCCACAGTCTTCTTTTACCCTCTTGTATATCAGCTCCTCCATTCACCTCCGTTCCCTTAGGAAGCCAGGGAGCATTCCCTTAGGAAGCCAGGGAGAGCTGTGCTGTTGTCTGATCTAAATAAAAAAAAAAAACACTCTGGCCTGGTTTAATAAGACAACAGATCCAAGATCTTAATCCTATCCTAGGCTGTTAACAGCTTTAAGCAGTCGTCATCTCCTTCTCCCATCTGCAGCCATTTGTAGTTTGAAACGCTACGTTTAATTTGTTTGTGTCTGTGTTAGTCACCGGGAGTATTGATTTCTAACACGGAACACGGCACCCTGCATGTGCACACGGACACGTACGTAATAAACAAGCAAGCGCACTCACTCCTTTAACGAAGACAAGACGCATACACTCAGACCTAACACATGCACGCACACAGCATGAACCCACACGGCATTTCAAACTCATGATATAGATGTTAGACACAGATATATATATAGTGAGAGATAGTGAAGTGTCACAAGGCCAGAGAGGCAGATAGCATTGGCTGAAAAGCTACTACAATATGTATACGTGTTTAGTGAGCCGCGTGAGGGCCGCAGTCTGTTGTCGTCTTGTGTTTTATGTCCGGTGTGTTCATCCATTGTTGTCGTGCCTAGCTGTCCCTCGTGATATATCACAACATAACATCTGTTCAACCCCAAGCAGCTCCGCCCACTACAGCCGCTAACGTCTCCCCTCTCTCCGCGTCTCTCTCTCCCCCCCCCCCGCCCCCAGCCTACATAGAGGACGTGGCGCGCTGCGTGGACCAGAGCAAGCGGCTCATCATCGTCATGACCCCCAACTACGTGGTGCGACGGGGATGGAGCATCTTCGAGCTGGAGACGCGGCTGCGGAACATGCTGGTGACCGGCGAGATCAAGGTCATCCTGATCGAGTGCGCCGAGCTGCGCGGCATCATGAACTACCAGGAGGTGGAGGCGCTCAAGCACACCATCAAGACCCTCACCGTCATCAAGTGGCACGGCGCCAAGAGCAACAAGCTCAGCTCCAAGTTCTGGAAGCAGCTGCAGTACGAGATGCCCTTCCGGCGCACGGAGCCCATGCTGCAGGGCCACGAGCCGGCGCTGGACGTCAGCGAGCAGGGCCCCTTCGGGGAGCTCCAGACCGTCTCGGCCATCTCCATGGCAGCGGCCACGTCCACGGCCATGGCCACCGCGCACCCGGAGCTGCGCTCGTCCTTCCACAACACCTACCACACCGCCGTGAGGCAGAAACACTACTACCGCAGCTACGAGTACGACATGCCGCCGGGGGGCACCCTGCCCCTGCCTCTCTCCTCTCTGGGCAACCAGCACACCTACTGCAACATCCCGCTGACACTGCTCAACGGACAGAGGCCGCCTGGGAAGAGCCGCGAGCACAGCCTGGAGGAGGCACACGCCAACAACGCCATGCTCCCGCTGCTGCCGAGGGAGACCAGCATCTCCAGTGTCATCTGGTAATGAGGAGAGACTGCGGGGCCGGCGGGCGGCTGGAGGAAGATGAGTCAGGGCTGGTACACGGGTAGGTTGGACTCACACCCCCCCCCCCCCCCCCCCACACACCCAGCTCCTTTGGGGGAACGCAGAAGAAGGGTCTGGAGGAAGCTCCGGATGAAGAGCTTATAGGACAAACTGGGGAAAAGGCTCGGGATCGTTTGGTTTGGAGTGGACCATTGTGAACTGCAGGCGACGAGGGATCAGGTCGGGGTCGGGACGTGAGTCGCTTGTTTTGTGGACAACTCGTACGTCACACGGGGAGACGTTTTGTATGTGGAACTACAGGAGATAAACAAACTGACAACACACTGTTTCATTCACTTCTGAGACGTGGACTCACATGAACTTGGCGAGAACAGAAAAAGAACCCACACACTATGGCACTTGTGCACGTGCACACACACCTACACGCAGACACACACAAACGCAATCATACACACATCTACAGTACATACAAACTAAAGGAAAACAGGGTCTTGTACATATATTTCGAAATTTATTTGTAGCATCAGTGTCTTCATGTTGTTCTTTTGTTTGTTTTCTACTCGATCATGTTTGTCGCCTTCTCTATTTCATCACTTTGCTTTAACTGGTCACACAGATGTTTTTATAATTTTCTCTTTTTTAATTTGTTTTAATTTGAATTTCTTTTTTCAATGCGCTTAATTGACAGTATGTCAACCTCTCTGCGCCGTTGTGTTTTTCTTTTCTTTTTTCTTTTTTATCTTGACTTTGTGTAGTTTAAGAGAACGTTTTTTAACACTTTTTTGGAATTGCCTGGACATTTTAGAAGCTTTGGGGAGCTGAAACTTATTTTCATTTACCTGTATAAGGTGTATCTAGTTTAAAAAGAAAACACTCTTAATAAAAAAAAAAGAAATCATAGAATATGCAAAAAGAAGGAAGAGCAGACGATGACACTGCGTCCTGCGAGACACAGGGGGAGTATATAAGGGTCGGGGAGCGTTGCTAGTCCTCTCCCAGTCAGGCGGACAGACTGACAGAGCTCTCTCTAAAAGCTTCATATTTTCTATTAAAAACTAACAGCCTTGCTGTTTTAGAGTGATAGTGAAATGCCTCACCTTAAAAAGAAATCTGTAGATTATTTTAAAAAAAGAATTCTATTTTTATAACAAACAAAAAAAGAGTTTGCTTGAGAAGTCATACTTATTTGCTTTTCATCATACATGGAAAAGGGGAGTTGTGTATATGTGTTATTATGCTGGTTCTGTATACTACTTTGCAACGTGGTTCCTGGTTTGTTAAGACAATAAGGTGGAATTTGAGTCCCGCGTGAATAAAAAAAAATTAAGAAAAAGACAAAAAAAAAGTCCTCTACAGTTCTAGATTCAAAAGTAAATGCATTTTCAATGTTTTCTTTTGTTTTTTTAGTTATTATTCCCATCCTGAGAATTTCTTTGGCTCATTATGATAGTTCATGTTTTAACGAAAGAAAAAGCTGACATTTGTGTTTTGAAAGACTTTTTTAATTATATTTGAAGGTGTGATTTCTGAGTATGCATAGCAAATAGATATGTATTCTATATATAATATAGATATTTATATAAATATATATAAACACAATTTTCACTTGGAAAGAAATGTCTATCTTTATAGAAACACAATCATTATGAGTTGCCCTTACTTTGTCACTGCACATTAAAAAACCGTTGATCTCCTCTTGACGCGTCTTCGTTTGACCCTTTAGTAACCTTTATTGACCTGAGAAGATTTGCTAAGTATTCAGGCTCTTTTCCAGCTACACTGTGCTTCACAGTTACATACACATACCACCACCATAACCACCACCACCATAACCACCACCACCATAACCACTACCACCACCATAACCACCACCACCATAACTACTACCACCACCATAACCACCACCACCATAACCACTACCACCACCATAACCACCACCACCACCATAACCACCACCACCATAACCACTACCACCACCATAACCACCATAACCACCACCACCACCATAACCATAACCACTACCACCATAACCACCACCACCATAACCACTACCACCATAACTACTACCACCACCATAACCACCACCACCATAACCACTACCACCACCATAACCACCATAACCATAACCACCACCACCATAACCACCACCACCATAACCACTACCACCACCATAACCACCATAACCACCACCACCATAACCACTACCACCACCATAACCACCACCACCATAACCATAACCACCACCACCATAACCACCACCACCATAACCACTACCACCACCATAACCACCACCACCATAACCATAACCACTACCACCATAACCACCACTACCACCACCATAACCATCACCACCATAACCACCATAACCATAACCACCACCACCATAACCACTACCACCACCATAACCACCACCACCATAACCACTACCACCACCATAACCACCATAACCAACACCACCATAACCACTACCACCACCATAACCACCACCATAACCATAACCACCACCACCATAACCACCACCACCATAACCATAACCACCACCACCATAACCACTACCACCACCATAACCACTACCACCACCATAACCACCACCACCATAACCATAACCATTACCACCATAACCACCACTACCACCACCATAACCACCATAACCATAACCACTACCACCACCATAACCACCACCACCATAACCATAACCACTAGCACCATAACCACCACCACCATAACCACAATACCACCATAACCACCACCACCATAACCATAACCACTACCACCATAACCACCACTACCACCACCATAACCATCACCACCATAACCACTACCACCACCATAACCACCACTATAACCACCACCATAACCACCACGGCCACCATAACCACCACCACCACCAGGGAGCAGCACAGTACATCTACATTCTTATATTGTTGGCCATTGACATTGGGACGACAGTGGCTCAAGGGGTGGAGCAGTCGTCCATTCATCAGAAGGTTTCCGGTTCGATTCCGGCTCCTCCCGGCAGTGTGTCGAAGTGTCCTTGAGCAAGACACTTAACCCCTAACTGCTCCCGATGAGCAGGTTGCCCAGTGTCCAACATGGTCATGTGGTCATGTCCAGCGGTATGTACTATGTAGTGCATATGTGTCATCCTCCCTCAGCAGCTCCCGCAGGTCCTTACAATGTGTTCTATGCCTGGTTAATTATGTTTTTGTGTGTGTATAGAGAAAGATTTATTATGTTTGATACGTGCAAGCATAGATATATATCACTAGATGACTCACCCGCGCTGCTGGCCAACGGAGACCGACGTTGCCACATGGCGGCCATTTTGCGTGGGTGGAGCACGCCCACTCATAACATGCATGTATGGTGCATGTACTATTGAAATAACCATAGCTTGCTCAATTCTCAACCGTTTGGTTTGTTAAAAACGTCAGAGATGTAGTTATCATAGGGGAGGGGGTGTAGGGGTGGAGGAGGTCAGATAGGTACTGGGGGGTCAAGGGCATGGAGGGATTTGTATGTAAGGATGAGGGTGAAACCATGACAGGGTTCAGTTACTACATAGTACTATATGCACAATAGTACTGTATAAGTTACTACATAGTACTGTATGCTCAATAGTACTGTATAAGTTACTACATAGTACTGTATGCTCAATAGTACTGTATAAGTCACTACATAGTACTGTATGCTCAATAGTACTGTAGAAGTTACTACATAGTACTGTATGTTCAATAGTACTGTATAAGTCACTACATAGTACTGTATGTTCAATAGTAGGCTACTGTAGAAGTTACTGCATAGTACTGTATGTTCAATAGTACTGTATAAGTCACTACATAGTACTGTATGTTCAATAGTAGGCTACTGTAGAAGTTACTGCATAGTACTGTATGCTCAATAGTACTGTATAAGTCACTACATAGTACTGTATCCTCAATAATAATAATAATAATGGCTTGGATTTATTTTGCGCCTTTCACATACCCAAGGCACTCTACAATAAAAGGGGGAGGGGGGAGAGTGAATGAATGAATGAAAACTTTATTTAACAGATTGCAGAATGGGTACAATACAGTACGGCTCAATACATACAATTGTTAAGGGGATGCAGACCTGAGAAAGACGTTTGTCTTGTTTCCATCAGGGTCCCCCATTTTCAATTCATATAGACATATATGACATACATGACATACAGATAGTCAGTACTGCTACATCTATACATTTATGACATACCAGATTTGCAAATACAGTACTGTTTGTGATACAGAAGGAGTCAAGAAAAGGGAGTATATACATTTGACGTAGAAAACTGTACATTGGAGGAGGTTGGGTGGGGGGGGTTGGGTACATTGGGATATTGACAACCATACTGGGTAATTTACATTGGAGGTGGTTGGGGGGGGGGCCGGGGGGCACACTGTATAAACAAGTAACACTGTACATTGAGGGGGGGGGGGGGGGGTTGGGTTAGGATATTTACAGGGGCCAGTGTTGAATTGCAGTCTCCCGTAGGTGTCTCTTGAGAGAGGTTTTGAAAGTGGGTAGTGATCCACATTCCTTTACAGCTTTGGGTAGGGCGTTCCACATTGATGTGGCATAATTGCGAAACGTGTTTAGTCCCTTATTTGAGCCGAATCTGGGTTTAACATGATTTGTGGAGCTCCCTCTGGTGTTGTGATCGTGGTATTCACTGACCTTTGGGAAGTATTTTGCCATGTACATGGGTACCCTGGTCGTGTAGTGTATCTTGTAGACCAGGCCCATTGCAAGTTGCTGTACTCTGTCATCTACTCTAAGCCATCCTAGGTTGTCAAAGTGGGCAGGGGTGAGGTGGGTTCTAGGAGTAAGGTCAAGCAGTAGTCTGACCAGTTTGTTTTGAGATGTTTGTAATTTTGTTTTTAGCGCCTTTGAGGTGCTTTGGTACCATGAGGTGCAAGCATAGTCGTATGGTGGCCTAAACTGAGAAACAAATGACAAAAACAGAGCAAATAGAACCAACAGAATGAATAGGATGCTAAGGAGCATCAGAGACCATATGCCTGCATGGGTGAAGAGGTGGGTTTTCAGCAGGTTTTTAAAGTGGGTGAGAGTGTTCGCATTTCGGATGTCCACGGGAAGGGAGTTCCAAAGGGTGGGGGCAGCGACGCTAAAAGCCCTGTCCCCGATGGTCCGCAACCTGGCTTGTGGTATGGTGAGTAAGCCTGTATCAGAGGAGCGGAGATTCCGGTAGCCGGGAGGGGGTGAAGAAGGTTGGATAGGTATAGAAGGGCGGTGGTGTGTAGGGATGTATATGTGAGCCAGTGGAGGCTGCTGACCAAATTTTTAGGTGAAGCACAAATTATTATATTATATATTAAATTATATTTTTTAAACATCTCCAACGCTGCAACACCCCCATTTCTCCCAGGTGTCAGGCTCCTCATTCGCTTCCATTCATTTTGGGGACCATGTTTAAATATCATCCTTCTGAAGTATAAACAAACTATACTGCTGTGACGATTTCAATAAAACAGACCTTTCTGAGTCAATGGTATGCAGTGGCGTTGCGCAATATGTCGGGGCCCCCCCGCAGGGCAGACCACTCCCCTAAATCAAACCAAGCAGACCATGGCTCGGCGGCCCGATCAAACCAAGCAGACCATGGCTCGGCGGCCCGATCAAACCAAGCAGACCATGCACAGTATACAGTGGCTAATATACTATCAATACTACTATTGAATATACATACACTATTCATTTCATTTACACTATACATTTCATCAAACCAGCATGTCATGTCTCCTTTAACTGTGAGTGAAAAGAGGGAGAACTACATTGACCAGATTGCCTGGCAATGTTTACTTCCTCCTCCACAGAGGCACTAGATCTGATCAGCCGTGCATCGGCAACGTACGCTAGCCTAGCCACAAGCTAGCGGCAAACATTCATTAATTTAGGCAGCACCACTAACACAGTGCACATGCAAATATTATCTGCAGGCTGCATTAGCAGCCAGCAGCCAACGTGATACATTACATTGTGTTTATATGTGACATAGCCAAGTTAACAACGTTCCAATCCCTTAAGTCTCTAAACAATTCGGCTAGCTAACGTTAGCCATTAGCAAAGAACGCTAGCCTAGCCACAAGCTAGCGGCAACATTCATTCATTTACACTAACACAGTGCACATGCAAATATTATCTGCAGGCTGCATTAGCAGCCAGCAGCCAACGTGATACATTACATTGTGTTTATATGTGACATAGCCAAGTTAACAACGTTCCAATCCCTTAAGTCTCTAAACAATTCAGCTAGCTAACGTTAGCCATTAGCAAAGAACGCTAGCCTAGCCACAAGCTAGCGGCAACATTCATTCATTTACACTAACACAGTGCACATGCAAATATTATCTGCAGGCTGCATTAGCAGCCAGCAGCCAACGTGATACATTACATTGTGTTTATATGTGACATAGCCAAGTTAACAACATTCCAATCCCTTAAGTCTCTAAACAATTCGGCTAGCTAATGTTAGCCATTAGCAAAGAACGCTAGCCTAGCCACAAGCTAGCGGCAACATTCATTCATTTACACTAACACAGTGCACATGCAAATATTATCTGCAGGCTGCATTAGCAGCCAACGTGATACATTACATTGTGTTTATGTGTGACATAGCCAAGTTAACAACATTGTTCTCTAAACAGTTAGCTAACGTTAGCATCCAGGCTAATCAGGCTTTCGTTTTACAAACACTACAACTTACTTTTTTCTGATCCAGGTGCATAAGTCCACTTCTTCATGTTGCTAAGTTGCTGGTTTATACTTCGGTCCTAATGTTGGCGCAAAGTTTAATTTAGCCTACTGTGTGTTGTTACAGCTGTACTGTAAACTACTAGCTACAAGTTAGCTTGCCTTCACTGTCCAAGATGGCACGTTCACGTCAACTACAACTACACTAGTCTTCAACTGAGATAAAAAAAAATATATATATCATCCAGTGCACAACAATAAGTGAACAAGTGAATAAAGATCTTAAAATATGAATGATAATATTAGGCAAATTAATGTTCTTCTTCAGGCAAAATGCACACATGAGATGATGGAACACAACTTTGACTAGAACACTGACGCCAGTCCTGCTGCAGTTCTGCATGTATTTTACCAGGCAGACTCTGATTGGATTTCAAAGGCTGCCAATCATTCATCCTCCGTGTATTATTGGATTGTCAAGGCTGTCAATCATTCAACCCTCCATTCAATGGCAAGAGTTTAACTGCACAGTCTGTGCTTAGATGAAGTTAATAGCCTATTTTGATTGGCTATTATTTATTATTTATTTAAAATGGGTCAACCTGTGCAGATATTCTGCATGAATATATTACTGCAGTGCAGGCCTGCTCAGAGCTGTCAATTTTGGCCATTTTTTAAGAAAAAAAAATTCACTGGAATTTTTTTACAGAGGAAAACGTTTCTAATAAAAAGAAATAATAAAAGAAAATATATATATATATGTAAATTAATAATAATTATGAATTATGAATTATGAGTGAATTTGTGTTTCACGTGTTGTCATAGAGAAACCTCCACTGATGTGAGCAGGAGGATCTTGAAGGTGACACGATATTTTACGGGAAGCCAGTGAAGGTGTATGAGGGTGGGGGTGATGTGCTGCCAGGGTTTGGTGAGAACCCTGTGAGAACCCTGGCGGCAGAGTTATTTTTTTTTTTTTTTTTAGCAGTTTTTCTTTATTTTCCCTTTTCAACATGAAACAAGACAATACAATACAATAACAATACTAATAAACAAGACATCACAGGACAATAACAGTAATAATAATAATAATAATAATAATAATAATAATAATAATAATAATAATAATAATAATAATAATAATAATAATAATAATAATAATAATAATAATAATAATAATAATAATAATAATAATAATAATAATAATAATTATAATTATAATAATAATAATAATAATAATAATAACGACAATGACAAGACCATCAGTTAAATCAGAATAATGAAAAAAAAAAAAAAAAAAAATCATGTATAAATTAAATATATAAATTAATAAGAATATATATATATACATACATATACATACACACACACATATATATACATATATACATGCATATACCCACATGTATGTACCATAAGGCGAGATTACTTGAGCTCCCGTCATCTCCAGTATCGACAACCAAGGTCCCTACCCCGTGAGGACCCCAAATCCGGCGCCCCAGCGAGCCAGAGTATCATGCCTCTTTAACACTCCGACTCACCAAGACCTCGAATCAGGGGCCCCCACCAGTCCGAGACCGCGTCTTGTTTGCTTTTCTCATATTTTTATATTCAGAGTTAATGATATTGTTTACACTGTTCATTTTTTCTCATACGTATTTTTAAATAAACAATAATAAATAATAACAACAATGACAACAACAACATCATTGTTATACAACAGACAGGCCTCTTACGCGTCTGTTGTACAACTTCTTCCACTAGGGAAACCCACCTCCAAAAAATACACAACCGGGGATAGACATCCCAAGACCCCCGGCCCCCACCCCACCCCTCCCCCAACCAAACAGCAAAACCACCAATCGACACGGCCAGCGACAGCATGCGGATATATTCACATACCGCCACTAGCCGTATCAATCAACAGCCCCTCTTCTCAATCGAGAAAACAGCGGAGACCAAAGGTCCCGGAACATCCACCCCTGGCCGCGCTCCTCCAAGGTCAATCTCTCCAATGGAAGAAGCTGGGATATCTGATCTTGAAACATCTCAAAAGTGGGCGAAGAGTCATTTTTCCAAAACAGGAGAATACATTTCTTGGCAAGAGTATGTTATAACAATCAGCAGTCTATATTTTTTTGGATCCATCTGGATCTCTGGTAATTCATTAAGTAAATAGGCACATGGGGACAAGTCAAATTCCGTTTCTAATACAGATTTTGTAAATAATTGAATACAATTCCAGAATCGTTTTAGTTTATCACAGTGCCAAAACATGTGTAGAAATGTTCCTTCGTTAGTTTTACATAGGACAGTTTATTGAATTATCTCTAGACATTTTATGCATTTTTATTGGAGTTAAATACAATTTATGGATACATTTAAAATTTGCTTCTTTGATTTTGTTACTTGTAAATGGAAAGTGTATTCTATCACAAATATTTAGCCATGTATTTTCTGCAAATTTCATGGTTAGGTCTGTCTCCCAGATCCTCAACAAAGGCAAAAAAGATGAGTGACATTCTTTGGAGAAGATGTCATAAAATTCACTAATTTTACCTTTAATTGTGGTCGATGACATTAGTATTTCTTCTATTTCATGTAATTCTAGTCTTAGTTTATTTTCTCTTCTCAGTATGTGTATAATGTTTCTCATTTGTAAATATTTAAAGAAATCAGTATTTGGGATGGCATATTCTGTTCTTAAATCCATAAATGATTTTAACTGCATATTTGTATGAAACAGGTCTTTGAATTGACTTATCCCCAACTGAGCCCATTTAAGTATATTAATTGATCTTAGATGTTTATCTAGATCAGGATTGTGATAGATAGGAGAGTATATGGAGGTACAATTGGTGATACCCAGTTTTTTTTAGCAGTCCTTCCAAGCACATAGTGTGTTAAAGACAGTGAAGCAATTACCTATGTTTCTTATCTTTTTAAATTGTTTTATAAATATGAGAGAGTCCAATGGTAACGGGTCAACAAATTTAGCTTCTAACTGAAACCACTGTGAGTCCCGTCTTCCCAACGACCATGACAGTACATTTCTTAATTGGGCTGACCAAAAATAATGTTGGAGGTTGGGGAGACCGAGACCTCCCATGGATTCTGGTTTCATAAGTGTCAATAACTTTATCGTAGGCATTTTGTTGCACCAAATAAATTTTGAGATGGGTCTATTCATAGATTTGAAAAATTCTGTAGATAAGTAACATGGTAACATTTGAAAAAGGAAATTTAGTCTTGGAAGGACGTTCATTCTTATTACATTTATTCTTCCCAGCAGAGATAATGGGAGCATGGACCATTTACACAAATCAGTTTTTATCTTTTCTATAAGAGGACAATAGTTTTCCCTGTACAAGTTCTCTAGTTGCGGTGTAATGTTTATTCCCAAATATTTAAACCCTTCTGGAGACCAATTAAAAGGATATGTTTTATACATCGTTTCAGTTGGGGTCATATGCAGGAGACAAGCATTTGATTTATTAAAGTTTAACTTATATCCAGAGTATTTTCCAAATTGTTCTATTTCGTTATATAAGTGTGATAAGGACTGTTCTGGGTCTTTTATGTATAAAATAATGTCATCTGCGTATAAGGATATTTTATGTTCCTCCTTATTCATTTTCAGTCCTTTAATGTGAATATTGTCTCGTACACATGACGCCAGCAATTCAATCACCATCGCGAAGAGTGAACTCGACAGTGGGCATCATTGTCTTGTCCCTCTCGTTAGTGTAAAAAAATCAGAGGAAGCTCCATTGGTAATGACAGCTGCTTTAGGATTTTTATAGATTGCGGGGCCCGAGTCGTGAGCGATCATGGAGTAGACGTGTTTCACATGAGCTCCCTTCTACCGTGCTGAATATACGTTTCTTCCCATTAGTCTTTATTTTATTTTTATTTGTTTTTTATCTGTTTGCTAGGTCGTCGTGTTTAGTATACTGTCGTCGACTTTTTTCGACTTTCTGCGATGTCGGTGGTGGAAACCAGATCCATGAGCGCCCCAACCAGCAAACCACCACCGGGCCTGGCCGCATCGTCGCCCGGTCTCGGGCGAGAAGATGGTGGGTCTCGAGTCCGCCCTGCTGGCTAGGCAGGCTGAAGTCAACAAACTACAGTCGGCAATGGAGGAGATGCAGTCCCGGGATAGACGCCACAACGTCAGGATTGTTGGAGTACCGGAGGCCAGCGGTGAAGGCCGTCTCTCTGAGACCATGCCCGAATTGCTGCAAAAAATACTAGGAACTGACGTCCTCCCCTCGCCTCCTGTCTGTGAGTCGGCCTACAGGGCGGGCAGGTTTTCTCCCGGCGTGAACAAAGAGCCAAGGCCCATCATAGTCAAGCTGAACAGGCTTCAGCAGAGAGAACTCATCATGCGGTCGGCTCGTACCAGAAGGGGTAATCTGAGGCTTGGCGATCACAAAGTGGCCATTTTCGAAGACTTTACGCCGGAGGTTCAAGCACAGAGAGGCGAATACAAGGTGGTCCTGTCCAGGCTATGGAAACTAGGCCTGAGGCCCACGCTATTCGCTCCCGCGAAATTATCTGTGTTGGAGAAGGTCGATGGTCTGCGTTCATTTTGGTCGTTGGCTAAAGCGAAGGAATATCTCGAGGGGATACCCGAGACTGTTGCTTGATATCTATGTCGGGTGAGTGACTTGGCGGTGTGGGCCTATATACATTGATAGGGCCGACTATTCACAAATACTTGCTGTCATGCCCAGACACTCTAACTGTCCACTGCCCATCCAACTAGCGGGACTTCCCAATGACTTCTGTTACTTGCTAATGCTGACCTCATGATCGTACTTGTGTATCGCCTCTTTGGAAGCTAGCGAGCTAGCTGAACAATGTACATAACAGACTAACGTGCTATCCGGATTCATCACTAGCTCACGCGCTAGCCTTGGGCTAGCTAGCGGGCTGCGTCTATCGCCTGCGTGGAGTCGTTCGAGACCCGTTAATAGTGACGCACTTTGGTTGTTGGTGCTGTATAAGTGTGATCGGCTCGCACAATCCAACAGTGATCGGGTCCTTAACTAAATTCTTGTATGCTGTTATTTTTATATCCATGCTGTTTTGAGCTTTGGGCTCCGGTAGGAGAAGATCGGTTGAATATGTATATAAACAAGATATGATAACAGGTTTTGTCAGATATTGCCTATTATCATCCCCGGGTTAATGAATGTGTTTAATTGTGCCTGATCAGAGGGACTGTTACAGATGTGCACTTTGACCATAACCCCTTTTTCCCCTTCTTATTATTGTCGTTGTTAAATGGCATTTGTTTGCACAATTTACCTGGAACCCGATCCTACCTTAGACTACCGGCTGGTATACTCTAATTTAATTTTGTTTTGGATTTTTCCTTTGTCCATTGGTGCTATAACATTGCGTCGTTGATGCGCAGACTCCGAAATAGATGGTTGCAGGGTTGATGTTGAGTTGTTATATAATAATGACTATATTTAAAAAAAAAATCCATTATAAGTTATCTCATGTTAAGTCCTAGGCTCACGGTGGTTTTCGACCGATATCTTTATTGAAACAATAGATGATAACGGGTTGTGTCAGATATTGCCTATTACCATCCCCGGATTAATTAATGTGTTTAATGCTTTTCTTACATAGGTTATGTCATTTCAGCCGTTGTGCCTGATCAGAGGGACTGCTACAGGGGTGCACTTTGACCATACCCCCTTTTTTCCCTTTCTTATTATTGTCATTGTTTAATTGACATTGTTCACACAATTTTGCACAATTAACCTGTGACCCGATCCTGCCTTAGACTATCGGCTGGGATGCTTTAATTTAATTTTGTTTTGAATTTTCCTGTACCCATTTGGGCTATAACATTGCGACGTTGAAGCGCAGATTCGGAAATAGATGGTTGCAGGTTGATGTGGAGTTATTATTTAATAATGGCTATTTTTACCATTATGGTTGTCTCATGTTGGGGCCAAGGCTCAGGTGGTTTTCGACCGATATCTTTATTGAATTTTATTTTTATTATTATTTGTGTTTATTGGACTAGTGGGGGTTTACTCAGGGGTTTATCTAGAGGGGGGTTGGAGTGGGGAGCGTCTTATTGGATCCATGTCTCTAGTGGGAAGTGATAGGAAGATGACCATCCTCAGTGGATGGGGCATAGGGTGGGGACTGGAGAGTGGGTATAGGAGGGCTTATAATAGGACTGGTAGGTTAGGGTTTAGAGTAGAAGGTGGGGGGGTTGTAACTGGGGTGGTATTTTTATGTGTTTTATGTGCTGTTGTCTTATATGTGTGTAATTGTTCCTCCTCTGTACTCCTGGGATTGACCGTCTGGGCCCGCCTGGATCAGCGCCTCGAGCAGTCTAGCTACACTGGTATGTTCTCTACGCATTTAGACAAGCTCGACCATGGCTAAATTGAATATTTTAATTTGGAACGCAGGAGGGCTTAACGCCCCACACAAGCGTGCCAGTGTCCTTTGGCTATTGAAGAGGAGAAATATTGACCTTGCTCTCCTTAGTGAGACGCATTTATTGGTAGGTGACGTGTCAAGACTGGCAAATCGGCAATATCACGTTATCTCCTCATCCTCAGCCGATGATAAGACGAAAGGAGTCGTCATAGTTACAAGACGTAACCTTGATATCAAAGTCCTGGACGTATGGTCGGACACGGAGGGAAGGATTACTATAGCAAAAGTTGAGTTCTCACATAGGAAGATGGCTATAATAGCATTGTATGCTAACACATTTGATTCAGCGTTCTATAATACAATCACGAAGAATATGCTGGAACTTAATGGATACGCTCTCATTGTGGGTGGCAATTTTAATACGTGCTGGGATGCGGAGATGGATAGGTCCGGGCCCTCTGAAACGAGCGACCAAAAACGGGCCTCTAAGGCCCTCAGGATGTGGGCCCAGGACACGGGGCTCACAGACCTTTGGCGCTTATCCAACCCCACCCTCAAAGATTACTCTCACCTGTCAGCCAGACACAAAAGCTTCTCTCGAATTGACTATGCATTCGCGTCCCCTAATATGTTTGATAGTTTCGATGTCTCATTGGTTCCCTTGGCTCTCTCAGACCACAAGGGGATTTTCCTTACGGCAACCTTTGGCAGGCTCTCCGCAAGAGCTCCCAGATGGCGTTTTAATTCGACCTTGCTAAAGAACGATGACTTCTGTTCTGAGTTCAGGAGTAAACTAGCTGAATTTTTGCAGATCAACGTTGGCACAGTAGAAGACCCTAGGGTCCTGTGGAACGCATTGAAAGGATTTATCAGGGGTCATGTCACACTATTTGCCTCCAATTTGCGAAAATCCCGGTCAAAAAAGCTAGAAGGACTGGAAACATTATATGCGGACCTATACGCATCCTTGCAAACTAACTATAGTGAACGACTAAACACACAACGTAAGATAGTCAAAAAAGAAATAAACTCCATACTTAAACAACAGTCTGAGTTCTTGATACATAGGACAAGACAAAATTACTACTTTCACGGCTCCAGACCTAGCCATCTAATGATCATTTCTCGGATATCCCCTCGATCAGGACGAGCCAGGGTGCAGTCACTACTGATTCGAAAAAGATCAATGACACTTTTAAAGAGTTTTACTCACAGTTATATAGCTCAGAGGGTAATCTTGATGACTCTAAATTTGAATCGTTCATTGGCGGGCTTGAGATACCCCACATTTCTGAGGAAAAGGCCAAGGAACTGGGGAGACCGATTACTCTCGTGGAATTGAGGGAGACGATTGTTGAAATGCAGAGGGGTAAGGCACCAGGCTGGGATGGTATTCCACCCGAAGTGTATTTAGCTTTCTGGGACCAACTGGGTCCATTGATGCTCGATATGATCAATTACGCTATCGAACAAGGGGAGTTCTCAAGAGATGTCAATATGGCGTTGATTTCTTTACTTCTCAAGAAGGACAAAGATCCCAATGATTGTGGTAGCTATAGACCCTTGAGTGTTCTCGGGGCCGATTTAAAAGTGTTTGCCAAGGTGCTGGCCCATCGCCTGCAGAGATTTATGTCTGTATTGGTACACTGCGATCAAACTGGTTTTATCCCGGGGCGTCTGGCTGCAGATAATCTTAGGAGGCTGTTGCATGTAATCGATAACAGTAAAGACAATACAACTCCATCCACAGTTCTGTCTTTGGATGCCATGAAGGCGTTTGACAGACTTGAATGGTCATACCTGTGGAAGGTACTTGAGGTCATGGGTCTTGGGAAGAGTTTTATTCATATGATTAAAGTCCTGTATGCCTCGCCGTCTGCGATGATACTGACAGGCAAAAACTGTTCCACACTCTTTCCAGTCTCCAGATCTTCTAGACAGGGTTGTCCTCTGAGCCCAGGACTGTTCGCGCTTTCCCTCGAACCTTTGGCCCAATTTATTAGGCAATCGGAGGACATCGTCCCCATAATGGTCAATAATACTCCACACAAAATTGCTCTCTATGCGGATGACCTGCTGATTTTCATGGACGACCCCTCCCGGTCGGCCACAAAATGATTGAGGATAATCGATGACTTTGGTAAATTGTCAGGCTTTAAGATTAACTGGAACAAATCAGCCTGCCTACCTCTTAATGAGCTGGCCAAGGCGGTACGACTACCAGCTGATATCCCCATAGTAGAACATTTTAAATACTTGGGCATAGAGATATTCCCCACGCTGAACCAAACTACTAAGTACAACTTCACGGGTACTTATGATAAAATATGCCAGGATCTAGACAGGTGGTCGTCCCTTCCTAACTCCTTACAAGCCCGGGCTTCCATTCAAAATGAACATCCTGCCTAGGATAAATTTTATTAGCTCAATGCTCCCCCTGCCCCCTCCAATAGACCACTGGCGCAAGGTACAATCGATGGTATCTAAGTTTATCTGGAATAACAAACGCCCGAGAATCAAAAGGGCTACTACTCAACGTAGAAAACAAGATGGGGGCCTCGCAATCCCTGATTTTAAACTTTATTTCTGGTCCTTTTCACTGAGACCTCTGATGTGCTGGCTAGACCCTGTAGAGGCTGTATCGTGGCGCTCCTTAGAAGCGGCGGCGGTATCTCCGCTAAGATTGCAGGATGTAGTGTACTCCACTGTCTCTATTTCTAAATGCCGGCTGAGGTATGGACCGATCATAACTCACGTGATCCAAACGTGGCGTAATGTACAGAGGTCGTGTGGGGTTAAATGCCCATGGCACCTGGACTCTCCAATTTTTAATAACCAGCAATTACTTGTTGGGCACAAGCCGGTTAATATTCCTCAATGGCAAAGGAGGGGAGTGCATACTCTGGAGGATATTTATGATAAGAACGGCCTCCGTGCGTTTCAGGACTTAAGAGAATTTTATGATCTTCCCGGCGAGTCCTTCTTTCTTTACCTTCAACTAAGGTCAGCACTGAGGGCGCATGGCGTACCGTGGGCTCAAGCTTTGCGCCCACACCCCTTCCTCAGGCTCATAGTGGACAGGACGACATCCAGAGGGTTTGTCTCAGACTTTTATACGCTCTTAATTCAATCCACGTATAAAAATTTATCATTGGATACAATCTGGCGTGTGGATATCCCGGAGTTGGACCCCGAGTTTGACTGGGATGATGTTTGGGCAAATGTGGCATTATCTTCCCGCAACCCCAATCACCAGCAAATTAATTTTAATTATATTCATAGGACCTATCTTACACCTAGGAAGCTATTTGCTATGGGACTGATAACCGACTCTCGGTGCACTTTGTGCTCTCAAAAGGCCACTGGCACTTATATGCATATGTATTGGGATTGCCCACCAGTGGCCCGCTTCTGGAGGTCAATAACGGACAAACTTTCAGATCTGTGTGGCTTAACTATCCCATTCACAGCTGTTACGCTACTCCTGAACGATATAACGACACTACCCGCGTCCGTACAACTGAAAAGGGTTGTCCTAGCGGGCGTCACAGCAGCGAAGAAGCTAATAGCAATGAGATGGAAGGAGCCTGAGAAGCTTACAATGATTAACTGGTCCCTAACTCTATTGGATGTGATTTATCTTGAGATATCCACGGCTCGGGTGATTGGGGTAGGGCAGGCTGGCATTGACCTGTGGTTCGCAGCAGCTGAGAAGGTAAAGACCGCCGTGTGCGGCTGAGCGGGGTTGGGGCGCTTGATCGGGGGGGTCCGGCGGTCTCTGGGGAGGGGGAGGAGGAAATGTCTTGTCTGTCTTGGTTTTTGTCTTGTCCTTCTTAACTTTGACTGGGGGGATTTTAGGGGGGGTTGATATTTAGCTATTCTGCGCTATATGTCAATTCACATGCCATCTCCCCAAGGGACTAATATTGGCAGACTGATTGACCTGTCAACCAACTTGGAGGAAGATTTTCTTTCTTCTTACACTTTACCTTCTGCGAGTTTGGCAGTCTTGAACATGTGTAAGGGACCTAGGCTATCTACAGTAAATCTGCGGCAACACTCTCGTAAACAATCTTTTAAGTCACTCCACTTTGTAAAGGTGGGGAAAGGTTGGCATGTTTGAAGACCTTTTTGTTATTGAAGTAGCCATCTATATTTGATAGGTTGGACGCTGTTTCTTTTTCTTTTTGTCTTTATAATTTATTATTCTGTATTATTATTATTGTTTGTTATTCTCCTGTGGAGTTATGTTTTTTGTTACTGTGGTTATTGTGTTGTCTTGTTTCATGTAATTAATAATAAAAAAAATTGATAAAAAAAAAGGATTTTTATAGATTGCTTTAATCCAAGCGATAAAGTTTGGTCCCATATTAAGCTTGTCAAGTATAGAAAAAAGAAAGTTCCATTCAACCCTATCGAAGGCCTTCTCTGCGTCCAGTGATAGGAGCAGAGAAGGGCTCCGACTGGTGTCCAAATGGTTTATTACATTTAAAAGTCTCCTTATATTGTCAGCAGAATATCTCCCTTTTATGAAACCTGATTGGTCTGGATTAATCAATTTAGGCAAAATATCTTCTAGTCTTTTTGCTAATAATTTGGTTATAATCTTGTAATCGTGATCTAAAAGACTAATAGGTCTATATGATGAACAATTTAAAGGATCTTTGCCACTTTTGTGCAATACTGTGATATGTGCTAAGTTCATTGATTGAGGGAGTATTCTATTGTGACAGAAATTATACATCATTGCCATAAAAATGGGATGAAGTTCAGTCCAAAATTCTTTATAAAATTCAGCAGAAAAACCATCTGGTCCTGGGCTTTTATTTATGGGCATTAACTTAATTGTGGCCAGAACCTCTTCTTTTGTAAATGATGAGTTAAGGTATTGCTGGTCTAATTCAGACAATTTTGACAATTTCTTATTTTGTAAGTACTGGTCCAGTTGTTCTTGTGAATGAGAACTTTGAGATTTGTAAAGTGTATTGTAGAATTCAAAGAAAGCTTGATTAATCTCTTTAGGTTGATATGTTATATTATCATTGAGATTAATTGCTTTAATAGTTCTTTCAGTTTGTTCTTTCTTTAATTGATGGGCCAGTAATTTACTTGGTTTATTGCCAAATTCGTAATGCTTTTGTCTAACGTAATTAATTTTTGTTGTAATTTCGTTTGAAATATTAAGTTTTAGTTTGGCCCTGGCCACAATTAGTTGTCTCCAATTGTCCTCTGTAGACGCTGTCTTATGAAGTGCTTCACATCTTATTACTTCTCTCTCAAGTTCTTGTGCTTGTGCTCTTTTTACTCGCTTTTTAAATGAACCATATGAAATTATTAGTCCTCTTAAAGTGGCTTTTGCAGCCTCCCAGATAATGTTAGGGTCAATGAGGGGGTCATTATTTTCCTTTATGTAGTTTGTAATCCATGTTCGCGTTTTTACTTTAAATTCTTCATCTTGGAGTAATGAATTATCAAATTTCCATTGTTTGGTGAACGAGTTGTTCCTATTAAACTGAATAGTCATGCATATTCTGGCATGATCTGATAAAATGATTGGGCTAATTTCACATTCCTTTATCATGTATATATATTTTGAGTAAATAAAGGCATAGTCTATTCTACTATATGAGTTATGTACATTTGAGAAGAAGCTGTAGTCTTTAATGCCTGGATGTAATTCACGCCAGACATCAATTAGGCCACTTTCTGCACATAACCCTTGAAGAACTTTTGAGGATTTGGAGCTATGGTTAGTTTGACTAGACTTATCCAATGCTGTCATTGTCAGATTAAAATCTCCCGCCATCACTCCAAAACCTTTACAGTTTTCATTGAACAGCAACACCATGTCAGACATAAATGTGGGTTCATCGGCATTGGGGGCATAAATGTTCAAAAAAGTAATGGATGTTCCCCAAATGCAGCCTGACACCAAGACAAACCGTCCGTTTGGGTCTGTAATTGTTTTTTCTACTGTAAATGGTATTGTTTTGTTAATCAAAATAGCCGTTCCCCTGCTATGACTTTTATATGATGAGAAATAGACCTGACCTACCCATTCTCTTTTTAACTTTGCGTGTTCAGTGTCTGACAAATATGTTTCTTGTAAAAAAGCCACATCTACTTTGTTTTCTTTTAGAAGGGATAACATTTTTTTCCTTTTAATAGGATTTCCCAAGCCTTTAATGTTCCACGAATTTATAATTATATCTGACATGGTAGTTGGTGCAATCTTTGAGGAGTATCTATGACTGTATACATTTGCCTCAAAAATATTGCCATTGCTTTTATTAATAAACATGACCAAAAAACAAAAACATAGAACACAAAACATACATAGAATAAAAAAACATACATGAAATACATCAACCCACCCCAGCCATGGTTTTCTGAACCACAACATTTACCCCCTTACTCCTAGTAGGCCATAGAGAAACAATAATGGAAAAAACAAAATAACTGAAAAAGAATTAAATCTTTCTTATATTGGCCCCTGGAGCTCTTGTCTTCAGTGTAATAACTTCCTTTTATTTATTTGTATTTCTCTTTACACCCCCTCCCCTCTTCACTTCCCCCCATGTTGTTAAATATGAGTTGGTCACCTGATATTACTGAATGGTGAGGGGTGTTTCTTATTAGGCAGACCTTTTTTTCTTTTTTTTTAACATTTTTATTATACTGCTGAGAGTTCTCCTCTCCACATACTTTTTACCATTCAGTCATTGTGACCTTCTAATGTTTGAGAGAAAAATATCAGTGCAAAACAGATGCATGTTAAATTCGTGCCATTCCTTGTACCCCCCTCCCTTCCTTTAGTCATGGTATCGTCCGTATGACGTCACACGTTGTTGCAGGAAGTACCGCTACCAGACAGTAAATACACGTTGAGGAGAAAAAAAAGAACAGCCGATCGCGACTGTATTGGCAAATCAATACCCCTTCCTCTGGGGTTTCAAAGTCAAGTGATTTGTCCGTATTATAACAGTCATAATGAGGGGGTGCAAACAAACAAAAAAAAACGTAAATGTCATCTTCTTACCTCCACCATGGGTAACGGTTTACGAGGCAAACCTCAGTCCAGCTCGTCGGCGAATGATTCTGCCTCTTTTGGATCGTCAAACAGGACAATTTTGTTTTTATGGAGGATTCGAAGCCGGTGAGGGTATGCAAATCCTCGAAACATGCCCTTTTCGATGAATATCTTGATCATCCGGTCGAATTCTCTGCGTCTTCAACGTACCTCTGTGGGCAGGTCCTGGCGAATGGTGAGTTTGGCTTCCCCCTCTGTGATTGTAGATTTCTTTGCTGCTTGTAGGATCAGCTCTTTGTCCCCGATTCGTAAAAAGCGGATTAGGACTGGTCTGGGATATTTCCCAGCGTGTGGTTGTGATTGTGGTCGCGCTGGGCGAAACACTTGTTCCAGGTCGAGTGTTTTTTCCAATGAAAGCTTGAGCCAGTTGGGTAGTTTGTGCTGAATGTACTCAGGTAGAGTTTGGTCACCCTCCGATTTCTCTGGAAGCCCCAGCAAAACCAGATTTTTCCTCCTCCCTCTGTTTTCCAACTCATCTGTTTTCATCTCCATTGTTCTCAATGTCTTTTCGGCTCGGTGTAACTCTCGCTGGGTTGTTTGCAGGTTGTCCTCTAATGCAGAAATCCTCTCTTCCGCCTCATCCAGGCGCTGCTTGTGTTTGTCGACTGCTTTGTTTGTTTTAGTCAGTCCTTCTTTAATCGCCGATACTTGGTTTGTCACCTTTTCCAGACGAGTATCGATACCGTCTAATCGGCCCAATATTGCAATGCGTTGAGATTTTAACTCTGACATAATTTCGACCAGAGTGGGGTCATTGTCTGTTTCAATTGTTTGGTCGTCGACACCTGGTTTGCTTCGCTGGCCTTTCCTTGTTGTTGACATCTTGCAAATCACCACGTTTTATCAAAAGCCTTTACTTAATTTAAGTTGAAACAAAATTATTGAAATTGTCCTTGAGTGGAGGTAAGAATTGCAAATTTAATCACTGAGACAGTGTAGAGCTCTTAGTTCAGGCAGCCATCTTGTTTCCCAGCAGCCTAACGGCAGGCGGCAGAGTTCTGAACGTACTGGAGCCAATACAATAGTACTGTAGAAGTTACTACGTAGTACATAGTACTGTATGCACAATAGTACTGTAGATATCACTACATAGTAAATGTATGATATAGGGTTGCTGCAGTGATGTGGAATTTCCCATGACTAATAAACTCATGACGACACCTGTAAATTGACTGGTGACACCGGACATTTAACAAAATGGCGCTCAATATCTGTATAGCATTTACTTTGATCTTTAACACTAGTACAGCCATGGAGAAAATGTCACTGATTGACCCGACAGCTTATATGAGAAATATGAGAAAAATAAACAGTGTAAACTATATAATTACCTCTGAATATAAAAATATGAGGTTTACCACAATGACAGGTTTTTTAATATATATATATATATATATATATATATATATATATATATATATATATATATATATATATATATATATATATATATATATATATATATATATATATATAAATATTATAATAATAATTTAAAAAAACATTGGATGGAAGAGCCACACATTGACAGGCAAAGAGCCACATGCAGCTCACGAGCCATGGGTTGGCCACCCCTGCGCTAGATGCTCACAAAGTAGGCAAAAAAAAGTTCAGTTTGATTGTTTATTATAAAACTGAAACAAGCCCTCGGTCTGGCTTTTTGTTCTCAAGTTAGTGCTGGTGTGGGAAGTTGAGAGCAGCTTCGTTTTTGGCTGACACAATAAAAACCTAAACACATATGTTTTAGGTGTTTTTTCAGTCAAACTCGTAATTTTTTCCAGATAGGGCCATGGAGAGGCATTGTTGTTATTGACATCATCTTCATCAATGCCATCAGCCCTGGAAACATCGAATCCCTCTGCCATTTCGCGCGTACTGGTTTATGTAATCTGTTAAATAAATGTTTCATTCATTCAGTGGTCTGTGTTTTGATTTTCACTTCCTGATTTGCGGAGCTGGAGCGGCATGTCCCGCCCTATCCTGCCTCTGATTGGCCTACCCGTAATGTTTTGGCCTAACCTTACCCAATCGTGAGTCGTCATACTCATATCTAAACCAACCAACCAATCATAGTGGGTTTTCTCTGGGGAGTTTTTTTTTCACAAATCTTTATTTAGTCTGTTTCTCCGGACAGTAGCGTGTAGCGTTTTGCTCACGCTACGTCACTACTTGGTTCTAAAAATAGCTGCACTACAGAGAACGCTACTTGGTTCAAAAGTAGCGACGCTACCATCACGCTACTGAGAAATGTAGTTAAGCTATGTAGCGTCGCTACTTGTAGCTAGCTAATGCCCAACACTGAAAATGCCTAGGGGTCATTTGACCCCTTGTCGGCTGTGCTAGTGTTAATGCCATGCAGCTACATTGGTCCGTCTACGTCTGTTTTTAATTCATGTTCAATGATTATATATTTGTTGGACAGACAGAGTTGACGTCAGGTTCTAATTTGAAAATAATGGACAGTAATACCTTCCGTCACCTTTCTATCTGTTCATTGACGGACGGATCAATGTAGGGCATTGATCACATACTGCGTAAACATGCTGTTGCTGGTCTGGACTGGTCCTCTGAGCTCCTCTCCAGTCGAGCTTTCGCTGCTGCAGGGTTTAATCCGAAATATTGCCAAATCCTCCACTATCGTTGTGTAATGTGTCGTGTCTCTCTAGAGCAGGGATCAGCAACCTTTTTGACATGGAGTGCCTGTTTGAAATATAGTTGTAACTAGTGTGCCTCAACAATATTCCATGCATCGTAATTTTTTTTCTCATAATCAGGTATTTGTAATGATAATTTTTACATTATTACCATCATTATCATTATTGTTATTGTTATTATTAACAATATTATTATGATGGTTGTATCAACCCCAAATCTGAATCTGGGGGGGGGGGGGATGCAATGCAGACAAACAGCTGCATACAGACCATTTCACTCACATTTGCCCATTCATTTTTGGACACATCACACACCATCGGTGTGTGTACTGTACGTGTGCTGTCATAGCTCCACCTACAGGCCTAATGGAGAACACCAGGAGAACACCAGGATGTGAATGGAGGGTGAATGTGAGGTATATCGTGTAAATAAAATTTGATTGATCGCAAGACTACACTGTAAAAAAATAAATAATAATAAGTTACCACAACTTAAAAATATTGAGCTCAGTTACTGTGCATTAAGGTTTTCAGTTTTCAATCCATAATAAGTTAACAGAAAAATAAGTACACAACCACATTATTTCAACCTAATAAAACTATGTTTTTTGTTATTGTTTTAAGAACACAAGTTGACTTGGTAATACTCACATTTTGAGTAAAAAAAAGGCTTTTAACATGTGCAATGTTCAATGAAATAGAAAAATAAATAATACAATTTGTTGATTAATCCCACTGGTCACAATGGTCACCGTAATAATGTTTTTGTTATAAGGCTCTGCAAATGTTACTGAATGATGTAGTAATGTATTTCCAGCTAAATTGAAATAATAAACAAATAAATGGTCTCAATTAAATATGTGGTAGTAAAAAGAACCTGTTGGAGGATTTCAACAAGATAAATGCGACAACAGTGCAAAATATTTCACTATAATATTTCAAAGCAAAAAAAAAAAAAGAGAAAAGAAGTATATTTTTTTTTATTTTTTTTTAAATGCTGCCCCCTGTGCCTATGAAAATGCCCCCGCGTGCTTATGCAGGCACGCGTGCTTAGGGTTGCCTACCCCTGCTCTAGAGCCTCCTTTCTCTCCTTCACGTGACGTTAAAACTACTGTGTGGAAGACGGCCGCTGCTGCTGGAGCTGGACCGAGTCATGTGAGACAAGCCGGCGGCAGCAAGGCGCACTGAGCCGGGGAGAAACCACTGCCCCGCCCCTCTGGTGCTTCACAGCGCGTCTCAGGCGAGAGCGTAAAGGGGGGCGTAATAGCATAGGTCAGTGGCCAATCAGAGTGCAAAACGGGAACCCGGAAACACGAACGCAATGGTAAAAGCATACATGTGTCCCAGGCAGGATATCAAAGAGCGGCTGCCTCTGGTTCTCTGGCGAACTCCCCACTTTGTTTTGGTTCTTTGTTTGTCTGGTTGTTGTTTGGTTATTTGGTTCTTTGGTTGTTAAATTTTGGTTCATTTGTTTTGGTTGCTTTTATTTGCTTTTACACCTACACATTCATGCTCCACATACACTCATCCACACACTGCTGACACACTGATACTCATATATATTGGCTGCTCCTTTAAATTACTTATAATAAATTCTGTGTTATTTCTTAAATTGTGCCTGTGTCTCCCTATTCTTGTTGTGAGCTTGCTTGAGCCAGTTCGTAACAAGTGGGGGCTTGTTAAAAAAGAATAAATCCGGTATTATAAAAGAAAAACGATTTGGACCCTAGAATTGTTTGTAAGACTTTATTTTTTTTCCAGCATGTTCATATTTTTCACTCCCTACATTAGGCCCTAAGTGGGAGTGATCTAGGGTGGACTGGTTGCCAGTGTGGTGAGTAACCTGGAAACTATTTGTTTGCTGAAATTAATTGAATATGTCTTGGATTTGGGGAGATTCAGGTGCAAATTGGACATTTTTAATGTTAAATTGGTTATTTTCTTCAGATTGACCTTAGTTTTGCAGTTTTGTGATGGCTGGGAGTGTGGTGAACCCTCTCCTCTATGGACATGCAGCACGTGGTGAGTATGACTTTTTGAGTGCTATTTAATCTGTTTAAAAGTGGTAGTGAGTACCCCTGGTTAGTTAGGCGCCGAGTGGGCCAGCTGTACTGTATCAGTACTTCCAACAGTCCACAAATTTATAATTTTTCCTTTTGTTTTTGTTTTGAGGTAATCCTGGGTGGAGACTTCGGTCTCTGTCGAGGGTAGGCTTCCCGACCTTTGTTGTGGTTGTGGTGTTCAGCCTTTAAAGTGGCCTTGAGCCTGTCACGTTTCAAAGAAGATGGTTAGGTTTAGAGTAGTGATATTGGTAGGGAACCAGGGTTGCTCAAAATACAAATATCATTGTATATGGTTAGGGATTGGCACTCGGAAAGTCTTGCTCACCATGTTTTCTGTTTGTTTTCTAAATAAGTAGTAGTTAGTGCTTTAAATATGGCTTCCATGTGAAAGACTTTATACACGCTCCTTCAATGGAGTTATTGAATCAGTGTACAAAGGAACACCTGCAAAAAATTGCTGAGCACTTTTCAATTGAGCTGACTGACAAACGTTTGAAGGAAGATGTGAAAGTATTGTTGAGAGACACATTGGTGGAAAGGGAAGTTTTGTTTGATATAGATAAACCTGTCATTTCACCTACAGTGACCCCTGAAGCTTTGACCTTTGAACAACAAAAATAGTTGTTAATTCTTAAATTGGAACATGAGGAAAGAACAATGGAACATGAGGAAAAGATGGAAAGAAGTCAAATTCTTAGTATGGAACATGAAATAATTAAAATCCAAACACAATTAGAGATGGAAAACATTAAGTTAAAGCAAATAATTGAGGGAAGAATGTCCTCCGGGGTCACTGGTCAGCAGGAAAATACATTTAATGTGGGATCTAACCGGCAACTGCTTCCCCAGTTCACAGAAAAGGATCCAGACCTTTTTTTTTCTTTGTTTGAGCGGGTGGCAAATGCCAAAAAGTGGTCTGATGAAGAGTGCACGTTGTTGTTGCAGTGTGTCCTCACAGGAAAGGCACAAGCGGCTTATGCTTCTTTGACTGTAGCAGACAGTAAGATCTATGAGACAGTTAAAACTATAGTGTTGCGTGCATATGAGTTGGTCCCCGAAGCATATCGGCAACATTTTAGAAATTGGGGAAAAAAGGGAGCACCAGACTCATGTTGATTTAGTCCGTGATCTGGTGGTACAGTTTACTCAATGGTGTTTTGCGTCAGATGTTGGAACTTTTCAAGAACTGTCGGATTTAGTAATACTAGAGCAAATAAAAACCATGTGCCATATAGTATTGCTACTTACTTAAACAAACGAAAAGTTAAAACTGCAAGAAGCAGCAATGTTGGCTGATGAATTTAGTCTAATTCATAAACGTATGTGGTAACATTGACTGTGTATTTCATAATCCATATGTCTATAATTAGAAAAACCATATGCAAAACACTGGTGTGCCCTAAGGGGGATACTAGCGTGACAGAAACTGTTTGAGCCCATATGAAACCCCCGCTGTTGTTGAAACTGTATTTAGACAGCCATTCCAAACCCCCACTCAAGCAAATGTGGTCAACCACTAGAAACAAAGGAACTGAAAAGTCACACTTAGCGCCTAACAGATTACAGACAGAGAGAAACAGAGGTCTGATTACAGACCTAAACTACTTTTGAGATGAACCAAAAGGTACATGGAAAATAATTCATAAACAAGATCAAACTAACTAAACCATATCAATTTAAAAGGTAACTGATTCATTAGATTTGAATACCATTTAGAAATGTCGAACTAATTATGAAGATAATAGTGTCATTTCACTCTTGTTGTAAACCATATAAGCTTTAAATCATAGTTGTAATACAAAGTGTCAGTCTGGTAAATAAGGGTTGGTGCTGGCTCTGGTGGACTATTTGGTATTAACCTAGAAGCAATGACTGTACTGGGTTAATGCTAGATAGTCCATAGATTCATTACACAAACCATGTATACATTGGTCCGTCTACGTCTGTTTTTAATTCATGTTCAATGATTATATATTTGTTGGACAGACAGAGTTGACGTCAGGTTCTAATTTGAAAATAATGGACAGTAATACCTTCCGTCACCTTTCTATCTGTTCATTGACGGACGGATCAATGTAGGGCATTGATCACATACTGCGTAAACATGCTGTTGCTGGTCTGGACTGGTCCTCTGAGCTCCTCTCCAGTCGAGCTTTCGCTGCTGCAGGGTTTAATCCGAAATATTGCCAAATCCTCCACTATCGTTGTGTAATGTGTCGTGTCTCTCTAGAGCAGGGGTCAGCAACCTTTTTGACATGGAGTGCCTGTTTGAAATATAGTTGTAACTAGTGTGCCTCAACAATATTCAATGCATCGTAATTTTTTTTCTCATAATCAGGTATTTGTAATGATAATTTTTACATTATTACCATCATTATCATTATTGTTATTGTTATTATTAACAATATTATTATGATGGTTGTATCAACCCCAAATCTGAATCTGGGGGGGGGGGATGCAATGCAGACAAACAGCTGCATACAGACCATTTCACTCACATTTGCCCATTCATTTTTGGACACATCACACACCATCGGTGTGTGTACTGTACGTGTGCTGTCATAGCTCCACCTACAGGCCTAATGGAGAACACCAGGAGAACACCAGGATGTGAATGGAGGGTGAATGTGAGGTATATCGTGTAAATAAAATTTGATTGATCGCAAGACTACACTGTAAAAAAATAAATAATAATAAGTTACCACAACTTAAAAATATTGAGCTCAGTTACTGTGCATTAAGGTTTTCAGTTTTCAATCCATAATAAGTTAACAGAAAAATAAGTACACAACCACATTATTTCAACCTAATAAAACTATGTTTTTTGTTATTGTTTTAAGAACACAAGTTGACTTGGTAATACTCACATTTTGAGTAAAAAAAAGGCTTTTAACATGTGCAATGTTCAATGAAATAGAAAAATAAATAATGCAATTTGTTGATTAATCCCACTGGTCACAATGGTCACCGTAATAATGTTTTTGTTATAAGGCTCTGCAAATGTTACTGAATGATGTAGCAATGTATTTCCAGCTAAATTGAAATAATAAACAAATAAATGGTCTCAATTAAATATGTGGTAGTAAAAAGAACCTGTTGGAGGATTTCAACAAGATAAATGCGACAACAGTGCAAAATATTTCACTATAATATTTCAAAGCAAAAAAAAAAAAGAGAAAAGAAGTATATTTTTTTTTAAATGCTGCCCCCTGTGCCTATGAAAATGCCCCCGCGTGCTTATGCAGGCACGCGTGCTTAGGGTTGCCTACCCCTGCTCTAGAGCCTCCTTTCTCTCCTTCACGTGACGTTAAAACTACTCTAAGTGAAAGTGAAACCTAAAAATAGCTGCTGTCCGCACAGACACGTTCAGTATAATGTCTGATTTACACGCTTGATAACACATTTAGTATTTACAAATTTTTAGTTTTTTATTTGAATGTGGGCACTGATGTGCGGAAATTAATTAAAAGAAAATGTTTAGAGCATATACTGGTGGAAGTAATGTACTCTGTGAATGCTTGAACACCAAGTAACACCGGTAAGCCACTGTATGTTCAATAGTACTGTGACGACCCTCCCCCACACTGTGTTGTCTTCCTCTGCTCTGGCTGGCAGAGCAGAGCTGGGGAAGGCTCGTCAGCTAATTGGGGCACACCTGGGCCGGGGTGTCCCAGGCGCGTGTATGCTTTTACCATTGCGTTCGTGTTTCCGGGTTCCCGTTTTGCACTCTGATTGGCCACTGACCTATGCTATTACGCCCCCCTTTACGCTCTCGCCTGAGACGCGCTGTGAAGCACCAGCGGGGCGAGGCGGTGGTTTCTCCCCGGCTCCGTGCGCCTTGCTGCCGCCGGCTTGTCTCACATGACTCTGTCCAGCTCCAGCAGCAGCGGCCGTCTTCCGCCTGCGGTATCCTCCCAGAGGCGGCTTGTTCTTATTATTATCCCCTATTGTTCAGGTCGACATGGTCGCACAAACACATTTCAATCACTGAGCTGTCTGTCTGTTGTTGTGTGTCTTCTTAGGTTCGGCTACTGTACATGGAGATGAGACCCCCCGCCTCTCTCTCCATAATAGACGCAACCAGGCGTGCATTCTCGTGGGAAAACCCGAAACAACATTTAATAAAGATGAGTGTTATTTGTGTTTCCCCATCTACCGTCAACATAAAACCATCCACCACCCGTTGGAGGAGTAGTGGGGGAGAAGAAGAGGAATATTTTTAAATAGCAAGAATTATCGACTGGCAACTCTATGCTCGTCAGACCTGCAGCTGCTGTTACTGTATGGAGAGAGAGGCGGGGGGTCTCATCTCCATGTACAGTAGCCGAACCTAAGAAGACACACAACAACAGACAGACAGCTCAGTGATTGAAACCTACATGTTTGTGCGACCATGTCGACCTGAACAATGGGGGATAAGAACGAGCCGCCTCGGGGGCTTGGAGGGAGGATACCGCAGGTGGAAGACGGCCGCTGCTGCTGGAGCTGGACCGAGTCATGTGAGACAAGCCGGCGGCAGCAAGGCGCACGGAGCCGGGGAGAAACCACTGCCCCGCCCCTCTGGTGCTTCACAGCGCGTCTCAGGCGAGAGCGTAAAGGGGGGCGTAATAGCATAGGTCAGTGGCCAATCAGAGTGCAAAACGGGAACCCGGAAACACGAACGCAATGGTAAAAGCATACATGTGTCCCAGGCAGGATATCAAAGAGCGGCTGCCTCTGGTTCTCTGGCGAACTCCCCACTTTGTTTTGGTTCTTTGTTTGTCTGGTTGTTGTTTGGTTATTTGGTTCTTTGGTTGTTAAATTTTGGTTCATTTGTTTTGGTTGCTTTTATTTGCTTTTACACCTACACATTCATGCTCCACATACACTCATCCACACACTGCTGACACACTGATACTCATATATATTGGCTGCTCCTTTAAATTACTTATAATAAATTCTGTGTTATTTCTTAAATTGTGCCTGTGTCTCCCTATTCTTGTTGTGAGCTTGCTTGAGCCAGTTCGTAACAAGTGGGGGCTCGTTAAAAAAGAATAAATCCGGTATTATAAAAGAAAAACGATTTGGACCCTAGAATTGTTTGTAAGACTTTATTTTTTTTCCAGCATGTTCATATTTTTCACTCCCTACATTAGGCCCTAAGTGGGAGTGATCTAGGGTGGACTGGTTGCCAGTGTGGTGAGTAACCTGGAAACTATTTGTTTGCTGAAATTAATTGAATATGTCTTGGATTTGGGGAGATTCAGGTGCAAATTGGACATTTTTAATGTTAAATTGGTTATTTTCTTCAGATTGACCTTAGTTTTGCAGTTTTGTTTGCAGTTTTGTGATGGCTGGGAGTGTGGTGAACCCTCTCCTCTATGGACATGCAGCACGTGGTGAGTATGACTTTTTGAGTGCTATTTAATCTGTTTAAAAGTGGTAGTGAGTACCCCTGGTTAGTTAGGCGCCGAGTGGGCCAGCTGTACTGTATCAGTACTTCCAACAGTCCACAAATTTATAATTTTTCCTTTTGTTTTTGTTTTGAGGTAATCCTGGGTGGAGACTTCGGTCTCTGTCGAGGGTAGGCTTCCCGACCTTTGTTGTGGTTGTGGTGTTCAGCCTTTAAAGTGGCCTTGAGCCTGTCACGTTTCAAAGAAGATGGTTAGGTTTAGAGTAGTGATATTGGTAGGGAACCAGGGTTGCTCAAAATACAAATATCATTGTATATGGTTAGGGATTGGCACTCGGAAAGTCTTGCTCACCATGTTTTCTGTTTGTTTTCTAAATAAGTAGTAGTTAGTGCTTTAAATATGGCTTCCATGTGAAAGACTTTATACACGCTCCTTCAATGGAGTTATTGAATCAGTGTACAAAGGAACACCTGCAAAAAATTGCTGAGCACTTTTCAATTGAGCTGACTGACAAACGTTTGAAGGAAGATGTGAAAGTATTGTTGAGAGACACATTGGTGGAAAGGGAAGTTTTGTTTGATATAGATAAACCTGTCATTTCACCTACAGTGACCCCTGAAGCTTTGACCTTTGAACAACAAAAATAGTTGTTAATTCTTAAATTGGAACATGAGGAAAGAACAATGGAACATGAGGAAAAGATGGAAAGAAGTCAAATTCTTAGTATGGAACATGAAATAATTAAAATCCAAACACAATTAGAGATGGAAAACATTAAGTTAAAGCAAATAATTGAGGGAAGAATGTCCTCCGGGGTCACTGGTCAGCAGGAAAATACATTTAATGTGGGATCTAACCGGCAACTGCTTCCCCAGTTCACAGAAAAGGATCCAGACCTTTTTTTTTCTTTGTTTGAGCGGGTGGCAAATGCCAAAAAGTGGTCTGATGAAGAGTGCACGTTGTTGTTGCAGTGTGTCCTCACAGGAAAGGCACAAGCGGCTTATGCTTCTTTGACTGTAGCAGACAGTAAGATCTATGAGACAGTTAAAACTATAGTGTTGCGTGCATATGAGTTGGTCCCCGAAGCATATCGGCAACATTTTAGAAATTGGGGAAAAAAGGGAGCACCAGACTCATGTTGATTTTGTCCGTGATCTGGTGGTACAGTTTACTCAATGGTGTTTTGCGTCAGATGTTGGAACTTTTCAAGAACTGTCGGATTTAGTAATACTAGAGCAAATAAAAACCATGTGCCATATAGTATTGCTACTTACTTAAATAAACGAAAAGTTAAAACTGCAAGAAGCAGCAATGTTGGCTGATGAATTTAGTCTAATTCATAAACGTATGTGGTAACATTGACTGTGTATTTCATAATCCATATGTCTATAATTAGAAAAACCATATGCAAAACACTGGTGTGCCCTAAGGGGGATACTAGCATGACAGAAACTGTTTGAGCCCATATGAAACCCCCGCTGTTGTTGAAACTGTATTTAGACAGCCATTCCAAACCCCCACTCAAGCAAATGTGGTCAACCACTAGAAACAAAGGAACTGAAAAGTCACACTTAGCGCCTAACAGATTACAGACAGAGAGAAACAGAGGTCTGATTACAGACCTAAACTACTTTTGAGATGAACCAAAAGGTACATGGAAAATAATTCATAAACAAGATCAAACTAACTAAACCATATCAATTTAAAAGGTAACTGATTCATTAGATTTGAATACCATTTAGAAATGTCGAACTAATTATGAAGATAATAGTGTCATTTCACTCTTGTTGTAAACCATATAAGCTTTAAATCATAGTTGTAATACAAAGTGTCAGTCTGGTAAATAAGGGTTGGTGCTGGCTCTGGTGGACTATTTGGTATTAACCTAGAAGCAATGACTGTACTGGGTTAATGCTAGATAGTCCATAGATTCATTACACAAACCATGTATATGGGGAAATCAAATAATATAAAGGGAATGTTAAAATGTCTGATTCATCCCAGAGTGGAGAAAAGGGGCCTTCCTCCTTATCAAGCAAAGGATGGGGCCACCAGCAGACCTCCCCGCTGTTGATACTGGAAGAAGACACCCCGAGGAGAGACAGGGGGGTGGGACGCCCCCCCCAGAAGATCATCTGATTGGGGACCCAAGGAACAGAGAAGACTCCATATATAGAATCAACAAATCTAATTGGACCAAACGTATTATTAGACTGTTATTATTGGTGGAAATCAGAGTATTTAACAGAGAGCGCAGTGTTTAAGAAGGAGGCCAGACAGATGCACCCATCCCCAGGGGGTCTTTCTGGTCTCCACCACTTCCACAGACTGCCCTCTTGCTGCGACGTGAGCAAACTGTATGGAGTAATCACTGTTTGTGATATATAGAGTAAGATGCCTATCTTAGACCAGGTTTAACCATGTGGTGGCAAAAGTAAGGTAGTCTATTCCATTGATAAACATGACTAATTTTATGTGCAGACTTGTTTTGATGTGAGAGCCACCGTGAATGGGCTATGATTATGTATACCTCATCAATCCTGTTGTACAATCATGTCTTATGAAAAATGATGAATAATCCCTGTATGTAACTGATGCATTTTCACCTTTGGGCCTCTGGGCAATAAATACATGAGTTTGAATTAAGAACTCTGTGGTCTTGACTGCACGTTTATTCCTTGCTGGCTATATTTGAAGTCAGATGAGGAGACCATTCTATCACTCTGTCCTTCTTCCCTCTAGTTAGCAACCTGTATGCACTGTAAATAACCCAATGTATTGACTTAAGATACGACAAAGTGGTGCTTCGTGACCCGTTCTGCGCTGCCCCCCAAAAAGGTGTGCAGTGGGGTTTTGTGTGGCCAGCTGCTCAGCGCCGCACGGCCCCTGCACATTGGGGGCATGCAGAATAAAGCCGGGGTTGGTACGTTCATTACAAGGGGTTTACAGTGCAGAGTTTGCTGTCTGGATGGGGCAACGAGGGATGAATGGAAAGTTGGTCGTGTAGCCACGAGTGGGGCCCAGGGTGAATATGGTTTTTACATGCAGGGATGGTGGAGCGGTGATTAGTTAAACTGTCCAAAGATAAAGGGGGCGCGCTTGTTGTCCAGTAAATATGCAGTGATGAGCTGTAATGGATGTGTGATTGTTCAGAGGCAGGAGGCCGCTTTTGGCCCGCTTGCTTGGGGTTTAGGGCAGTAACTACGGGCAGCGTGTTTAAAGGCCAAGCCTAGGTTAGCGGGGGGATAGAACTTTTTTATTTTGTTGTTGTTGTTTAAAAGTGGCGGCCGACAATTAGTTATTAGTCATATTTAGGGACAGGCTAGGGCTGATGTTAGGAGGCGCTGAGGATATATGGTGTGACAGAGTGTCACGGTTAGGGGGTTGCGTCGGATTGAGCAGACCTAAGATGAGGGAAAGTACGGCGAATTTGTATGATTGACTGGTGAACGTAATAGCTGAGGTGATCCAAGCACATAATGTAGGGACAGATAATTACTTGAGAGGGGAGTAAGTGAGGCGAGGAGCGGTAGAACGTAGATAAGAGGGGACTCTGGGGAAAGAATTGGGCTATTTTGATTCGTTTAGTTCTAGTGCTAGTTATGCGGGAATTTGGACCGAGAGGCCAACTAGGACGGCGAGATGATTAGCTTGAAGAATGTTGTCAGGGTCTGGAAGTTTTGATAGTCACAAAAAGGCAGGAAGACTGGGACTGTGAGGTACTATGAACAGTAATGGTACATGCAGAGTAGTCAAAATCTTAGAGAAAAGATTAGGGTTAGATAATGGGTATGATGAGTGTGTGAAAGTGGGATACAATACCCTGCTAGTGGGTCTCAATTCATAGCTTGCCGCTATGAGACTGTGTATGCCGCGGTGGTTTAGGAGAAATATGGGGTTTTGGCTTGTGAACACCAGAGGATGTTCGGAGAATACATTTGGAATACTGGTTTGTTCTATAACTTCAGGGCGGACGACGGTCGGTCATGGGGAAGGACGGTCAGTATGCATTTTAGAAAGTCGGCATACCCAGGGTATTGTATGTTATAAGTGTTGCGCCATGTGTAATCGATGCCTCGTACGGGCGGGCGGTTGGTTTGTTTGTATAAATATATTTGTATAAATGTATGTGATCATAGCAAGCTTGGCCGGTTTGTTATGTTGTTAAACGTGGATCAGAACGGTATACGAGTCTGTGGCGAATCATATTGGAAGTTGGGGCTAGCTAGGGTTAGCTGTGGAGGTAGCCACGGTAATCTATGGACGTTACGGCGGCGATGTTAAAGATTTGACGGAAGGTGGTCTGAGGTATGGGTGTCGAGAAGCGAGTCGAGTGGTACGCTGATGTAATTGTGGCCGTATTAATGTTTATATTTAATGCAGTGATAATTGTGTACGGTGTTGTTGTGGAAACGGATGTCGCCGGTTGATGACGTGGTTGTGTTGAGAACATCCTGGCACTGTGGGGCCAGGCGGAGAATGGGTAGAAGCAGTGGTTTATGATTTGTTTTGGACTGTGGTACGGCACTTGTTATCATAGGATGTTTTAATTTCTTTTAATAGAGTTTGTTGTTTGAACATGTGTAAGTTGTTTAGAGTTAGATTAGTACTGAGCGGACTGAATGAATCTCGAACGCGTGTGGAACATCACATAACGCGCAGATCTTGGAGAGTGTTGAACCAGGCTGGCTAGGCTATTAGCTTGCATGCGGCTGTTCTGTGAAATTGCGGGCAGCATGTATGTGTGGCAGAGTTTTGGAAGTAACGGTTAGGAAGTGTTAGAGTGTGCGGTGGATGTTGTTGCATTGTATTAGGACGAAACGGAGTGTTTTGTGATAATAGTTGTACTTTGTCGCGGTACACATCGTTTGCTCTGTGTGCACCATTTGCTATACTGCGCATGCGTGTTGGTACGGGAGGTATTCTGGGGTCGCGAGGCGATGTTCCATTCACTCGTTCAGGGGAAAATGGTGAGTTATATTTTTGCTTTGTGTTATATATGTATTCTGGAAGTGGGTCCGTTTGTGTTTGTGTTTACTACAGGTTGTTTTGCTACAAGTTTTGTGTAAACAAGGGGAAGAGATGTAACATGTATGATGATTAGATTATGGGGTTTATACTGCAGACAATGCAGTGAGTGTATCAGTAGAGAATGGATACATTGCCTGTAATAAGTTAGAATTCACAAGTTAGCTACTATGGGTAAATGTATAATTTAATAATGGGAACAATATATATCACATATCACATGTGTACAGAGTATCATACAGGGGCAGATCTGGCTTAAACAATTGAGGCTTGGCACATTTTAAACCACTTCTGGGAATGTTGTTTTGTTTTTTGAATGAGTGGCCTTTGATGAAATGTTTGTTTATAATATGACTTGAAAGATGTGTTACATTGTAATTTTGAAATCTGTTTAGGTTGTGCAAATGATTAGTATAGATAAGTGATGTTGTGTTTATGCATGTTTAGATTGTTAAATCTTTAATACACTGTTGATTTGCATAGGCTAATGTTTTATATTGGAATTTGATACAAGCCCAGTCATAAAGGAGGATAATTTAGTGACGGGGGACTTGTTTATATGTTTTTTAAATGATTAAATGACACGGTCTACAATAATTGGATGTATGATTTTATGACTGTGGGATTGCTTTCATTCCATAGTTCTCTGTGCTTAGGATAAATGATACTGTCTGTGACTAGAATGGCAGGCAACTGTATGTTAATTTTAACGCTGGGGAGGGGGTTAGCCTTCTCCCTAGAAGTGTAGGAATGTGTGATTAAATTCAACCGTGAAGGGCGGCTTCACGGCTTGCCTCTCGGGGGTGGATTGTGTGTAATTAACCCTCTGTTTACAGGATGCTCAAGGGGGTTTAGGCTAGGGGAGTCAGTATGTATAGGTCACGGGAAGCAGGGGGGATGGTAAACCTGTTGTTTATGGTCACGGTTACACTCAGAAAAGGGACCTAGTCTATCTTTACAACAGGAAGACAGATCAGAGGTGAAGATTGGGAGGACAGTTGGTGAAAGATAACAGTAGATGTATTTTTACAACAGGGGACATAGAAGGTGACAGGAAGGTGAGGCAGGAGGGGGCTAATTCAGGATACAGAGAGAGTGGGTGAGCAAAGTAATTAGAATAGGAGACAGTTTCAGATGCAGTTATGACGTTGAAATGGCTAACTATTTGATTGAAGGAATAGCCTGAGGTTATCGCGGTTCTAGTAGGCCGGGGTGACTTCAGGTTGAGAAGGGGTACTAGACCTTTCGTAGGAATGAGAGTAGGAATACAGTAAGGAGACTGTAGTGCAGAGATTGAGTGTAGATTGTGTTTAGCCTGAAGTTGAGAGCAGGAAAGGAAGGTGTTGAATGCCGATGGGTTGTCTCTTATCTAACTCAGATCACCTACTCGAGATATAACCCTGTGGCTGCCCGATATCCCCCAGCGAGGTGCTAAACTCGCTAAGTTCTCGGGTCAATTACTATTTCTATCAAGCTTACTTCATAGTCACTAGTTAGTTATATCCAGTTGATATGAAATATAAGCATAGAAGAGTTGTTAACCTCTTCTTTTTTGTAATAAACCGAATGTATGTCTGGGAGAACTCTTATTGCCTATAATAACAATAATATTATTATTATCATTATCATCATTATTATCATCATTTTAGGAAAGGCCTGTAATGCTAATCATTTGAAAGCCTGATGATATTACTTCACCGTCATCGCCAATATCCTCATTTGTGAGGAAAGGCCTGTAATACTACTCATTTGAAAGCCTGATGATATTACTTCACCGTCACCGCCACTATCCTCATTTGTGAGGAAAGGCCTGTAATGCTACTCATTTGAAAGCCTGATGATATTACTTTGCCTACAACAATAGTAATTATATTAGCACAATAACACTTAATAATCGTTTGCAAGTCCCAGTACCCCTTATCAATTCGACAGATCCATCAATCCGTGGTACCGATCGTCCGGCCCTGCAGTGGCCAGACTCTCAGTTTCCCATAAATCTGATGGAGCCCGTCGAACACAGAGATACCGGCGCCCGCAAACAACAAACAGTGCCATATATATATATATATATATATATATATATATATATATATATATATATATATATATATATATATATATATATATATATAATATCCTCTATATAACTTTAGCTGAAAAGCAGTAACCAGCAATTGATTCAATCTGCATGGCTTCCAGAATATAGCTATACCGTTACCTCAGACGAGAGCAGGGCGAGGCCAGCGTCGTGACACATTGCGATAGAAAGCAGTCCACGAATTCAATAGGTATTATAACAAAGTTATTTTAATTAGAAAAAGCAAGTTACAAAAGAGACTGCATTGGAAATGTCCAATTCAGTTAAAAGAAGTATAAAACAAAACATCTCTTCTCTAGCATAGCATAGCCTCTAAAAACAAACCTTTGTCCTAGGGACTCCACTTTGAAAAATAGACAGATTCGGTTCCAATACATCGCTCTGACGCTAAGAATGGTGTCGATGTGATTTATCAAGAAATATCTACAGCATGAATTTTGGGTCTCAATGAATCCAAAATGACAATGTGGTTAGAAGTGGTGGAGAGAATAAAAGCTAGCATATAAAGGTAGTGTCTGGTAGGAACAAGTTATAATGGATGGATTATCCAATGGGGGGTCCGGGAGGGGGGAGTACGAGCTAGAGCATACAGTATCAAGTTTCTTTAATAGTTGTCATACAGAAATACAGAATACTTTTATACAAAATGCTTCTTACTGTTACGCTCCAGAGACTGTGCAAGACAAGATAAGTATGAAATAAAATAACATAGTATAGCATGTAAATTAGAAGTAAAAAAAAATTAGGTCACAGTGTTCAGTATAGACATATGTACAATATTCGATGCAGAATAGACGTAACTGAGTTACCACATAATATACAATACTGTGCAGTGTACTAATACAATACTATATAGTGCAAGGCAGAAATGGGATGAGGTGCAATTTAGGTACAATTTACAGTGGGTGTACGAGTTGTAGTGCAAATCCTTTTATCAATAAATATAAAGTGTGTTTGTGTGGTTTAAGTGAGTGTGTGCGTGTGGGTGTGTGTGCTGTGTGCATTTGATGGTTGTTGCATAGTGTTTATTGTTCGTTTAGAAGCCTGATGGCCTGGGGATAGAAGATTGTTCTGAGTCTTTCTGTGCTCGCCTTAAGACTCCGGTATCGCTTGCCTGACCGCAGCAGTTCAAAGAGGCAGTTGTTCGGGTGGCTCGAGTCCTTAATAATTCTCTTAGCCTTCCCCCTGCACCGCTTGTTGTAAATGTTCTGGAGGGTGGGAAGCCCCCCTCCAATTGTGCGTTCGGCTGAACGTGTCACTCTTTGTAGTCTGCTATGGTCTTGTGCAGTGCTATTCCCAAACCAGGAGGTGATGTTGCCAGTCAGGATGCTCTCTATTGTACATGAGTAGAAGTTCCTAAGGATCTTCTGACTGACTTGGAACTTCCTTAGGCGCCTGAGGAAGTAGAGGCGTTGTCGTGACTTCTTCACAACACTGTCAATGTGTGTGGTCCATGTCAAGTCCTCTGATATGTGGGCTCCGAGGTACTTGAAACTGTTCACTCTCTCAACCGGTGCCCCGTCGATGCTGAGGGGGCTGTAGTCCTTGACCCCCGACCTCCTGAAGTCCACAATCAGCTCTTTTGTTTTGCTGACGTTCAGGGAGAGGCAGTTCTCCTGACACCACTGTGACAGATTCTCTACCTCTTCCAGGTAGGCCCTCTCATCGTTGGCAGAGATCAGGCCCACCACTACTGTGTCATCAGCAAATTTGATGATTGTGTTGTTGTTCCGCTGTGCCACGCAGTCATGTGTGTACAGGGAGTAGAGGAGGGGGCTCAGAACACAGCCCTGGGGGGCCCCTATGTTGAGCGTGATGGATAGTTGCCTGCTCTTACCACCTGGGGTCTGCCCGTCAGGAAGTCCAGGACCCACTGGCAGAGGTCATAGTTCAAGCCCAGGTCCCTGAGCTTGGCTATGAGTTTGGAGGGGACTATGGTATTGAATGCTGAGCTGTGTGTAGGGTACTAGATAACAGGTATTAGGGGTATATCCTGTATAAGACATTTAACTAAATGGTGATTTCATTGGATATGTACTGTTAATTAATGCTTGTATATCTTATCGTGTGTTGTCATGTTTGTTTATATGTTTGTTTAAAAAATTATAACAAAATAAAATACAAAGAATGGTGTCTGAAGTCAAAAAATGAAAAATCTGCTTGGGATCCAGCAAGCTGGCCTTTTTATACACAGGTCCGTAGCGTCATATAGTAGGCACAGTAAAACACTCCTCCTTCCAACTTGTATCTTTGTCATTGGCTCCTGTCTACTCCACCAGCCAATCAACACACAATTCAGCAAGGATGAACTCTCCTCCCCTTCTAGTTGTTACAGATTTGTGGGAAAGTAATAGATTCCTTGTGGCTGTGGAAAAGCCCCTATTACGTCATGTTTGCAATGATCTAAATTCTACAGAAAGCATATATAGCATATATATACATGTACTATTCAATACTCATATACTTAAACACTGATTGACATGCCCAAACATCATATATGTATTTTGTAGTTTGAAGTGTATAATAGTTCTCTGCCTCATAACTGTAAGGCAGTGATTCTCTCCTCTGCTCCTCTGCTTCTGTCAAGGTCAGCGCTCTGTGACCACATTCCTGGCTTCACAGCACAGAGGCCTCTTCTTCCTTCCATTCTGACTGTGCATATTCCATTAACTGTAGTATCGTTTATAGTGTATATAGTTATGCAGGTTATATAAGAATACAAAAAGACATCCGTCATATCAGAGGCCTATTCCATTCTCCAGGATTACACAAGATATTGTAGTTTGCACAAGTTACTGTTTTGGAGTCTATAGTTTATAGTTCTTACAGTTTGGGGGAAGTGGGAGGAAGAATACACAGACATTCTTCATAATCACTGACGCTTAAGTCATCTCTTACCATATGCTTAGATTTAAAACAGATATATACAATAAACATATGCTTAATCCTTTACATCCTACAAGTGACAGAGAGAACAGGATGCTTGTGGCACTTCAACACCGCCTCTGTCATCCTGGTCGGTTACTTTCCACTGTCTTAATAGCGTCTGTACGGGGGGACGAGATGGCAATTGCGGGGTCACGTGGCTGTGACTCTCCACACCCCCTCTGTCATCTTGGTTCCCTGGTACCCTGGTAGCCGGCGGGAAGACTTGCATCAGTTGTTCCCTGGCTGGATGGCCCGACAGGATAGGGGCCACATCGTCGCTTGGTAGCCGGCGGGAAGACTTGCATCTGTTGTTCCCGGCCAATGCACCCAGTTGTTGTTGTCTGAAGAACACAATGTCATAGTTCTTATGGTCACCCCCTCTGACCTCTTGGATCTCTCCCGTAGTTTGAGGTAGGTCGAATTGTCACTTCTCGGGCGACCCCACGGGTCCCCGAGAATTGTAGCAGCAGTCCTCTATTGAAGTGTGGTTGGCCTGGTCGTGTGACCCTGTCCGTAGGCCACGCAGGACATCACAGATACAGTCCACAGAGGACTCATTTCTTTTCTATCTTTCAGGCCCATTCTGGGCTCTCGTCGCCCTGTATCTTGGGTCCAGGCCGATGTCTCCCTGTCTCCATGTCACAGGATATGCGGGCATAATATCCCCTGTTTCATCGCCTGCCCATTCTCCTTCACCTTCGTCGGAGACGTCCTCCAATCCTGAGCTCCAGGAGAGCTTTCAGAGAAGGCCCCTTGCTGATAGGTCTCAGTTTGGCCGGCTTAGCTCTCTTGTTCCGAGGTCTAGGAGGTTCGTCCCTTGGGTACCGAACTCTCTCCCTAGATCTTGACCTAGATGAGGATCTTGAGGATGCTCTGGAGCTTGACCTATCCCGGTCTTCCTCCATTTCTGAGTTCTGATCTGGATCAGTATACTCCTGTTTGCTACTTGCTGCATCGTCCACCGACTCCGGAAGACAGCCCCCCCCCCGTCTAAAAATGCTCCTGGCCTGAGATAGGGCAGGTTCTGATCCTTCAGGTCCGAACTGTACTGTCGGTCTCCTTGGTGTGGATGATCTCCCTCTCTCCGTTGTTCGGGAGGAGTTCTGGGAATTGGACCTTTCCTTCCTGGGGACGGTTCCCGACCCCTTAGGGTTCGGAGGGGGAGTGAGAAGTACTGATGCAGGCTCATCGTCCTCGTCTTCCTCACCCTCCCCTGCTTTATCCAAGGCCAGGGTTATTGCCTCATGGTCCTTAGGTTCCACCATGAGACAGATCTCCTTGTGCTCTGTACTCCTTATGCTTGAGATCGCGCTGATCACTGCTTCCCCCAACCATATGCCTCTTTGGCCATATCCTCGAGACCTGCCCCACATTAGGTTTATGGCTAGTTGGTAGGGCATGTCCTTGGTACCATGGCCAGCATAGATTTCTCTTCTTTGCGGTAGTTCCTTCACCAGTTTGTCCCAGTTCTTTTGTGAGGACTGTACCTCCTTGTATCGGTATTGGCTTAGTGTCACATGGACAATTTTCTCCGTGTGAAACACATCATAATCACACTCAGTTATTACTGCCTTGCCTGGTTTCAGGGGCTCTTTGGTCCTTATTTCCATTACCTGTTTCCTCAGGTTCTGGTAGTAAGAGCCTCCTGCCGTTACCATGCTTGTTTTCCATCTACCATAGTTCGTCGATGACGGTCCAGTGAAGGTGAGAATTGACCATGGTGCATCAGAGTTGTCGGTCCAGACTGGGTAGTTAGTGACTGTTATGTCTGGTGTTAGCTCTGGCTAGTTAGCCTGATGTTAGCTCTGGCTAGTTAGCCTGCTGTAGACTCGGGCTATGTAGCCTCTTGTAGACTCAGGCTATGTAGCCTCTTGTAGACTCGGCTCCTGCCGATAACACCAGCCTGTATGATTACGCTGGTTCCACTTCCGTCACAGTAGCAGGACTTTTGCTCCTGCTAGCTTCTGGCTCGTTAGCCTGCTGTTCTTATCTGTTAGCAATGGTTCGTTAGCCTGCTATTAGCTCCTGTTAGCAATGGCTAGTTAGCCTGCTATTAGCTCCTGTTAGCAATGGCTCGTTAGCCTGCTGTTGGCATCTGTTAGCAATGGCTCGTTAACCTGCTATTAGCTCCTGTTAGCAATGGCTAGTTATCCTGCTATTAGCTCCTGTTAGCAATGGCTAGTTATCCTGCTATTAGCTCCTGTTAGCAATGGCTAGTTAGCCTGCTATAGACTCGTAGAGTTTTCTACTTAAGTTTTGACTCTAAGTAAGCATTATGTTACTTCAAGTTTAAGTGACTTTACGGCTCCCTAGGCCTTTGACTTTAAGGCTCCCTAGGTCTCCTAGTCGCAAGTCGTTTTCTACTTAACTTTTGACTAAGTAAGCATTATGTTACTTCAAGTTCAAGTGGCTTTAAGGCTCCCTAGGCCTTGGACTTTAAGGCTCCCTAGGCCTGCTAGTCGCAAGTAGTTTTCAGTTTTGACTCCAAGTAAGCATTATGTTACTTCAAGTTCAAGTGACTATAAGGCTCCCTAGGCCTGCTAAACTCTAAGTAAGCATTATGTTACTTCAAGTTTAAGTGACTTTAAGGCTCCCTAGCATTATTTTACTCCAGAGGCACCTGACAGCAGTCACTTCGGTTCATATTATTTCGGCTGTTGATACCTATTCAATTAGTATAAAGCCCAACTCATGGATGTTCTAAGCCCCAGAACCTCCGATCAGTTTTGACAGACCTATAAACCAGTGACTTGGCCGCCTAAGCACCACAGCGTCCTGTATGCTGAAGCTTCCAAGTCCCCACAAATCTGATAGGCCCGTCGGATACAGAGACCCTGATGCTCGCTCTGTCCCCCCGCATCAAGGTGCTAAGCTTGATGAGAGTTTGCAGAGTCTCAATTTTTATCCATAGGCGCTGGTGAGTGTACATCTCATGCAGCTGATATGGTTGGTACGGGTGTAACCTACCAAATAGTTACTGTCAGGAAATCCCCTTTGCCTTGAATGAAATAGATTACAAATTCTTTCATCCTCTTTACTCTGGTTTAGAGAAAAGACAGACATCTTTACATAGTATACTTAAAATGTATACAAAATGAATGTAGTATTCTATGTCATGTTTCTTCCTAAATGACAATAACACTTTATATTATTCCTCTCGACAGATGAGCTGAATGTCAAGTGCAGTTTGCACTTGCTCGAGTGTCATGTGTCAGGGCCCCAGAAGGTAAGGATACTATTGATGTTTTTCCTTCCGCTCTTTGAATTCCTCCCTTGTTGCCCTCATCTCTGCTTGCTGCTCTGGGGTTAGTTTCTCCCCCATGTTTTCCCCTGGATCTGGACCGGGGGTCTTTAGTTCTATTTCCATCATTTGGGCCATTGAGGCCCTGTCGGGGATCTCCAGTCCTTGCTCCTTAAGTGAAGCTTCAGTCTTGACCGCACTTTCACACTGCATAAACAGTGTCTCAGGAGGTAGAGCGGTCGTCTGGCAATCAGAAGGTTCCCGCTTCAATTCCAGCTCGTCCCAGGTAGTGTGTCGAAGTGTCCTTGAGCAAGACACATAACCCCTGACTGCTCCCGTTAAGCAAGTTGGCACCTCGCATGGCTGTTTCCACAATCTGTGTTTTTTAAGCTCTTCTATTTCTCCTGAAGCTCATGTAACACTGGTCACAGTAGTAAGGTTTCTCTCCTGTGTGTATCATGTGGTGTCGGTTAAGTTCTCTCTTCCTTTTGAAGCTCTTTCCACACTGGTCACAGCAGTAAGGTTTCTCTCCTGTGTGTATCATGTGATGTATTTTAAGCTCTTCCTTCACCTTGAAGGTCTGCCCACACTGGTCACAGCAGTAAGGTTTCTCTCCTGTTCCAGGTTTAGGGAGTTGCACTAGCATCTGCTGTGCTAGCATCTTCTGTGCTAGCATCTCTTGTGCTAGCTTCTCTTGAGCTAGCGTCGGTTGCACTAGCATCTGCTGTGCTAGCATCTCTTGTGCTAGCTTCTCTTGAGCTAGCATCTCCTGTGCTAGCTTCTCTTGTGCTAGCATTTCCTGTGCTAGCTTCTCTTGAGCTAGCTTCTTCTGTACTAGCTTCTCTTGCACTAGCATCTGCTGTGCTAGCGTCTTTTGTGCTAGCATCTCTTGTGCTAGCTTCTTGCACTCTGATATCTTCTCACGTGCAGATGTGATGCTTTTTTCTATGTCAGTGTATAGTTTCTCATAGTTCTCCATTTCCCGAAGATTCATGTCATGAACCAGTAAAGTCTTCCCCATTGAGTGTTCACATTGAGACAGCATGCCCAGCAACTTCTGGTTCTGTGTAAATGCTTCCTCCGGGGTGCCAGGCGTGTTGCACCATTTTGTAAAGCTCTTCAGGAGCACATTGATGCGCCGGTCGTCTCCAGCTCCGTCTCCGTCAATAAGAAGACGTTTCCGAATGATTTCATCATCTGTTACAGCTCCCATGTCCGCAGCAACTAGCGAGCTGCTGGCTAGTTAGCCTTCAATTAGCTCTGGCTAGGGAGCCTCCAATTAGCTCTGGCTTGGTAGCCGGCTGTTAGCTTCTGTTAGCTCTGGCTTGGTAGCCGACTGTTAGCTCCTGTTAGCTTCTGTTAGCTCTGGCTTGGTAGCCTCCTGTTAGCTTCTGTTAGCTCTGGCTTGGTAGCCTCCTGTTAGCTTCTGTTAGCTCTGGCCTGGTAGCCAGTTGTGAGCTAGTTAGCTCTTGGCTAGTTAGCCATCAATTAGCTCTGGCTTGTTAGCCTGTTGTGAGCTATTGTTAGCTCTGGCTTGTTAGCCTGTTGTGAGCTCTTGTTAGCTCTGGCTTGTTAGCCTGTTGTGAGCTAGTTAGCTCTTGGCTAGTTAGCCATCAATTAGCTCTGGCTTGTTAGCCTGTTGTGAGCTAGTTAGCTCTTGGCTAGTTAGCCATCAATTAGCTCTGGCTTGTTAGCCTGTTGTGAGCTAGTTAGCTCTTGGCTAGTTAGCCCCTGTCTGGCTAGGGCCAGTTCACTTCCAGTTAGCACTGGCTGGGTAGACGGCGGTTATCATCCGTTAGCACTGGCTAGTTAGCCGGCGGTTACCATCCGTTAGCACTGGCTGGGTAGCCGGCGGTTATCATCCGTTAGCACTGGCTCGTTAGTCGGCAATGCCAGCCTGTATGGCTGCGCTGATGTCTCTCTAAACTGCCAGACATTTAGAGAGGGGGTTTTCTTTACTTTCTTTTTCTTTAATCCAATTTTGCGGCCTCAACCGCTCCACCAGCAATGCCCACATTACGCAGATGCCTTTTAATTTGCCACTGCTTTCCACTGAGGGCCATACAGATCAATATCCTTTGTCTGGCGTATTCTAAAGCGGAAGGTTTTAGCTCCCTAGGTGCTGATAAGAGCACATTCAAGTAAGGTTTAAACTCACTGTTGTTCATTTCAGAGTTCTCCGTTATCAATATTTCTAGTTTATTTTATTTGGCTGTTATCATACCGATCTCAGCCCACCCAGGGACGCCATGTTGAATGCCGATGGGTTGTCTCTTATCTATCTCATATCACCTACTCGAGATAGAACCCTGTGGCCGCCCGATATCCCCCAGCGGGTCAATTACTATTTCTATCAAGCTTACTTCATAGTCACTAGTTAGTTATATCCAGTTGATATGAAATATAAGCATAGAAGAGTTGTTAACCTCTTCTTTGTTTGTAATAAACCAAATGTATGTCTGGGAGAACTCTTATTGCGTATAATAACAATAATATTATTATTATCATTATCATCATTATTATCATCATTTTAGGAAAGGCCTGTAATGCTACTCATTTGAAAGCCTGATGATATTACTTCACCGTCACCGCCACTATCCTCATTTGTGAGGAAAGGCCTGTAATACTACTCATTTGAAAGCCTGATGATATTACTTCACCGTCACTATCCTCATTTGTGAGGAAAGGCCTGTAATGCTACTCATTTGAAAGCCTGATGATATTACTTTGCCTACAACAATAGTAATTATATTAGCGCAATAACACTTAATAATCGTTTGCAAGTCCCAGTACCCCTTATCAATTCGACAGATCCATCAATCCGTGGTACCGATCGTCCGGCCCTGCAGTGGCCAGACTCTCAGTTTCCCACAAATCTGATGGAGCCCGTCGAACACAGAGATACCGGCGCCCGCAAACAACAAACAGTGCCATATATATATATATATATATATATATATATATATATATATATATATATATATATATATATATATATATATATATATATATATATAATATCCTCTATATAACTTTAGCTGAAAAGCAGTAACCAGCAATTGATTCAATCTGCATGGCTTCCAGAATATAGCTATACCGTTACCTCAGACGAGAGCAGGGCGAGGCCAGCGTCGTGACACATTGCGATAGAAAGCAGTCCACGAATTCAATAGGTATTATAACAAAGTTATTTTAATTAGAAAAAGCAAGTTACAAAAGAGACTGCATTGGAAATGTCCAATTCAGTCCTTAGGAGTCAACGGGGCGTATTGCTCCCGTGGGCGGAGAACAAAAGAATTAGAATGTCTTCTAAATGCTCTAAACGTACATATTTTCAGAAATCGATAAAAATAGAAAAATGACAATTTCGAGTGCTTTGAGATGTACTATATATGTCTCATTACTTGCTAAACATAATACGACTTGTAAATATGTTTAATTCTTGCTAGATGGTATGCTTGTAATTATTTCCGTTTGCGAGAGAACTACAGCGCGTCACTAAACGCACATACACGCACGCGCGCACACACACAAGAGAAGCGTGTGCACTGTGAATAGGTGTTAGACCCCCGCGCAGAGGTGAGAGGTATCAGAGACTCGCTACCCCCCATCCAAATTCTAAACAACAGATTGGCATCGGCTTTTCATACTATGTATGAATTATCTCTTGCAATAATATCCACGGGACACTGAGCTGCTTCGCAGAATAATGTGGTGTGCGTGTATGTGTGTGTGTGCGCTGAGACGCAGCGTCGAGACGAAACTTGTGTCGAGTCTGCTTCTATGTATACTTCTTCAGCGCGAGAGGGGGTGTTTCTCACTGTCTGTCGTTGATAATATAATCTGAAGAGGTCCTGCATTATTATTATTATTATCATTCTCAAGAATACACGGGACCCGACGGAACGTTAATTTATGTATTAAAAGTAGTCTAACATGCTTTTCATCAACATAACTGGCAGAGATAGAGTGCGTGTGTGTACGAGTTATGAGTTATCTCGCAGTTCATTCAAGCGCGCATCACGGTGATGACAGCTCTCTAGAGTAGAAAGGTGCGCTCACAGGGGCGTAGCTGGAGATTCTGGGCCCCATGAAAGAATCAATTTGTGGGCCCCCAATCTATTAAAAAGATGTGGGGCCCCCAATCTATAAAAAAAAATTGGGCATTTGCTGGGCCCTTGGAATCATCCTAACCCCCCGCCCCCCCCCCCCCCCCCCCAGCTACTCCCCTGCACACACACACACACACACACACACTCTCTCTCTCTCTCAAACAGAGAAATCAAAAGAAATCAGTACATTACCTTGTATTACTATTGTAATCCAAAAGCGATATATAGGGTTGTTCATTGTACAATACAATTGATACAGTTGATGTTTCTTGTTGATTATTATTCTCTATGTGTATATGAGCATTTTTTCAATACCCAACTATGTAGTGGCCGCTTGTCGCTAGGCTAGGCCTCCTGCTGGGTCCATTCACTGGAATAACAAAGGAATGACTGGGCCTTTGCTCCAGGTGTGAAATGATTCGAGTGACAATGATCACATTGAATTCTGGGAGTGTAGTTCTCTCATCAGATAGCTAAATGAACTTGGATCAAGTTCAAGTCCTATCCTGAAAAGTTGTTAAGATTTTACCAGAATGTTTGATAGGACATTGATTGAAAACTATCGTCTCAAATTTGACAATTGATGGCTTATTTTGAAGGTATGAATCTCTAATTTTACATTATGTAACAAAAAAAAGAGAATATTCTGAGAAGGTGGAGCTTGATTGATTGATTGATTGATTGATTGAAAACTTTATTAACAGATTGCAGAATGGGTACAATACAGTACAGCTCAATACACACAATTGTTAAGGGGATGCAGACCAGAGAAAGACTTTCGTCTTGTTTACATCAGGGTCCCCCATTTTCAATTAATCAGGACATATATGACATACATGACATACAGATAGTCAGTACTGCTACATCTATACATTTATGACATACCAGATTTGCAAATACAGTACTGTTTGTGATACAGAAGGAGTCAGGAAAAGGGAGTATATACATTTGACGTAGAAACTGTACATTGGAGGAGGTTGGGTGGGGGGGGGTTGGGTACACTGGGATATTGACAACCATACTGGGTAATCTACATTGGAGGTGGTTGGGGGGGGGGGGGCACACTGTATATACAAGCAAAACTGTACATTGGGGGGGGGGGGGGGGGGGGGAGACACTGTACAAACAAACAAAATTGTACATTGGACTATTGACAAAACCATACTAGGTAAATTACTGTACATTGGAGGGGGTTGGGTTAGGATATTTACAGGGGCCAGTGTTGAATTGCAGTCTCCCGTAGGTGTCCCTTGAGAGAGGTTTTGAAAGTGGGTAGTGATCCACATTCCTTTACAGCTTTGGGTAGGGCGTTCCACATTAATGTGGCATAATTGCGAAACGTGTTTAGTCCCTTATTTGAGACGAATCTGGGTTTAACATGATTTGTGGATCTCCCTCTGGTGTTGTGATCGTGGTATTCACTGACCTTTGGGAAGTATTTTGACATGTACATGGGTACCTTGGTCGTGTAGTGTATCTTGTAGACCAGGCCCATTGCAAGTTGCTGTACTCTGTCGTCTACTCTAAGCCATCCTAGGTTGTCAAAGTGGGCAGGGGTGAGGTGGGTTATAGGAGTAAGGTCAAGCAGTAGTCTGACCAGTTTGTTTTGAGATGTTTGTAATTTTGTTTTTAGCGCCTTTGAGGTGCTTTGGTACCATGAGGTGCAAGCATAGTCGTAGTACCCCTGAATGAGTGCTCCTGCCAGAGTCTTCAGGGTATTCTTGTTTACCAGAGAGGAGATCCGGTACAAGAATCGAGTTCGTTGGTTGACTTTTTTTATTACATTGGATGCCATTTTGTCACAGGAGAGATTAGCCTCTAGGATGGAACCCAGGTAGGTAATTTCATCTTTCCTTGTGACAATATTGTCACCCACTGTAACTGAGAAGCCGTCAGTCTTGCTGAGTTTGTTATTTGAACCGAAGAGAATGGACTCTGTTTTTCCCATGTGTAATGATAGTTTGTTATCAGCGAGCCATATGCAGATTCTGCCTAGTTCCGAGCTGAGGGTTTTTTCAACCTGTAACTTGTTCTTGTCAGAGACCAGCAGGGCTGAGTCGTCCGCAAACAGGAACAAGTTGCAGTCACAAGCTGACGACATGTCATTTGCATAAATTAGGAACAGTAGCGGTCCTAGTATGCTTCCTTGTGGAACACCACAGCTCACTGTGAGGGGGGGGGGGATAGGGTACCGTTTACCTCCACCATCTGTTCCTTCCCCTCAAGGTAGGATTGCATCCAGCTCACTGATAGACTATCAAAACCAATTGCTTTTAGCTTGTCAATCAGAATGGAGTGATTGACCGTGTCAAAGGCCTTTTGTAGGTCCAGCATGACCATGCCGCAGTATTTGCCTGCGTCCACTAGAAACTAGAAAGCTAGAAACTTTAGACTTCAGGGGGTTAAAAGAAGTATAAAACAAAACATCTCTTCTCTAGCATAGCATAGCCTCTAAAAAACAAAGCTTTGTCCTAGGGACTCCACTTTGAAAAATAGACAGATTCTGTTCCAATACATCGCTCTGACACTATAAGAATGGTGTCTGAAGTCAAAAAATGAAAAATCTGCTTGGGATCCAGCAAGCTGGCCTTTTTATACACAGGTCCGTAGTGTCATATAGTAGGCACAGTAAAACACTCCTCCTTCCAACTTGTATCTTTGCCATTGGCTCCTGTCTACTCCACCAGCCAATCAACACACAATTCAGCAAGGATGAACTCTCCTCCCCTTCTAGTTGTTACAGATTTGTGGGAATGTAATAGATTCCTTGTGGCTGTGGAAAAGCCCCTATTACGTCATGTTTGCAATGATCCAAATTCTACAGAAAGCAGATATAGCATATATATACATGTACTATTCAATACTCATATACTTAAACACTGATTGACATGCCCAAACATCATATATGTATTTTGTAGTTTGAAGTGTATAATAGTTCTCTGCCTCATAACTGTAAGGCAGTGATTCTCTCCTCTGCTCCTCTGCTTCTGTCAAGGTCAGCGCTCTGTGACCACATTCCTGGCTTCACAGCACAGAGGCCTCTTCTTCCTTCCATTCTGACTGTGCATATTCCATTAACTGTAGTATAGTTTATAGTGTATATAGTTATACAGGTTATATAAGAATACAAAAAGACATCCGTCATATCAGAGGCCTATTCCATTCTCCAGGATTACACAATATATTGTAGTTTGCACAAGTTACTGTTTTAGAGTCTATAGTTTATAGTTCTTACAGTTTTACACAAGTGGGAGGAAGAATACACAGACATTCTTCATAATCACTGACGCTTAAAGGATAACTCCACTTTTTTTTTAAATTAGCTTATTTAACATCTTCCCTGGAGTTAGACAAGAAGATGCATACCTTTTTTGTCTCTGTGCGTGCATTTTAGCTTTGGGAATAGACGCTCCGTTAGCATAGCTTAGCTTCATCACTGGAAGTGGGGGAGGACAGTAGCCTTACAGTGCCTTACAGTGTATTGCAAGGTCTGACATTGACCAAACTTGATATGCATGACCTTGGTGGGCTCTAGGTCAACTCCTGAAAAGGGGGTCAATGTCAGACTTTGCAATCAAAAGTTAGGGGGCTAATAACCCTTGCCATAATTTCAGTGCGCCCCTAACTTTTGATTGCAAGGTCTGACATTGACCCCCTTTTCAGGAGTTGACCTAGAGCCCACCAAGGTCATGCATATCAAGTTTGGTCAATGTCAGACCTTGCAATACACTGTAAGGCACTGTAAGGCTACTGTCCTCCCCCACTTCCAGTGATGAAGCTAAGCTATGCTAACGGAGCGTCTATTCCCAAAGCTAAAATGCACGCACAGAGACAAAAAAGGTATGCATCTTCTTGTCTAACTCCAGGGAAGATGTTAAATAAGCTAATTTAAAAAAAAAGTGGAGTTATCCTTTAAGTCATCTCTTACCATATGCTTAGATTTAAAACAGATATATACAATAAACATATGCTTAATCCTTTACATCCTACAAGTGACAGAGAGAACAGGATGTCATAATAAAAAGTGTCACTGGCTGCTTGTGGCACTTCAACACCGCCTCTGTCATCCTGGTCGGTTACTTTCCACTGTCTTAATAGCGTCTGTACGGGGGGACGAGATGGCAATTGCGGGGTCACAATGGATGTGACTCTCAACAGAAGGGCAACTAACAACTTGTCTGTGGACCCGAATGATGATTAATGGGTTATGTTGTGTTGTGGGTTGAGTGATAATAATAATAATAATAATAATAATAATAATAATAATAATAATAATAATAATAATAATAATAATAATAATAATAATAATAATAATAATAATAATAATAATAATAATAATAATAATAATAATAATAATAATAATAATAATAATAATAATAATAATAATAATAATAATAATAATAATAATAATAATAATAATTGTTACAAAGGGTCAGATTAAACCGAATATATTTATTGCCTGAGATCCCATGTATAATATTTGTATGTCGTTTGATATCCCATGTATATTCCTTGTACAATATGCACGGAATATCCCTTTAGTCTAGCAGGACAGACCATAATATTCATTCCTCTATTGGAAGCGATCCCATGGCACCAGGTACAGAGTAAAGCCTTACCCCCTCGAGCTGACTTCAAAGGTACCGACGGGACTTGCCCAGGCATGCCCGCTTTCGCCCACGGCTACCAGACCGAGAGGCGACAGAAATGAGATAGGTACTATTTGTTCACGGTACATATATATATGGCGCAAGAAATGTAGAACCCCCCTTGCAGTTCCTCTTCAGTTCGTCTTCAGTTCAGTCTGGTTCAGTTACCAAGTAAAGTCTTACCCACTACGTAACGTGCGGTATAGCAGGGCTCGTATCGCCCAAGATAGAATCGTGTTATCCTAATACCTTTGTTCAAGGTACCGTTCGCTATTTACTAGTAAAAGCCTTCATTACGAGTCAAAGACCACGTGAAGGGAGTAATTGTGCGTCTATACAGAGCACTTATAGCCGCGTGCAAATAGGAGAGACTAACGTCAAGTTCAACTCTGAACCACCGCGCACTACAGCGCAACACGGAGGATTTACACCGGAGCAGCAGCAGCACCACGGAGGACTTACACCCCACCGGCAGTGCCACTCTCCGGGCAAGGATTATTCTTCTTCATTGCTTTGACCAAGCTGCTGGAACAGAGAACCGCCTACCAGGGACGTGCACAGGATTTTAGAGGGGCAGGTGCTCAAAGGCTGAAAAGGGCACCACACCTGTGTGTATATATTAAGCGAGCGCGCGTAGCGCGCAAGCACGATTTTTAAGGGCCCTTTTCGGGCGGGGGGCCCCCTTTTTATACTTTTTGGGGGGTTTTGGTGATCAAATATTGAATATTGAACTATAATAATCAGTGCAGGAGCTCACTTATCCTTGAAAGACACTTTTATCACTGACTTAAAAGGCCCATACATCTCCATAAATGTTCAGGGGGGAGGGAATAAGTGCTTACCCTACAGACCCCAAGAAGTGCTGTATATTCTGTATTGTTTAATATAAATGCATTTTTTATTCCAATCCCGATTTGTATTTGAGATTCCCAAATCCCATCGGACTTGACTTCTTTGTGTCCCTCAATGAGTGTAATACCAGCATTCAACAGCGGTTTCTATCATGATCATCATCACCACCCACGCTATGCATAAAATATATAGGTCCGCGGAGAGGCATGCTGAGGAGGCCGTGCAAACTGCAATGGAATATGGGGCATCTCTCTCTTTACCTAATATTTTTATTCTATTCTGACATTTTTCAGTTGGAAGGGCAGTCTATATGGCGTAACAGTAAAAATAAAAAAAAATAAAAATAAAAAAATAAATTTTTTTCAAAAAGGGCACTTTTTTGATGAGGCTCAAAAAGGCAGGTGCTCAGGCACCCCTTGGCCTCTATGTGTGCACGTGCCTGCCGCCTACCCCACTGCTACTGTGGGATTTACACCTGCCCGTGAGACCATCACTCAAGCCTGTCTCTGTCGTAACAGAGGCTCGACGGCTCTCATCTGCGCGGAGCGCACCCTGGGATCACCACTGTTTCCCCGCTGCTCCAAGGGAATCACCTCCTTGAACCCTGGACTTGCATAGAGCTTGGCCCCCCTCTGCTGGCTTACAACCGGTAGTACACCCTATCCCAGAGTACTAGAGATCATCCTTAATATTTACTATTGATTACCTATGCACATTCTATTTGCCTTATAAGCGCAATTGACCAAAGTATATTATGTAACCTAATATCCCTTTTATGTAATAAATATTCTAACCGAGTATTTTGTGTGGAAAACCTGTTATTGTGCGAGTGTCGTCATCTAGAATACCTTTGTACGGTGTTGGTCAGTAATGTACAAGTCGGTAGTGATTCAATGATATCAGTACTTGATTAATACAGTCAGGGAATTGTACCCCTCAGTTACAATTGGTCCTTCGATAGCCGAGATAATAATTAGCGTAATATTAATATAATATTAATATGGAATTGGCCGATGACGAACACTCCACAAACGGTTCTCCTAAGCTAGATCGCCCGCAGCGCAGACGACAGCCACCTCCCTACCTAGAGGCATACTCTGTCAGTCCAATACCTAGCTTTAAAGGGAAGTTAAACGCGGAAAAAGTAGAAAGTAAAATTATGTCCGACCCTAACAACCAGGCTACCCCGCCAACAGAGGCCCTAGTGGGTTCTAATGTAACTGACCGAGCTCGCGGTGGGGACCAGGAGGGAACTGACACGACTTTACCCCCAGACACTACCCAAGAAGTAGTCCCCGACCAGCCCCGGGAGGAAGACAACCCTAAAGAGACGCGCACCCAGGAGACGGATCTCCGCGGTACGCAACCGGAGAACGGATCTCCAACCAGTACTGCCGGGAGCCGATCGCCCCGAACGGCGTCTTCCCCCAGCGAGGCGGACAAGATGCTGGCGCAGGCACTCATCGCCACCCTGGCAGCCTCCACCGAACGCGATCGACTTCAAGCGCAACAGACGTGCGAGCGCGAACATTACGCAGGTGAGCGAGAGCGCTTCCAGGCGCAACAAAGGAGCGAGGACGACCGAATAAGGCTGGAGACCAGACACCTCCAGACAGAAGAGAACATCGAGCGAAGCCGCGCCGACGTCGCAAATGCACAGCTCCACGCCGCCCATGCCAGCGCCAATGCCCAGCGCGACGTCGCCAACGCACAGCGCGACGCCGCCCAGACCAGCGCCAATGCGCAGCGCGACGCCGCCAATGCCCAGCGCGAAGCAGCGCGCGACGCAGCCCATGCCCGGCGCGAGGCAGAGCGCGACCGGATGCAGGCGGAGCTGATGGACAAACTGGTTGCCATGGCGACACCCCCTCACTCCGCACGGAGCTCTCAGAGGTCGTCAAGACATGGGTCTAGGACACATTCCCCTACCCGACGAAGCGACCCGGGACCCCGCCTACAGGAGGATCCTGTCCACGTCTCCGAACCCCGCTTACAGGAGGAGCCTGTCCACGTCTCCGAACCCCCTCCCCAGCCGGTCCATACGAGACCCAGCAACCGGGTAACGGAACCGGACCACGCCGAGAGACTGAGCAGACGACTCCAGGTCCTAGCAGAGGAAGAGGAGGAGGAAGAGGAGGGGTGTCAAGCCGACCAGCAGCAACGTGCTCTGGCCCAGGAGGCCCAGTACAGCCCCGACCCGCAGCAACGTACTCAGGACCAGGAGGTCCAGTACAGCCCAGAAGTCAGCCCCGAGGCCCTGCGCTACAAACCCCCGACTCAACTCACGGGTGAGTTTGACGCACCGTCAGCCCCGAGGAACAGCACCTGGGTACCCGACCTTCGGTACCCACCAAGTACCAGCCCAAGACGACACGCCAGAGGAGACTCGCCTAGGAGGCCTCTCCCCCAACGCTCACCGATGTATCAGTCACCCACAGCGTCATACATTGCCACGCCGTCAATCCCAGACTTCGTCTATGAGAATCGAGCACAGTACACGGAGCTCCGGATGTGCCTAGAGACAATGATGGTGGATGTCGCTGATGAACGCCACAAGTATGCAATATTACTGAAGCACCTGAAAGTACCGCGAGCGCACAATATAGCGCTGGCCTACGCCTCCTCTTCGACACCATACACAGCGGCCCTTGCAGCGCTGGACCAGAGATATGGACGTATATGGGATTACGTGATAGAAGAGATAAGGCATATTGACCGCCTACCCCCAGCCACAGACAATCGAGCACTGGACGACCTGTCCATCAGAGTGCAGTCCCTGGTAGGGATGCTGGGAGCGCAGAGGGAAAAGGGTAGGCATGAACTATACGCCAACTCAAATGTAGAGAGGATCTTGGAGAAGCTACCGCCCGCCCGACAGGAGCGCTTTAGGCGGCAGAGAGACCACCGAGACCCTAATGGCCCCGAACCGAACCTCCTCGATCTAGCCGACTTCCTGGCGAGAGAAGTCAGCAGCTTACGGCTAGATACATTCGGACGGAGCACCCCTGGCTCCAGAGAAGGAACCAGGAGACTAAATGATGGAAGAAGATCGGTGACTGTCATGCACCAATCAGAGTCAGTACCGCAGCACTCCAACCACAACACCCCCTCGACGAAAGAGGACCAGTGGAAGATTGAGTGCCAGTACTGTGGGGGAGAACATCGGCTCCACCAGTGCGAGGATTTCAAGAAGCTGACCACGGATGATGTGAGCCAGTGGGTCAAGGACCACCGCCGCTGCTTCCGCTGCGCGCGCAGCCACCTAGCAGCTGAGTGCCACCTGAAGAAAAAGTGCAGCAGGTGCGGTGGCACCCACCTGGAGGTCCTGCACGACATCAACAAGCGTCACCCAGGACAACAGAGTGGGCCCGTCGCGGTCATGTACCACGCCGAGGCGGTGGCACCAGAACCAAAGTTCCACCAGACCGCTCCCTACTGTACCTACTGCGACGGCGGACACTGGCTGGCACAGTGCGCCGAATATAAGACACTGAACCCCGTCCAAGTGAACCAGTGGCGCCAGGCGGCCCAGGCGGGCGCCGTTTATCGCGCAGCACGGTGCGGAGCCCACCAGAAGGTCCAAGACAACCAACTAGCAGGAGTGCTCCACATTGACCAGCACAGCGGGACCCCCCGTGTGCTCCTCAAAGTGGTCAGAGTGCTCCTGAGCCACGGGGACAAAGTCATGGACACTTACGCCGTCCTTGATGACGGGTCAGAGAAGACCCTTCTGCTCGCGTCCGCTGCGGCCCAGCTGGGACTGCGGGGGAGCGAGAACCAAATGACGATTCGGACAATAAGGAGAGATTTAAAGACGATAAAGGATGTCTCCTTCACTATCGCAGCAAGCGGGCAGCCAGAGCGACGGTACAAGATCACAAATGCTTTCACCAGCCAAGAAATAGGACTCTCGCAGTACACCTACCCTGTCACCAAGTTGATGGATAAATATGTGCACCTGCGCCAATTACCTATCCCGCTCATGGACGGCGCTACCCCAACCCTGTTGATAGGCTCCGACCATGCAGAACTCATAGTCCCGATAGACCGGGTCCATACAGGACCCAGAGGTTGTCCTGCAGCAGTCGAGACCCGCCTAGGATGGACATTACAAGGGCCCCTCGCTAAATCTCTCAACCGAACAGCAGCCACTAGCTGCCTACACACAGAGGCGAGCGACACCGGCCTCTCCCCCATACAGCAGAGGCTATTGACATTAAGCGAGAGGCCCGTGAGAGAACCGTGGGTACCAGAGGGAGTTCGGAACTCCACCCCGCTCAGCTGCGCTTCAGACGTAGCTGACCTCGAACCCAGCACCCCAAGCGACTCCTTGACGGGCGGCCGGGACCGGCCCCTCCTCACACGGGGTACAGAGCGAACAAGAGAAACAGACGGAGGAGGAGAAAGCACAGCCAAGCCAAAATCAAAGCAGTCTCAGGCCCGCTTCCTCCTAAGCCCCCCTTCATCCCGTCCAGCCGTCATGACCATAGACCAGTCACTACCCCGAGCTGCGTGGCCGGCCGGCTGCGTAAGCAAAGTGACCACTGGTGCCGACGGAAAGGTCAGAGTGGCAGAAGTGCTCGGCCAAGGGCGGATCTACAACCGACCCGTGGCGAGGCTGATAGAGTCGCCAAGGCTTCCCGACTCGCCTAATGACGACCATGACCCCTGACTTTGTGAACTGACCGACCCCTCACAGACATTGAGTAGTGGACAGTGCGGTTAATCTGCCCCTGCTTAGCTAATTAGGTGGGACTAATTAGGGGGCGGCTGTTACAAAGGGTCAGATTAAACCGAATATATATATTTATTGCCTGAGATCCCATGTATAATATTTGTATGTCGTTTGATATCCCATGTATATTCCTTGTACAATATGCACGGAATATCCCTTTAGTCTAGCAGGACAGACCATAATATTCATTCCTCTATTGGAAGCGATCCCATGGCGCCAGGTACCGAGTAAAGCCTTACCCCCTCGAGCTGACTTCAAAGGTACCGACGGGACTTGCCCAGGCATGCCCGCTTTCGCCCACGGCTACCAGACCGAGAGGCGACAGAAATGAGATAGGTACTATTTGTTCACGGTACATATATATATGGCGCAAGAAATGTAGAACCCCCCTTGCAGTTCCTCTTCAGTTCGTCTTCAGTTCAGTCTGGTTCAGTTACCAAGTAAAGTCTTACCCACTACATAACGTGCGGTATAGCAGGGCTCGTATCGCCCAAGATAGAATCGTGTTATCCTAATACCTTTGTTCAAGGTACCGTTCGCTATTTACTAGTAAAAGCCTTCATTACGAGTCAAAGACCACGTGAAGGGAGTAATTGTGCGTCTATACAGAGCACTTATAGCCGCGTGCAAATAGGAGAGACTAACGTCAAGTTCAACTCTGAACCACCGCGCACTACAGCGCAACACGGAGGATTTACACCGGAGCAGCAGCAGCACCACGGAGGACTTACACCCCACCGGCAGTGCCACTCTCCGGGCAAGGATTCTTCTTCTTCATTGCTTTGACCAAGCTGCTGGAACAGAGAACCGCCTACCCCACTGCTACTGTGGGATTTACACCTGCCCGTGAGACCATCACTCAAGCCTGTCTCTGTCGTAACAGAGGCTCGACGGCTCTCATTTGCGCGGAGCGCACCCTGGGATCACCACTGTTTCCCCGCTGCTCCAAGGGAATCACCTCCTTGAACCCTGGACTTGCATAGAGCTTGGCCCCCCTCTGCTGGCTTACAACCGGTAGTACACCCTATCCCAGAGTACTAGAGATCATCCTTAATATTTACTATTGATTACCTATGCACATTCTATTTGCCTTATAAGCGCAATTGACCAAAGTATATTATGTAACCTAATATCCCTTTTATGTAATAAATATTCTAACCGAGTATTTTGTGTGGAAAACCTGTTATTGTGCGAGTGTCGTCATCTAGAATACCTTTGTACGGTGTTGGTCAGTAATGTACAAGTCGGTAGTGATTCAATGATATCAGTACTTGATTAATACAGTCAGGGAATTGTACCCCTCAGTTACAATAATAATAATAATAATAATAATAATAATAATAATAATAATAATAATAATAATAATAATAATAATAATAATTGTAACTGAGGGGTACAATTCCCTGACTGTATTGATAAGTATGGTATCATTAAACCACTACTGCTTTATGTACTTTAATTACTGGCCATACAGTACACAATATCTAAGTATGATGAACACTTTCCCACATATGAAATCAGGTCCACACAAAGGTAATAGTCAAATATTTAATATATAGCAAAAGGTACATATAATAGTTACTTATTACATTTATGATTTGAATGCACTTGTAAGGCAAATGAGTATTCGTAGGCAAATCAACACTGAATGTCCAATCTCTGGTTACACAGGAAGCAAGTATACAACCTGGCTCTTAGGGAATTATAACGATGGCACTTAATGATTATAGCGGGATATACTGTAAAGGGTCCTGCCGGTTGTAAGCCAGTAGGGGGGGTAGGAGAGCCGTCGGCTGTATCCCGTCTGGTCAACGATTTCTAGGGAGAGTTCAGGTACAGAACACGGTGCCCATAGAACCTTGATCCACAGATGAATACACTTGGGCTCTCTTGTAGACGATAGCTGTAGCTGTAGCTGTAGGACCACAACGAAGGAGAAGCGAGGCGACCTCAGTCTGGTCTGAGCGCCGTCTCACCTTGGCTCCTCTCGGGGTAAATCCAACACTCACCGGTGTTGGCGATTATCCGCTCCACAAATCAAAGCACCAAAGCAAATAGATATTCCATGCCGTATAGGGCTCAGCAGTCGTCGGGGTAGGTAATCCAATGTGCAGGTCCACTCGTCCTCGCCTAGAACTCCTCGGATAAAAGCACCACGTGTGGTCTGCCCAACCTGGTTAAGACTCTAGATAACGCGAGGAAGCGATGGGGGTGCTGCTCACTTTAGAACTCTAACCGTACGATGCACCATACATAATAGACTATTATTACTTAATAGAAATACGGTGCCAAACTCTGGCAATTCAGCTATTAATTCGCACGAGGTCTCACTGCTATTCTAAGGCCAAACAGGCCATACTACACCGCACGCGGTATCGTGGGGTGAGGCTTCACGTCTTGTTACTTAGTTGGGTAGAAGGGTAAAGGACTAAGAGGAATTCTACATTTCTTGCGCCATATTTATATGCACGGTGGACAAGTAGTGCCGCTCTGCTTTCGGTAGCCGTATTCCTGCGCGGAGCTGGGGCTAGTAAGGGCATGTCTCGTCGGTACCTTTGAACTTGAACGCCAGGGGCTTGTCCCTGGCGCCTGGTCCTTTTGTCCAATAAGAGAATGAACTATTATGGGCTGTAGTAGAATAAAGGGATATTCCGTGTATATGTACAAGGAATATACAAGGGATATCAAACGATATACAAATACTATTAAATATATATCCATAAATAAATATATATATTCAGTTTAATCTGATCCTTCACAACAGCCGCCCCCTAATTAGTCCCACCTAATTAGCTAAGCAGAGACAGATTAACCGCACTGTCCACTACTCAATGTCTGCTGTGAGGGTCAGTCAACTCACAAAGTCATGGGGTCATGGTCGTCATCAATAGTATCAGGGAGCCTTGGCAGTTCTATTAGCCTCGCCACGGGTCGGGTGTAAGTCCGTCCTTGGACGAGCACTTCAGCTGCTCGGACCTTTCCATCGGCACCGGTGATCACTTTGCTTACGCGGCCAGCCGGCCACATAGCTCTGGGTAGTGACTGGTCGATGATCATGACGACTGTTCCTTCTGTCAAATTGTCTCTCTCTTTTACCCACTTCTGGCGGGTCTGTAGAGACGGTAGGTAGTGGAGTAGGAAGCTGTTCCAAAACTTGTCAGCCAGTACTTGACTGTACCTCCACATTCTTCGGCCGTTCGCTTCTTCAGGCCTGTACATTGTCTGTGGTAGCGCGGGGTCCAGCCGCCCCATCAAGAGGGTGTTGGGGGTGACTGGGTCGACATCTGCTACATCACTTGAGACGTAACCGAGGGGCTTTGAGTTCAATACTCCCTCGATCTCCGTGAGGACTGTCATTAGGACTTCTTCCGCCACAGTCTGGGCCCCAAGCACGGCGTACAGGGCTGTCTTTATGGAACGTACTTCTCGTTCCCAGGTTCCACCGAAGTGAGGTGCGTTCGGGGGATTAAACTGGAAGTCAATCTGGGATGGAGCGAGGTGGGTCTTAAGTTCTGGGCCCATAGCTTGGAAGCTCTCTCTCAGCTCTCTTTCTCCGCCTTTGAAGTTTGTCCCGTGATCAGACAACAATGTAGACGGTTTTCCTTTTCGTGATGTGAATCTTCGGAAGGCCATAAGGAATGAGTCTGTGCTCATGGTTGGGAGGAGTTCGATATGTATCGCTCTGGTGGTCATGCATTTGAATACAATACCCCACCGCTTCTCGGTTCCTCTTCCTCTCTTTATATACAGCGGGCCAAAACAGTCCATACCGGTGGAGTGAAAGGGCTTGTCGCCGAGTCGGAGGCGACAGGGAGGTAGGTCAGCCATCCGGGGTATACTGGGCTGCGTGCGCCACTTACGGCAGTCTAGACAGGTTCGCTGGAAGCGCCGCACTGCTTCTCTCCCTTGCAGTATCCAATAACGACGTCTGATCTCCGCGAAGACTCTCTCTGCCCCTGCGTGGTGCACATCCTCGTCGTATTTCTTTATGATCAGCTCTGTGACCTTGTGTCGGCTGTTCAAGACTATCGGGTACTTAACGTCATCCGGTAGGTCTGGGGCTCTCCGCAGACGACCACCCACTCTGATGAGATTATGGGCGTCGCTCTCGGGGGCTAGGTGGAGCAGTCTGCTGTCTGATGGGACGGGCTTTGCTCCCTGTAGACAGGCTAGCTCATCGGGGAACGAGTCTCTCTGGGCTCGTTGTAGTAGAAGGAGTTCTGCTTCTTCGTAGTCAGCTGCTGAAATGTCAGTTGTGGGCTGAACCTCTGGGTGGTGCCACAGAAATGTCTTTAGCTGCGCACTCTCTAGGGTGAGGCAATCGTCTAGAACCGGGTCTGTGGGGACGAGTGTGTGTGTCAACCCACAGAACATAGGTTTCTTGTTCTCTGCCTCCTCTTTACTCGCCTCCCGTGGGGTGGGTGTAGGCCACTCTTCTTCGGGGAGCTTGAGGAACCCTGGCCCGTCACTGTAGAGGTTGTGACGGGTGAGGTCATCCAGGGACATTCCCCGGGTGATGACGTCAGCTGGGTTGTGTTTGGTGTCCACATACCGCCAGCTGGTTACTTCTGTTAACTCTTGAATCCCGGTGACTCTGACTCCCACGAAGACCTTGTATCTGCACGAATCAGACCGGATCCATGTGAGTACGGTCGTGGAGTCTGACCACAAGATTGTTCTTTGCACCGGGATGGTGAGTTCACGTTGGATTAACGTGGCGAGCTGCGCTCCTGCTAGGGCTGCGCAGAGCTCTAGGCGCGGGATAGATTGTTGCTTGCGTGGGGCTATTCTTGAACGAGCCAGGATGAAAGCAGTATGTATTTCTCCTCCCTCCTCTCGGGCACGCAAGTAAGCCACCGAACCGTAGGCTACTTCGGAGGCGTCGCTGAATACGTGCAGGTCGATCTTGCATGTCTCTGGCCTCACTGTGGGTGGGAAGTAGCTGCGGCGTATTTTAACACCTGGGAGTGAGCGGAGTTCCGTCTCCCACGCTCTCCATGTGGATGCAAGGTGTTCGGGTATGGGATCGTCCCAGCCCTGGTCTTTGTCCCATAGCGCTCTTACAATCATCTTTGCCCTGGTGGTGTAAGGTAGAATACATCCCAACGGGTCATATTGTCTGGCGAGTGTTCTGTATACACTCCGTCTGGTGGTCGGTATTGCCGTCGACCTTCCCTGCTCCTTGATCAGGGGTTTGTGTCTATAATGGAGCGAGTCTGTTTTGAAGCGCCAGACTAGTCCTAGTGTCATTTCTTGGGCTTCTCCTGGGATGGTCGCCATCCAGGTGTCGCTGCTCGCGGCCTTATCATCGAGGGAGAGGCTGGTCAGTACTTGCGGGTCGCTGCTGGCCCACTGCCTGAGATCAAAGCCGCCTTTGATCAGGGAGGCGCGGAGCTTGAGTAGGAGAGCCTCGGCTTCTTCTGGCGTCGAGACGCTTTGTAAACAGTTGTCCACGTAGAAACTATTTGTCACACTTTGTTGGACCTCTTCATCTGCTGCTGGGTCCTCTGCGACGTGCTTTTGCAGTGCAAACGTAGCACAGCATGGGCTGCATGTGGTTCCGAAAGGGAGGACTTCCCATTGATAGATGGCTGGGTGCTCATCTCCGATCCTCTCTCTCCATAGGAACCGCAGCAGGGGCTTGTCCTCCTCCACTAGTCTCACCTGCAGGAACATCCCTTTGATGTCGCCGCTGATTGCCACCTTGTCCTGGCGGAAGCGTAGTAGCACGCCTAGTAGGGAGGGGCCGAGTGTTGGGCCGGCCAATAGTTCTTTATTCAGATTTTGTGATCCGATCTGGTAGCTGCAGTTAAACACAATGCGATCCTTGCCGTTGTGGTGGACCTTGTGGTGCGGCACGTACCATGATTCGGTTGTCTGATCGGCCTCTTTAATGTCAATTTTCTTTATGTGTCCCGCTGTGATTAATTTGGTAATCTCAGCGCGGTACACAGCTTCTTGAGCGGGGTCTTTGGCTAGGCGCCGCTCTGTGTTCAATAGATACCGCTCCGTCGCCTCTTTTGTAGCGCGAAAGGTGGGCATTCCCTCTCGCCTCAGGAGTGGAGTTGCGTATCTCATCACTCCGTTGACGTTGACTCTCTTTGTCCCGTGCTCGAGGAGGGCTATAGCGTAGATATCTTCCTTAGAACGAATGTCTTTCTTTTCGTTCTTAAAGGGCATTGTCTCTAGTGTCCATAGCCTCTCGACATGCTGCAGGAGTGTGGTGTCTCCTTCTGTCACTCTGGAGTGGAGGCAGTTAGTGGCTGCTGTTCGGTTAAGAGACTTAGCGAGGGGGCCTTGTAATGTCCATCCTAGGCGGGTCTCGACTGCTGCAGGACAGCCTCTGGGTCCTGTGTGGACCCGGTCTATCGGGACTATGAGGTCTGCATGGTCGGAGCCTATCAGCAGGGTCGGGGTGGCACCGTCTATGAGCGGGATAGGTAGTTGGCGCAGGTGCACATATTTATCCATCAGCTTGGCGATGGGGTAGGTGTACTGCGATAGTCCTATTTCTTGGCTGGTGAAAGCATTGGTAATCCTGTACCGTCTCTCGGGCTGCCCGCTTGCTGCGATAGTGAAGGAGACATTCTCGCCCTTTATCGTCTTTAGATCTCGTCTTATTGTCCGAATAGTCATCTGGTTCTCGCTCCCCCGTAGCCCCAGCTGGGCCGCAGTGGACGCGAGGAGAAGGGTCTTCTCTGACCCGTCATCAAGGACGGCGTAAGTGTCCATGATCTTATCTTGGTAACTCAGTGTTACACGGACCACCTTTAAGAGCACCTGGGCGCCGCTGCTGCTAGCGGGGTCAATGTACATAACACTTGCCTTCGTGCTGCTGGATGGTACAGGCTTTCTTTTGTTACTGTCGTGTAGGACATCCAGATGGGCTCCGTCACACCGACTACACCTCTTCTTTAGGCGGCACTCGGCTGCCATGTGACTGCGCGCACATCGGTAACAGCGCCTGTTGGACTTTATCCAGTGACTCACTTCCTCAGCGGTCATCTTCTTGAACTGGTCACATTGTGACAACCAGTGTTCCTTCTCGCAGTACGGGCACACCATCTTCCACTTCTCTTTCATCGAGGGGGTACTGTGGTTCTTGCTGCTCGGTACTGATTCTGATTGGTGCATGACAGTCACCGATCTTCGGCCATCGTTTACTCTCCTAGGTCCCTCTCTGGAGCTTGGTGTGCTCTGCACGAACGTATCCAGCCGTAGGCTGCTGACTTCTCTCGCCAGGAAGTCAGCTAAATCTAGGAGGGATGGCTCGGGACCGTTAGGATCACGGTGGTCTCTTTGCCGCCTGAAGCGCTCCTGTCGGGCGGGCGGCAGCTTCTCTAAAATCCTCTCGACGTTCGAGTTTGCGTATAGTTCGTGCATACCCTTTTCTCGTTGCGCCCCCAGCATCCCTACCAGGGATTGTACTTTTATAGACAGGTCGTCTAGTGAGCGATTGTCTGTTGCTGGGGGTAGGCGGTCAATATGCCTTATCTCCTGTATTACGTAATCCCATATACGTCCATATCTCTGGTCCAGCGCTGCTAGAGCCGCGGTGTATGGGGTCGTAGAGGTGGCATAGGCCAGCGCTATGTTGTGCGCTCGGGGCACTTTCAGGTGCTTCAATAATATTGCATACTTGTGGCGTTCATCAGCGACATCCACCATCATTGTCTCTAAGCACATCCGGAGCTCCGTGTACTGTGCTCGATTCTCATGGGTGAAGTCTGGAAACGTCGGTGTGCCAATGTATGACGCCATTGATGGCTGGCACATCGGTGAGCGTTGGAGGAGAGGCCTCCTGGGCGAGTCTCTTCTTACGCCTCTCGGTGGGCTGGTACTGGCAGGGTACCATGGCCCGCTGGTCCAGGTGCTATTCCTCGGGACTGGTCGTGCGTCATGCTCACCCGTGAATCGAGTCGGGGGTCTGTACTGGACCTCCTGGTCCTGTGGAGTAATGTGCTGCTGTCGGGCTTGACTCTCCTCTTCTCCCTCTTCTTCTTCTGCCAGGTCATCTAGATCCTGTAGTCGTTTATTTAGCCTCTCTGCGGTGTCCGCCGTTCCTTCCTTGTAGCTGGGTCTCACTTGGACCGGTCGGGGAAGGAGTTCGGAGGGGGGTGTAGACTCTCGCTGGTGGTCGAGTTCATGGTCGCCTAATCGGTTAGGGGAGGGTGCCCTTGACGTGTGTCTTGACGAGGCCCTGGAACCCCTTGTGGAGGGAGGGGGTGTTGCCCTGGTGATCAGCTGCTCCATTAGCTGCTCTTGTAGTCTGTCGCGCTCGGCTTCGCGCTTGGTGAGATCTGCTTCTCTTTGGGCACCGGCAGCGGCGCGCTGGGCGTCGGCCCGGTCTCTTGCCATATTCTCTTCCGTCTGAAGGCGTCTCAGCTCCAGACGTATGTGCTCTTCTTCACTCCGTTGCTGCGCTTGGAGTTGTTCGCGCTCGCTAAGCGTCTGTGCTTGGAGTCGATCGCGTTCACCCTGAAGTCGATCGCGTTCGGTAGAGGCTGTCAGGCTGGCGAAGAACGCCTGTGACAGCATCCTCTCCGCCTCGCTGGGGGAAGACGCTTGTAGAGGTGAGCCGCTCCTGGCTGTACTCGTTGGGGATGCGTTCCCCTTGGAGGAGTCCTGGAGCTCTATCTCCTCGGCGCTCTCCTCATCTTGTTCCGTGCAGAGTTCCACCTCTGGAGGGTTGTCTTCCTCCCGGAGCTCTGGGGGGACTACTTCTTCGGTCTTGGTGGGGGGTAAAGTCGTGTCAGTTCCCTCCTGGTCCCCACGTGAGCTTGGTCAGTTACATTAGAACCCACTAGGGCCTCTGTGGTCGGGGTATCCTGGTTGATAGGGTCGGACATAATTTTACTTTCTACTTTTACCGCGTTTACTGTTTGTAGAAGGCTAGGTAGTTTACTGACAGCGTAATCCTCTAAGTACTGAGGTGGCTGTCGTCTACGTTGCGGGCGTTCTACTTTAGGAGGACCGTTTCGTGGAGTGTTCATCATAGGCCATTTCAATATTAATACCACTATATTAATATTACACTAATTACCCTCCGGCTCGAAGGACCAATTGTAACTGAGGGGTACAATTCCCTGACTGTATTGATAAGTATGGTATCATTAAACCACTACCGCTTTATGTACTTTAATTACTGGCCATACAGTACACAATATCTAAGTATGATGAACACTTTCCCACATATGAAATCAGGTCCACACAAAGGTAATAGTCAAATATTTAATATATAGCAAAAGGTACATATAATAGTTACTTATTACATTTATGATTTGAATGCACTTGTAAGGCAAATGAGTATTCGTAGGCAAATCAACACTGAATGTCCAATCTCTGGTTACACAGGAAGCAAGTATACAACCTGGCTCTTAGGGAATTATAACGATGGCACTTAATGATTATAGCGGGATATACTGTAAAGGGTCCTGCCGGTTGTAAGCCAGTAGGGGGGGTAGGAGAGCCGTCGGCTGTATCCCGTCTGGTCAACGATTTCTAGGGAGAGTTCAGGTACAGAACACGGTGCCCGTAGAACCTTGATCCACAGATGAATACACTTGGGCTCTCTTGTAGACGATAGCTGTAGCTGTAGCTGTAGGTCCACAACGAAGGAGAAGCGAGGCGACCTCAGTCTGGTCTGAGCGCCGTCTCACCTTGGCTCCTCTCGGGGTAAATCCAACACTCACCGGTGTTGGCGATTATCCGCTCCACAAATCAAAGCACCAAAGCAAATAGATATTCCATGCCGTATAGGGCTCAGCAGTCGTCGGGGTAGGTAATCCAATGTGCAGGTCCACTCGTCCTCGCCTAGAACTCCTCGGATGAAAGCACCACGTGTGGTCTGCCCAACCTGGTTAAGACTCTAGATAACGCGAGGAAGCGATGGGGGTGCTGCTCACTTTAGAACTCTAACCGTACGATGCACCATACATAATAGACTATTATTACTTAATAGAAATACGGTGCCAAACTCTGGCAATTCAGCTATTAATTTGCACGAGGTCTCACTGCTATTCTAAGGCCAAACAGGCCATACTACACCGCACGCGGTATCGTGGGGTGAGGCTTCACGTCTTGTTACTTAGTTGGGTAGAAGGGTAAAGGACTAAGAGGAATTCTACATTTCTTGCGCCATATTTATATGCACGGTGGACAAGTAGTGCCGCTCTGCTTTCGGTAGCCGTATTCCTGCGCGGAGCTGGGGCTAGTAAGGGCATGTCTCGTCGGTACCTTTGAACTTGAACGCCAGGGGCTTGTCCCTGGCGCCTGGTCCTTTTGTCCAATAAGAGAATGAACTATTATGGGCTGTAGTAGAATAAAGGGATATTCCGTGTATATGTACAAGGAATATACAAGGGATATCAAACGATATACAAATACTATTAAATATATATCCATAAATAAATATATATATTCGGTTTAATCTGATCCTTCACAACAATAATAATAATAATAATAATAATAATAATAATAATAATAATAATAATAATAATAATAATAATAATAATAATAATAATAATAATAATAATAATAATAATAATAATAATAATAATAATAATAATAATAATAATAATAATAATAATAATAATAACTTTATTTGTATAGCACTTTTCATACAGAGGTTGCAGTTCAAAGTGTTTCACAACAGTAAAAAATACAGGCATAAGCGAGCATAAAAAGATAGACAGGTAGAATCACAGTGTTTCACATTAGGATCTAGCATCCCAATAGGCTCTCCGCTTACAGTTTTCAGTAACACAAATAGTAAAAATAGTTTAAAATGATTCAGTTTAAAAATAGTAAAAAAATTATAAAATAGAACGGACATAAAAAATACAGGCATGAGCGAGCATAGCAAGATATGGCAAATCACAGTGTTTCACATTAGGATCTAGCATCCTAATAGGCTCTCTATTCAGTAATACTCCTGTAATTCCCAACATACTTCCCAGTACATATTGCTGTAACTTTAGTGATATTAGATCACAGGGACACGAACCCACACTGTAACTTTAGTGATACTAGATCACAGGGACTCGAACCCACACTGTAACTTTAGTGATACTAGATCACAGGGACTCGAACCCACACTGTAACTTTAGTGATACTAGATCACAGGGACTCGAACCCACACTGTAACTTTAGTGATAATAGATCACAGGGACTCGAACCCACACTGTAACTTTAGTGATACTAGATCACAGGGACTCGAACCCACACTGTAACTTTAGTGATACTAGATCACAGGGACTCGAACCCACACTGTAACTTTAGTGATATTAGATCACAGGGACTCGAAACCATACTAAATAGTGGGACCTATTGCATGAACAAATAATCACAGTGTTTCACATTTGGATCTAGCAAATAATAAAAATAGTTTAAAATGATTCAGTTTAAAAATAGTCATCAGTAAGAAGTAAAAAGTGCAATAACCGACACATGAATTTGATAGGCAGTGTATAAGAGTAGGCAGGGTAAGAATAGTGCAGGTAAATACAAGTTGTGTCAGGATATCCCTGATGTTTCCTCTTGCCACTAGGTGGTAGCAGATATCTATCAGTGAAATGCCTGAGCAAAGAGATAGGTTTTAAGCTGTCTTTTAAAGATGTCTAGCGAGTTGGCTTCCCTGATGTTTTGGGGTAGTTTGTTCCATAGTTTTGGGGCATAGTTGATAAAGGCTGCATTACCGATCCTCTTTTAACTGCTTCTGGGAGCCTCTAGTAGTCCAGCAGCTGATGATCGCAGTGTTCTTGCTGGTGTGTAATTTATTAGAGTGTTGGCGATGTAGCTAGGTCCCTGTCCATTTAGAGCTTTGTATGTAAGGAGAAGGACCTTAAAGTCAATTCTAAATGTTACAGGAAGCCAGTGTAAAGCAGCTAAGACTGGACTAATGTGCTCTCTCCTTTTGGTTCTAGTTAGCAGTCGGGCTGCAGAGTTTTGGATTAGCTGAAGCCTCTCTGTGGTTTTCTTAGGGAGACCTGTGAAAAGTGCATTACAGTAGTCTAACCGGCTAGATATGAATGCATGAATTAGCTTCTCAGCATCGTTCTGATTAATAAATGGTCGTACTTTTGCTATATTTCTGAGATGGAAGAACGATGTTTTCGTCACTTTGCTAATATGAGAATTGAAGTTCAGTTCTGAATCTATGATAACCCCAAGACTAGTGACCTCAGATTTGATCCAAGGGGTTAGTCCCCCCAGGTTCTTTATTAATGTTTCTTTTCTAGTTTTGGAGCCGATAATTAGAATTTCAGTTTTGTTCTCTTTAGTTTCAGGAAGTTCTTACTCATCCATTTATTTATTGCCAGTAAGCAGTCTGTAATGGAGCTAATCGCTGTATCATTTGGTTCAGCAGATATGTACAGTTGTGTATCATCCGCATAGCTATGGAAATCTACATTATGTTCTCTGATGATATCACCCAGCTGTAACATGTAAAGGGAGAAGAGTAAAGGACCTAAGCAACTCCCTTGTGCAACTCCATAGTTGTTGTCGTATATATCAGACATGTGATCTCCTAGTTTAACATAGAATTTCCTCCCTCTGATGTATGTTTTAAACCAGCCCAGCCCATGTTCTGAGAAACCGACATGGTTTTCAAGACGATCGATTAGAATATCGTGATCGATTGTATCAAATGCTGCACTGAGATCTAACAGGATAAGGATGGAGATCTTATTCTCGTCAGAGTTTAGTCTGAGGTCACTGATTATTTTGGTGAGGGCAGTTTCAGTGCTATGATATTTTCTGAATCCTGACTGAAATTCTTCTAAGATGTTGTTTTCTTCAAGAAAGGAATTTATTTGAACTGAAACTATCTTTTCAAGTACTTTACTAATGAATGGTAGGTTGGATATTGGACGATAATTTGCCATTTCATTACTATCCAAGTTAGGTTTTTTTAGTAATGGCTTTACAACTGCTGTTTTAAAGGCATCCGGGAAAATACCAGTCCTAAGGGAAGTGTTTATGATATCTAGCACAGGACTTGAAACACTATTAAATACCCGTTTGAAGAAAGCTGTAGGTATAGGGTCAATGTCTGAGGTGGAGGAGTTACATTCTGAGACAGTTTTGCAGAGTACATCTAATGTGATGCATGTGAAACTTCTCATGGTTACATTGCACGGTTTTCCGCAATCAGCTTTATTTCCATCATGAGTAATGCTGGCCCTGATCAAGGTTATTTTGTTGTTAAAGAATAGTGCAAGTTCTTCATACTTAACCGTTGATGACTGAGGAGGTGTAGGGGCAGTGTTGAGTAGTACATTAATAGTGGAAAAGAGGATTCTGGAGTTTCCAGCATTTTCTGTAATGATTTTAGAGAAGTAATCTTTCCTTGCTAAGCGGATGGTTTTATTATAAGCAGTTAAAGCATTGGGGAGCTCCAGTAGCTCACCACGTACCGCGAGCGCTATTTCAGCGCCGTGGACAACCGTGCTCGTCACGGATCTGGGGCTTAGCGAGTTCGAATCCCGACTGCAGCCGTGCCTTTCCCAGAGTGTCTTCCCCCCCATCTGAACCCTTTCAGCCTGTTTCTGTCGGTCATCCTTGACCAGTATAAATGTGATAAACACATAAAAGAGCCAGGGGAATGGCCAAAGTAAAAAAAAAAAAAAAAAAAAAGCAGTTAAAGCATCTTTGTATATATCACAGCATATGGTGGTTTTTGTTTTTCTCCATTTTCGCTCCGCTGCACGACATTTCCTTTTTTCTTCGTTGACCGTATTATAGTTTAACCAGGGCGAGGCTCTAGTTTTCTTCTTTTTCGTTTTTAATGGGGCGACAGAATTTAATATAGATGACATTGCATCATTGAGATTTTCTACCATTTCATTTAGAGAGCTGTCCATGTAGTCTGATAAGATCAATGAACTTTGATTCAGCTTTGTCGTTTAAGAGCCTCTTTTTAACTATGATTTCTTTTTTTGTTTTAGTAAGGGTTATTTGAGTATCAAAAAATATACAGTGATGGTCGGAGAGAGGTAATTCAGTTATTGAGATATTTGTTATGCTTAGCCCAGTTGTTGTTATAACTAAGTCTAGTGTATTCCCAAGCCTGTGAGTTGCATTTGTTATATGCTGTATTAGGTCAAAGCTATCCAGTAGATTTTTTTGTTCTATAGTTTTGGAGTCTGTTTTCTTATTAAAATGGATGTTCAAGTCTCCATTTAGGATCACCTTATCATATCCGGTAACACATAGTGAGATCAGTTCAGAGAGCTCCTGTATAAATATTGGTGAGTGTCTAGGCGGGCGGTATATTGTGACAATAATAGTTGATTCTGTTTTTAGTTCAATGGCAAGATATTGCGTTGACATGAACTCGCCTAGTTCTGTGATTCTAAACAAGAGTTTTGAGGAGAAGATTGCTGCAACTCCTCCGCCCCTTTTATTTTGTCTGGGTATTTGAAAAAAGTTATAGTCTGGTGGACAAGCTTCTATCATTATTGATGTAGCTGTGTCATTATTTAGCCATGTCTCTACTAGGCAGATGCAATCTAAGTTATTTTCTTTAATCAGATCATTTACTAAGAATGTTTTATTATTCAGTGATCTGACATTTAGGAAAGCTAATTTTATTTGTTGGACTTCTTTAGAGGAGGTCTGCTTTGGCTTGACCGTGATGGCCCTGAGGTTAATAGCAGGTAAACGCATTGATGGCGTATATTTTTCACCATGCCATTGGCTGGTTATGATTACTGGTATGTGATGTGTGCTGAATGACAGTTTTTGATGCAGGAGTGAAATAGGCGTGAATGTTTCTTGTTTCTTAGTGAATGTTTCACTAAAGTAAATCTGTGGATGATTGAGTGTGGTCTGGTTTTTGTCTGTGTCTTTTTCATTTAAGTGGGTAATTGAGGCTGTGAGATATTGAATGAAAGAGTTTATTTTGTTTCATATCATTTGTTTGAATGAAGGAGTTTATTTTATTTCTTTCATCTGATTTGATTTATTTTGAATGTTTTAGTCAGTATATGTATGGATGAGGTATTGAATTTACATTTTTAGATTTCTTTTCTATTTTAATCTTTGATTGTGTGGACTGAAATGTGTTTGAATGGAGCCTGTAGGGGAGACTGTGCTAACTTAGAGGTGTCAAGTCACAAAGACATGTTTGAATGGAACAGTTGTGTGATGATGATGAATGTGAAACGAGTGCATGTGGGTCACCACAGGGGTGAGGGAGTGGTGTGCATGTAAGTTTGATTATATTTTAGATTTTTTACTTTAATATTTTCTTGGTATGCATGAAGCGTTCACAAGTGGTCTGCCACAATGTGTAATAGAACGATGTGAGTTACTGTTTGGTTTTGATTATTTGTCTTTTTCTTTTCCCAACAATTTTTTCATGATCTGGTGAGAGGGGTCTTGTGCCGAGAGTGTGGAAGCTGGGGAAATACATCAGGGCAGGATGTCAAAAAAGCTAAGTAGTTCAGTCACGTTTGTGTGGAATTTTTCAATGGTGCTTCTCTTACAAGTGTGTTAAATTGAAGAATAATCAGGATTGCAATTGTGCTTTTGTCTCCTCACAGTTCAGTCGAGGGGGGGAATGCAGAACGGCACATGTACAGGAGTCATAACTGTTGAGTATGAGTACATTCCATTAGATTACGGAACGGTGGAGTGAAAATGTTCAGTTGTTTCCTGTTCTTTTCGATCCAGGGGTGAGAAATTATTAGATTATGGAAAGAGGTCGCTTGTGGACACTAGCCCCTCCTTCATCATAACCCCGGGAACAGAGGCCAGGTTGGATTTGTGAAAACATATGCGGTACACAGGTTTGGGAAATGTCCAGACTAAGAGAGCCGTCTGTAAATCCGAGGAAGGACAGTCATAGGTCAAAATATGACGGGATCACAGGCCTACAACAATTGCTACGGCTGAGGCTGGCTAGCATAGGGGGGAAGGGGGAGGCAGGGCCGGTCTGAGACTGTGCAGAAAATGTGAGCAAGGTCCTCTGTGGGATGTGAAATTTGGTTGGTGTGGAGAGCGGGGAGTAACTGAACAATAGCTACTGATGGTCTCTGTTTGTGCACATTTGATTTGGTAAAACGCGCAAACAGAGGGCAGATAGATTAACACAGCGCAGGGTAAGGACATACATATAGATTAGGGTCAAAGTGAGGATAGATAGTAAAAAAAATAAAAAATGTCATTGAGTGTCTGCTTTCCCCGCCCGACTGGAGCTGTGGAGACCAAGGTGGTATGGTGGTATGACCAGAGATGGTCATAAGGGGGGAGGATAGATGAGAAAGCCAATTGATAAATTATGCAAACATGATTGTACTATTTTTAAGAAAGAATTAGCAGGAAGGAGACAAAATTGATGTAAAGTTGTGATTTTTTAGATAAAATTTGTGATTTTTAGATTAAATTTATTTTTAATTGTTTTCAGCATATTCAAAGTTTTTGTTTAAAAGAAAGTAGGCCTCTGGCTATGAGCCCTGAGGAACAAAAGCCCATTGATGATATGTACAAAGAATAATGAGAAAAATTGAAAATTAAGAAAAATAAAAAATGTATGATTTTCGTTATTATGTTAAACTGGATGGTTAGTATGTATAGAAATCAAGTCAATGTACTAGTTATGACAATATTAATTGTCAAAGTGAGGAATGTGGTAACATTGACTGTGTATTTCATAATCCATATGTCTATAATTAGAAAAACCATATGCAAAACACTGGTGTGCCCTAAGAAGGATACTAGCGTGACAGAAACTGTTTGAGCCCATATGAAACCCCTGCTGTTGTTGAAACTGTATTTAGACAGCCATTCCAAACCCCCACTCAAGCAAATGTGGTCAACCACTAGAAACAAAGGAACTGAAAAGTCACACTTAGCGCCTAACAGATTACAGACAGAGAGAAACAGAGGTCTGATTACAGACCTAAACTACTTTTGAGATTAACCAAAAGGTACATTATGAAACTAATTCATAAACAAGATCAAACTAACTAAACCATATCAATTTAAAAGGTAACTGACTCATTAGATTTGAATACCATTTAGAAATGTCAAACTAATTATGAAGATAATAGTGTCATTTCACTCTTGTTGTAAACCATATAAGCTTTAAATCATAGTTATAATACAAAGTGTCAGTCTGGTAAATAAGGGTTGGTGCTGGCTCTGGTGGACTATTTGGTATTAACCTAGAAGCAATGACCTCACAGGGGTTAATGCTAGATAGTCCATAGATTCATTACACAAACCATGTATATGGGGAAATCAAATAATATAAAGGGAATGTTAAAATGTCTGATTCATCCCAGAGTGGAGAAAAGGGGCCTCCCTCCTTATCAAGCAAAGGATGGGGCCACCAGCAGACCTCCCCGCTGTTGATACTGGAAGAAGACACTCCGAGGAGAGACAGGGGGGCGGGACGCCCCCCCAGAAGATCATCTGATTGGGGACCCAAGGAACAGAGAAGACTCCATATATAGAATCAACAAATCTAATTGGACCAAACGTATTATTAGACTGTTATTATTGGTGGAAATCAGAGTATTTAACAGAGAGCGCAGTGTTTGAGAAGGAGGCCAGACAGATGCACCCATCCCCAGGGGGTATTTCTGGTCTCCACCACTTCCACAGACTGCCCTCTTGCCGCGACGTGAGTAAACTGTATGGAGTAATCACTGTTTGTGATGTATAGAGTAAGATGCCTATCTTAGACCAGGTTTAACCATGTGGTGGCAAAAGTAAGGTAGTCTATTCCATTGATAAACATGACTAATTTTATGTGCAGACTTGTTTTGATGTGAGAGCCACCGTGAATGGGCTATGATTATGTAAACCTCATCAATCCTGTTGTACAATCATGTCTTATGAAAAATGATGAATAATCCCTGTATGTAACTGATGCATTTTCACCTTTGGGCCTCTCGGCAATAAATACATGAGTTTGAATTAAGAACTCTGTGGTCTTGACTGCACGTTTATTCCTTGCTGGCTATATTTGAAGTCAGATGAGGAGACCATTCTATCACTCTGTCCTTCTTCCCTCTAGTTAGCAACCTGTATGCACTGTAAACAACCCAATGTATTGACTTAAGATACGACACGTACATTTGCCGAAGCAAGTGGTAGTGTGTAGCAGAATAGATTTTCTCCACGCACAGACAGACGTTTTGGGTCAAACGTGGAATCGACTTATTCTAGGCCTAATAATGGTTCTGGGAAGGAAAATGACGATAGTACGAATTGTCATTACTGTCAGCGTGAAGGGCATTGGAAGAATGAGTGCCCTAGTCGCAGAGCAAAGGCGGAATTCTCAAATGAAAATGGCCAGGTGAGACCTGTCGTGTTGGCTGCACCTGCTCGTATTGGTAGCAAGGCTGATGCCATTGATGCAGTTAGGTGGCATACAAGACCTGCGACAGTAACAGCTACAATATCAGACATTGAAAGCGGTTATTCTCCTTATATTATGGAGGGTCATGTTTCATTGGTGGTAAGTGATTCCATTGTACTTGTTAAAATCCTGCGAGATACCGGTGCGTTGGATTCATTTATTGTGGGATCAGCATTGCCTTTTTCACCCAAATCATATACAGGTCGTGATGTACGGGTTCGTGGGATGGGGTTACGAGTTGTGTCGGCTCCCCTTCATAACCTCATGTTCTCCTCAGATCTGATACAAGGGGTGGTGTCCATGGGAGTTCGGCCCTCGTTGCCTGTTGAAGGAGTCGCAGTGATTTTAGGTAATGACTTTGGTTGGTAAGTGTGATGTGCCACCTTCATTAGTGGGTACTTCAGCACCGCTGGTGGGAGAGCCACATAAGGATGAGTTAACCCAGACGTGTTTCCAGCCTGTGCAGTAACACGACAGAATGCGATTTTTCCTGTGCCCGCTGTCCCGTTGTCTGTTTCCCTCAGCCACAACCAGGAAGTCTCCGCCCTCAAGACCTCCCTCAGCCAATCAGAGGGCAAGCTGACTGAGCTGCAAGGACATCTGGATAACCTGCAGAAGGATGTAAAAACTGAGATTGGTAGACTCCAGCGGCAGCGAGCTGTTGTTGACCAGGCTCAGACAGGAGGTGGCAGAGAGGAGCAGCTCAGACAACAGATTACTGAGGAAAAAGAGGAGAATGGAGTGAACATGGAGAGAGAGGAAGAGAAAAAAATATAAAAAAATCATAATTTTCACCCATGTGTATAAATATGTCTGTCTGCCCATTCCGGTTACTAACCCCTTTTCTCTTAAAAGGCTTCTCTGGCGCACCGGAGTTGCTGAGGCTGGGGCTCCCTCTACTCTTAAAAGGCTTCTCTGGCGCACCGGAGTTGCTGAGGCTGGGGCTCCCTCTACTCTTAAAGGGCTTCTCTGGCGCACCGGAGTTGCTGAGGCTGGGGCTCCCTCTACTCTTAAAGGGCTTCTCTGGCGCACCGGAGTTGCTGAGGCTGGGGCTCCCTCTACTCTTAAAGGGCTTCTCTGGCGCACCGGAGTTGCTGAGGCTGGGGCTCCCTCTACTCTTAAAGGGCTTCTCTGGCGCACCGGAGTTGCTGAGGCTGGGGCTCCCTCTACTCTTAAAGGGCTTCTCTGGCGCACTGGAGTTGCTGAGGCTGGGGTGGAATGGCTGGATGGGGAGTTGGCGGGCATGTCTATGCGACCCATGTTCAGCTGTCACTTTTTGGAGGAAATGTAATTTTTATTAAAGTGTAATACGATGTCTGGGTTGAGAACAGTGACCCTAGGGTCCCTGTCTTATGGGGGGAGGTGTGACGACCCTCCCCCACACTGTGTTGTCTTCCTCTGCTCTGGCTGGCAGAGCAGAGGAAGAGCATTAGCAGAGCAGCTAATTGGGGCACACCTGGGCCGGGGTGTCCCAGGCAGGATATCAGAGAGCGGCTGCCTCTGGTGAACTCCCCACTTTGTTTTGGTTCTTTGTTTGTCTGGTTGTTGTTGGTTATTTGGTTCTTTGGTTGTAAAATGTTGGTTCATTTGTTTTGGTTGCTTTTCTTTGCTTTTACACCTACACATTCATGCTCCACATACACTCATCCACACACTGCTGACACACTGATACTCATATATATTGGCTGCTCCTTTAAATTACTTATAATACATTCTGTGTTATTTCTTAAATTGTGCCTGTGTCTCCCTATTCTTGTTGCGAGCTTGAGCCAGTTCGTAACAAGAGAAGTCACTACATAGTACTGTATGCTCAATAGTACTATAGAAGTCACTACACTGTATGTTCAATAGTACTATAGAAGTCACTACATAGTACTGTATGTTCAATAGTACTGTAGATCACTACATAGTACTGTATGCTCAATAGCAGGGGTGCAGTCGTAATATGGGCGGAGGCCAAACGGTATCCTATTATTATGCAAAGTCTAGGCACTTATCACCTAGACTTTGCATAATAATAGGATGCGCACACTTCGAAGCCCAAACGCCGTTTGACCGCGGTTGCCCAGCACTGCACCACTGCTCAATAGTACTGTATAAGTTACTACATAGTACTGTATGTTCAATAGTACTGTAGAAGTCACTACATAGTACTGTATGTTCAATAGTACTGTAGAAGTCACTACATAGTACTGTATGCTCAATAGTACTATATAAGTTACTACATAGTACTGTATGCTCAATAGTACTGTAGAAGTCACTACATAGTACTGTATGCTCAATAGTACTGTAGAAGCCACTACATAGTACTGTATGTTCAATAGTACTATATAAGTTACTACATAGTACTGTATGCTCAATAGTACTGTATACGTCACTACACTATGTTCAATAGTACATTACATAGTACTGTATGCTCAATAGTACTGTATAAGTCACTACATAGTAGTGTATGTTCAATAGTACTGTAGAAGTCACTACAGTGTATGTTCAATAGTACTGTAGAAGTCACTACATAGTACTGTATGCTCAATAGTGTATACGTCACTACATAGTACTGTATGCTCAATAGTACTGTAGAAGTTACTACATAGTACTGTATGTTCAATAGTACTGTAAAGGTTACTACTACTACAGTTACTACATAGTACTGTATGTTCAATAGTACTGTAAAGGTTACTACTACTACAGTTACTACATAGTACTGTATGTTCAATAGTACTGTAAAGGTTACTACTACTACAGTTACTACATAGTACTGTATGTTCAATAGTACTGTAAAAGTTACTACTACTACAGTTACTACATAGTACTGTATGTTGTTCAATAGTACTATAGAAGTCACTACATAGTACTGTATGTTCAACAGTACTGTACTTTAAGGAAGACAGCATAGTGACAGGTCTCATGAGGAATAGAAGAGGAGGGTGATGGTGAAGCAGCACATCTCCCAGTCAAATGAACGGCAATGATTCAGGTTATTTCAGCTCAAACAAATCAATGAGACTCTGGCAAACGGCGCCGTGTACAGCAGCTTGTCAATTTACAGTGCAAAGCAGAAAGGTGAATGATAAGACAGCGATAAACGCGAGAGGCCACTAAGGAGGGGGGTGACGATTTAAAAATGTGCTGATATAACAGGGACGCTTTGGAACAGAGCCAAGGACTCTCTCTCTCTCTTTTGACCCGGGTCAACTTTCATTTTGGCCCTGTGAGCACAGTGCCATCTCCTGGGAACAGATGTTATTAGGCCACCTGCCAGAGCCAATGATTCAGGATAACTTGGTTGGCTCATTTGTGTAAAATAAATAGATAAAATAAAAAATTAAATATGAAAGAATATAAATTAAATAAGCACATTTACATAATTATTATAATTATAATTATAAATAAATAACATTTTAAAAATGAATGATCAAATGCTCTCCTGTAGTAAATCCAGTGTTGGTCTCTAGAGAGAGAGAGAGAGGTTTTTCATTATCAATGACACTAATTGCACCTTTCTATTGCCGTCTAAGCCGAATAACAGAAAGAAAGAAAAAAACATTCTGATTTATTTCAGGCAGTGCATTCAAATATACAGAACATTACTGAGCAAAACAGCATTGATAACAATAACAATAACAATAACAAAAGAGGAACTCAGCCGTAATATAAACCATAACATTGGGCTGAAATGTTTCCCGGCTGTTGTTCTTGTAATAAAAATGCTAACGCACGCACACACACACACACACACACGCACACGCACACGCACACGCACGCGCACGCACACGCACACACACACACACACACACACACTCACACGCACACACACACACACACACACACACACACACTCACACGCACACGCCCGCGCACGCACACGCACGCGCACGTGCACGCACACGCACACTCACACTCACACTCACACACACACACACACACACACACACACACACACACACACACACACACACACACACACTGGTGTCAGACCCGAGCGGAGCTGGTGACTGTTGCGTGTTGGCAGCCGCCTGCCTGACAGCTGGGGTTTTATTAGCAGACACAGGATTAATAGACTCTTTATTATCCAGAGCAATTAAGGACTTAATTGGAGAGAAAATAGGCCCCATCGAGAGGTAGGGTGATAGAGACCGAAATAAGCATATCTTCATAGGGATGTGTGTGTGTGTGTGTGTGTGTGTGTGTGTGTGTGTGTGTGTGTGTGTGTGTGTGTGTGTGTGTGTGTGTGTGTGTGTGTGTGTGTGTGTGTGTGTGTGTGTGTGTGTGTGTTATAGGTACTTGTTGCAAGGACATTCTATGCTCGGCCAACCTTCATTGTGAGGACAAATCCACTTGCGAGGACTTTTTCCTGGTCCTCAGAAATAATATACTTTAGATGACTTTAAAATGATCTTTAAGTCCCTAATATACATTTTTTAGAATAGGTCCTCAGACTAATATAATTATTGATTTCACCCGGACTCATCAGCATTCCTTCAGGACACACTCGAGAACTGCAGGGGAAATGTGTGTTTGGCGCAGATGTGTGTGAGGACCATTGGAGACTATTTCTGATTGGTTGGTCTGAGAGGGGATTGTTTTGATTGGCTGCTCGTGACCTGTCACTCATCTGCATGCACGCAGCTAGCTACGTGACCTCACGTGGTCTGAGAGGGGATTCTTTTATTGGCTGCTCATGACCTAACGTGTCACTCCTCTGCATTCTGGGTATTGTAGTACAGTACTAGCATATAATATACTATTATACAACGAGGGCGCCTATAGCACTGCTATTTTATGCAATGACACTATTGCATAGATTATGCAAAGTCATGTTTGGCTGAACATCATAATCAAAATTGTAACGTAACGTTTTAGTACGTATATCGTCATTGTAGTGTAGTGTAGGACTACAACTCCCCTGATGTTAAGGTGTCAGGTGTCTTGCTTATCATTGGTTACTGTTCTGAAGGGCCAGATTAACACTGAGAATCTGCGTTTATTATTTTGTATAACTTGTATATTGTTTATATATATAAGCTATATACCTTTAAGCTTCCGTTTGCATCATAGTATTATTCGCTCGCCTCACTGGGCACCGCCCTTGACATTGGAGGCGCCAGCAGACGCGCCCCTCAGACAAGTTCAAAGACGTGTCCGGGCAAGTTCAGACATGCCCATAGCAGGCGCATTGATTCCGGACAGGTAATTCGGCTGCGCTCTAGAAATCAGTCGGAGTATATATATTGTAGATGGCGCAAGCAGCAGTAACCTAACGAGCAGAGAAACGAGAACACAGTAACGATTGTGCAGAACGAGTGAACATGTGAGCAGTGGAAGTAATGAGTCGGCAGTAGCAGAACAGGAGAAGCAGCCGAGCGAGATTGTAATACGTTCGGTACCGTTGTACACAGACCTACCCGCGGTGTATCGTTACGGATAGCTAGTAGCTACTTAGATACGACCATAATATTGTAGAGCCATTATTGGCGTAGTATAGTGACTTGTGTAAGCGAAGTAACGTGGAGAAGCGTATAGTTAAGACCATCGGAGTTTGGATCTAACTACTCCCTGAAGACTGTCATCGGGCTAGCTTCCAGTACAAACGAAGCTAGCTAGCTACCATCTCTGCCATCGGGCTTTGGATTAAGAGCTATTAACCCTGCCATCGGGCACTTGGATTACAAGGACTGGATCCGTACGAGACCCCCTTTTCTTCAGTGACCCCAGGATTATCCGACTATTCTTCCATTCCTCCGGAGCTTACAACTCCACAGGGGAAATCATCGTCTCCGGCTACCCACCCATGCTTTGCCCTGTATCGCCTTCTCTCACTCCCTGCAGAGCTCCGGTCGAGTATTCTTAACCTAGGAAATATTCATTCCCCCTGACTTTGATACTCTGACATTCTACTATTAAAAGAGCAACGTAATAATTCAGTTGTATATTGATATGACTATTAAAATACTGTAAACTTGATATCCTTGTCCCTGTGCCGTCAATTGAGTGTCTGCCATATTTACCTAACTGTACTGTCTGGCAAGTAATAATATTTAGTAGTGGCTTAATCTAAACAATCTTTAATACAGTCCGGGTTGTGTAGCCCCTCAGCTACAATTGGTCCTTCGAGCCGGAGGGTATCAGTAATAATAATCATATTAATAATAATATGGCCAGCGGCGGACACTCTCCAAACGGCTCTCCCCCACTAGAGCGCCCTAGGCGCCAGCGTCAGCCCCCTCCCCACTTGGAGAGCTACGCTGTAGATCTACCTCCTAGCTTATCTAAAAGGACGTTAAGCAAGGATAAAATTAGTAGCTTAAGTATGCCCAACCTTATCGACCTGTCAGCCCCACCGGTAGAGACCCAAGCTGGTTTAAGTGAAACTGACTTAGCTCACGGGGGGACAAGCGGGACATGACTTGACTATGCCCATAGACCACCGCGCCCCCGAGATGGACCTCGGAGCGCAAGAAGATAAAGACCGCGCCTCAGAGATGGACCTCGGAGCGCAAGAGGATAAAGAACGCGCCCCCGAGATGGACCTCGGAGCGCACCAGAGAAAAGAGCACCGCGCCCCCGAGATGGACCTCGGAGCGCGGGAGAAGATAAAGTACAGCGCCCCCGAGATGGACCTCGGAGCGCGTAAAGAGACCAGGTCACCGCCAAGCCCTGCCAACTCCAGATCACCATCATCAGCGTCATCCCCAAGCGAGACCGACCAGAGGCTAGCGCAAGTCCTGATCGCCACGCTGGCAGCTTCAACCGAAAGAGACCGCCTCCAGGCGCAACGAGAGAGTGAGCGTGAACATCTCAGACTGGAAGAGAGTCGCCTCCAGGCTGACGCCGCGATACATCTCAGACTGGAAGAGAGGCGCATCCAGGCTCAAGAAACCATGGAGCGAGACCGCGCAAATGCGCAGCGCGAGGCAGAACGAGACCGCCTACAAGCACAAATGATGGAGCAAGCGCTCCAGAGGGTGACGCCCCACTCTTCCACCCGGAGCTCCCGGAGATCATCACGATACGGGTCGAGGGCACCTTCCCCTCCCCGACCAATCTACACGGGACCCAGCCTACGGGAAGAACCTGCTTACGTTGCAGAGCAGCTAACCGAGCGACTACAAAGCCTAGCGGAGGACGAGGGAGTACAGAAAGCCCACCCGCACGGACCCATCTCAGACCAGGAGGAACAGTGCAGCCCCGGTCTCAGTCCCGACACGCTGCGTTGAACGTCCCAGTGGGGAGTTCGAGCAACAGACAGCACCGAGGAATAATGCCTGGGAACCCAGCCTCTGGTTCCCACCCAGCACGAACCAACGACCCCACGCACGGGGAGACTCGCCAAGGAGGCCTCTGCCTCTCCCCCGACGGGCGTCAGTGTCACAGCCATCCATGGCATCCTACATTGGGACACCCACATTCCCAGACTTCACAAGAGAAGACCGAGCGCAGTATACCGAGCTGCGCATGTGCCTAGAGACAATTATGTCCGGAGTACAGGACGAGTCATACAAGTATGCCATCCTCCTTAAGCACCTCAAGGTAACTAGAGCGCACAACATAGCGCTAGCATACTCCAATTGACAGACTCCCTATTCTGATGCCCTAGTGGCCCTCGACGCACGTTATGGACGTACATGGGACTATGTCATTCAGGAGATACGTGAGATTGAACGTCTCCCCCCGGCTAGAGACAACCGAGCACTGGACGACCTGTCCGTCAAAGTACAATCCCTGGTAGGGATGCTCGGGTCCCAACGAGAGAAGGGGATGTACGAGTTGTACGCCAACTCCAACGTGGAGCGCATATTGGAGAAGCTCCCCCCATTCCGCCAAGAACGTTTTCGGCGGCAAAGAAACTACCGTGACCCGAATGGCCCAGAACAGTCACTCCTGGACCTTGCTGACTTCCTAGCCAGGGAGGTCAGCAGCCTAAGGATTGACACCTTCGCATGGGGTGGCTCGAACATTAAAGAGGGACCGAGAAGGTTTAAAGACCAAAGCAGGCCCATCACCGTGATGCACCAGGCCGAGGCGGTGTCACGGCAGACGAGTCACAACCCCCACGCCAAGGAGAAATGGAAGATTGTCTGTCAATACTGCGACAGTGAACACTGGCTGTCACAGTGCGACGCATTCAAGAGACTAACCACAGCCGAAGTAAGTCAGTGGCTTAAAGATAACCGCCGCTGCTTCCGCTGCGCGCGCGGCCACATGGCAGCAGAATGCCGCCTTAAGAAGAAGTGTGGCAAGTGTGACGGCGCTCACCTCGAAGCACTGCGCAAGAGCAACAAGCGCCCACCAGGAGACCAAAGTAGGCCCATCACAGTGATGTACCAGGCCGAGTCGGTGTCACCACAGAAGAGTCTTGAAACCCCCCCTGGTGTACTTACTGCCGCAGCGGACACTGGCAGTCACGGTACTACGCGTACCAGGCCGAGTCGGCGCCACAACAGAAGAGTCACAACCCCCCCGCCAAAGAGGAATGGAAGATCACATGTTATTACTGCAACAGAGGACACTGGCTGGCACAGTGCGACGCATTCAAGAGACTGACCATCGCCGAAATGGATCAGTGGATTAAGGCTGACTCCCCAGACGCCACTTACCACGAATCACTGTGCGAGGCCCCCAAGCGAAGATTAGCTCTACAAAGCGACCAGGGAACAGAAGTGATCCACATCGACCCCGCGAATAGTGGGAGCCCCAGAGTGCTCATCAAGGTAGTACGAGTACTCCTCAGCCACGGAGACAAGGTACTCGACACCTACGCCGTCCTCGACGACGGGTCGGAGAAGACACTCCTCCTCGCCTCCGCCGCGACCCAGTTGGACCTGCAGGGCTCAGAGGAGACGATGACCCTCCGTACCATTAGTCGAGACTTAAAGACAATAAAGGGTGAAAACGTCTCGTTCACCATAGCAGCGATCGATCAGCCCGAGAAGCGGTACAGCATCAAAAAGGCGTTCATGAGCTACGACATAGGTTTGTCACGCTACGATTACCCCATCCCACAGCTGATGGAGAAGTACGACCACCTACGCCAACTGCCCATACCGCTCATCAGCGGAGCTACACCGACCCTACTCATTGGCTCCGACCACGCGGACCTCATTGTCCCAATCAAGGCGGCCCACATCGGACCCAAAGGATGCCCAGCCGCGGTTAAGACCCGACTGGGGTGGACGCTCCAGGGCCCCCTCTACGGACCTGCCAGCCAACCAACATCCACCCGCTGCCTTTACACCAAGGTGAGCGACACAGACAACACTCTCTTACAGCCCGTTGAGGGGCTATGGACACTAGACACGATGCCATTCAAGACCGAACGCAGGATGGTTCGGCCCAAAGAGGACAAGTATGCCATCGCTCCACTAGATCAGAGGACTACGAGAGTCGAGGTCGACGGAGTGTTCAGATACGCAACCCCACTCTTGAAGCGGGCAAAGATGCCGGTGAGCCAAGGAGCAGGGCTGGGAAGACCCCATACCCGAGTACCTAGCTACCCCATGGAGAGAGTGGGAGGGTGAACTTGTCTCACTCCGCGAGGTGGCCATCCCGCGGAGTCACTTCCCCCCTACCGTGCGACTGGAGAAGTGTCAGACAGACCTGCACGTCTTCAGCGACGCCTCAGAAGTGGCGTACGGAACAGTGGCCTACCTGAGGGCTCAAGAAAAGGGAGTTCTGAACTCCACACCCCTCAGCTACGCTCCAAGCGACGTAGCTGACATCGAACCCATCACCCCAAACCACCTCTTGATGGAGCGGCCGGACCCGGCCCTTCCTCAGACGGTGTACAGACAGGACGAGATGAACGGACGGAGGATGTGGAGACACGGCCAAGTACTGGCCGACCAGTCTTGGGCCCGCTTCCTCCTACGCTACCTACCCTCCCTTCCAGCCCGTCAGAAGTGGGTTAAAGACAGGGACAACCTGACAGTGAATACCGTCGTGATGATAATAGACCAGTCACTACCCCGAGCTACGTGGCCGGCCGGCCGTGTGAGCAAAGTGATTACTGGTTCCGATGGGAAGGTCAGAGCAGCAGAAGTCATCGCCCAAGGGCGGACCTACACCAGACCAGTAGCCAAGTTGATAGAGATGCCGAAGATCCCTGACTCCCCTGACGACGACGATAACCCACTGACTTTATAGATTGCTTCCAACTCCCCATAGCACAGTATGGAGAAGTTGACTTGACCTTAATATTAATCTGTGCCCCATTTATTTACTAATTAGGTGCGGACTAATTAGGAGGCGGCTGTTCTGAAGGGCCAGATTAACACTGAGAATCTGCGTTTATTATTTTGTATAACTTGTATATTGTTTATATATATAAGCTATATACCTTTAAGCTTCCGTTTGCATCATAGTATTATTCGCTCGCTTAACTGGGCACCGCCCTTGACATTGGAGGCGCCAGCAGACGCGCCCCTCAGACAAGTTCAAAGATGTGATCGGGCAAGTTCAGACATGCCGATAGCAGGCGCATTGATTCCGGACAGGTAATTCGGCTGCGCTCTAGAAATCAGTCTGAGTATATATATTGTAGATGGCGCAAGCAGCAGTAACCTAACGAGCAGAGAAACGAGAACACAGTAACGATTGTGCAGAACGAGTGAACATGTGAGCAGTGGAAGTAATGAGTCGGCAGTAGCAGAACAGGAGAAGCAGCCGAGCGAGATTGTAATACGTTCGGTACCGTTGTACACAGACCTACCCGCGGTGTATCGTTACGGATAGCTAGTAGCTACTTAGATACGACCATAATATTGTAGAGCCATTATTGGCGTAGTATAGTGACTTGTGTAAGCGAAGTAACGTGGAGAAGCGTATAGTTAAGACCATCGGAGTTTGGATCTAACTACTCCCTGAAGACCGTCATCGGGCTAGCTTCCAGTACAAACGAAGCTAGCTAGCTACCATCTCTGCCATCGGGCTTTGGATTAAGAGTTATTAACCCTGCCATCGGGCACTTGGATTACAAGGACTGGATCCGTACGAGACCCCCTTTTCTTCAGTGACCCCAGGATTATCCGACTATTCTTCCATTCCTCCGGAGCTTACAACTCCACAGGGGAAATCATCGTCTCCAGCTACCCACCCATGCTTTGCCCTGTATCGCCTTCTCTCACTCCCTGCAGAGCTCCGGTCGAGTATTCTTAACCTAGGAAATATTCATTCCCCCTGACTTTGATACTCTGACATTCTACTATTAAAAGAGCAACGTAATAATTCAGTTGTATATTGATATGACTATTAAAATACTGTAAACTTGATATCCTTGTCCCCGTGCCGTCAATTGAGTGTCTGCCATATTTACCTAACTGTACTGTCTGGCAAGTAATAATATTTAGTAGTGGTTTAATCTAAACAATCTTTAATACAGTCCGGGTTGTGTAGCCCCTCAGCTACAGTTACTGTTACGTGAACCAGAGGCGCCTCGGAGTGCTCTGTGTCAGAATAAGGTAGCAGCCAGAGGGACTGGCTGCGGTTTCACTGTTTACCTGTATGAATACCAACTGTGAATAAAGCACAACTGAGCACTACCACGGTCTCTTCTATTAAGATACTACAGTGGCGACGAGGATAAAGGAAAACACACGTTTGTGTCCACCTCGGAAATAGAGGTTGTAGGCTTGTAGCCGAAGAAAGAATAACAGTCAAGCTAGCTTCCACGTTTTTTTTTCTCTTGGAACTCGTGGCGGGGAAGTGCAAAAAAGGAATGGCGCTGTACAGTCTAGAAACGGGACTGGTGTTTGATGAGACGATAGAGACATTTGAAGCCTATGAAGAGAGACTTCAGCAGTTTTTCATCGCAAACAACATTGCGGCAGGCCGGCAAAAGGCTGTGTTTCTCTCCGTGGTAGGAGCTAAAACGTTTACATTGCTCAAGGATTTGGTGGCGCCGGACAGGCCAGGCAACGTGGACTTGAAGGACTTGTTAACGGCAGTGAGAGCCTATTTTTCACCGAAGAAGAATGTGCTAGCAGAGAGGTATACATTCAGAAATCGCAAACAGCTCTCTGGTGAATCGCTCACGGAATATGTGGCGGCATTGAAAGGATTGGCTTCTTGGTGTGCGTTTGGAACATCAATGGAAGAGCAGTTTCGTGACCAGTTTATCTGCGGTATCACAAGTAACGATCTGCGCAGTAAGCTGCTGAATGCAGCATGTGACAGGGTTTTAGCGTGGACCAGTGTCGGATTTGCAAGACGACGGGGCATCTGGAGAGGGCTTGCAGGAAGAGGGGCCAATTCAATGGACAAGATCAGTGAGGGAGAGCAACGCTCGCGGCCCAGCACAGAGGCGGGCGAGGAGGAGGAGTCAACATGATGTCAGAGACTGAACATGAACAGGCAGAGTACGGGTCCGGTTCAGAGGAACAGACTCAAATGGGACTGTACACAGTCCGACCTAATATGGATTGTGAGTATGAGAAACCATACAATGTGTTTGTGAAATGTAATGATCAGAAAATATGTATGGAGGTGGATACAGGTGCCGCGTTGTCAGTCATATCAGAGAGTATGTACCATGCCAAGTTCAAAAATGTAACATTACTTCCATGTATGACTAAGTTGAAAACGTACACAGATGAGCCATTGGAGCTAATGGGGAAGATAATGGTCACAGTTGAGAGTGGGGAACAGAAGTTGCAGTTACCCTTAGTGGTAGCCAGGGGGCGGGGTCCTGCACTCATGGGTCGTAATTGGATAAGACCATTAAACCTAGACTGGTCTAAGGTCAACAGGATAGGGGATCCGGTGGAGTCCCTGTGTCAGACATATATGCAGGTATTTGGCAATGGTTTGGGTAAAGTGACAGGGGTTAAGGCTAAAATGTATGTGTCCCCACATGCAAAACCTAGGTTTTGCAAAGCCAGGTCTGTTCCGTATGCTTTGAGGGAAGCTGTAAACAAACAGCTAGATGACTTGGAGAAGCAAGGGGTTATTTCTCCAGTGCCACACAGTGAGTGGGCAGCACCCATAGTGAATATTCCAAAGAGAGACAACACAGTTTGCATATCTGGGGACTACAAAGAAACAGTAAATCCATTTCTGGATGTAGATCAGTATCCTCTTCCCAGGACACAAGACCTATTTGCCAAGTTAGCAGGATGGAAACATTTTACAAAGCTAGATTTGACTCAGGCATATCAGCAGATGGAATTAGAAGAGGAGAGCAAGAAATACTTAACAATCAACACACCAAAAGGGTTATACAGATACAATCGCTTGCCTTATGGGGTAGCCAGCGCTCCAGCCATATTTCAACGAACAATGGATCAAGTGCTGCAAGGGTTAGATGGGGTAGTCTGTTTTCTAGATTACATATTGGTGACAGGCAATGACACAGACAGTCATATGAAAAACCTAGAAAGGGTACTGCAGAGGTTGGATCAATATGGGCTGAGAGTAAACAAGGGAAAGTGTGCTTTCTTTCAGGACAGTGTGTGCTATTTGGGCCATCGCATAGATGCACAGGGGTTACACCCCCTTCAGGAGAAAACGGAGGCCATCGAAAAGGCCCCTGTGCCCAAAAACACCACAGAGTTGAGGGCGTTTCTGTCTTTGTTAACCTACTATGGGAAATTCATGCCTTCTTTATCTACTGAGATAAAACCTATGACAGAACTACTACAGAAAGGACAGGAATGGGTCTGGTCAAAGCAGCGTCAAGAGGCTTTTGAGAGAACCAAGAAGATGCTGACAGCAGCACCAGTGCTAGCGCATTTTGACCCCCAGTTACCAGTGATAATGGCCTGTGACGCTTCCCCATACGGGATAGGGGCGGTGATATCACACAAGCTACCAGATGGCAGTGAGCAGCCAATAGCATATGCCTCATGAACCCTGTCCAAGGCAGAGGTAAATTATGCGCAAATAGAGAAGGAGGCCCTCAGTATCATTTTTGGAGTAAAAAAGTTCCATGAATATTTGTATGGTCGAAAATGTACCCTCTGTACAGACCATCAGCCACTGGTCAAGATCTTAGGACCTAAGACAGGTGTTCCCACATTAGCAGCAGCAAGACTGCAGAGATGGGCCCTAATTCTAGCAGCCTACCAGTACGATATTCAGTATAAGGCCGCCCTGACACATGGGAATGCGGATGCATTATCTAGGTTACAGATGCAGGCAGAGGCACACGAGTGTAGCCCGGACTTCAGAGTCTCGTTCTTAGATGAGATCCCTATCTCTGCTAGAGAGATCGCAGAGCACACCAAGAGTGATGCAGTAATGAGAACAGTGAAAGATTTCACACAGAAAGGGTGGCCTAAGCATGTCACGGAGGAGGAACTAAAACCATACTGGGTGAGACATACAGAACTGTCTGTAGAGAGTGATTGTGTGATGTGGGGTTTTAGAGTGGTCATTCCTCCCGTACTGAGGTCACAAATGTTAAAAGAGTTACATGACGATCACCTGGGTATAGTGAGAATGAAGACCAGAGCACGTAGCCATTTTTGGTGGCCAAACCTGGACAGAGACATTGAAAACCTGGTGGCCACATGTAACCCTTGTCAACTGACTAGAAACACACCACCGACGGCTCCGGTGCATGCATGGACTGGTGCAGTGAGACCGTGGCAGAGGGTCCACGTGGATTTTGCAGACAAAGGCAAACATAAGTTCATGGTGTTAACAGACAGTTTCTCTAAGTGGCCAGAAGTGTCATTGATGATGACAACGACAGCGGAGAAAACAGTGGAGGTTCTGAGGGGGTTCTTCGCAAACTATGGACTGCCAGAGGAACTGGTGTCAGACAATGGCCCCCCATTTCAGTCACGGACATTTCAGGACTTTCTCAGGAACAATGGGGTGAAACACACACGGTCGCCGCCGTACCACCCTGCCTCTAATGGGGCTGCAGAGCGCCTGGTGCAGAATCTGAAAAAGGCGCTGGAAAAAGCAAAGAGTCAGAGTATCACAACGCAGCACTCTATTCAAGACTTTTTGTTTTGTTACAGGAGCACCCCCCATTGTGTGACGGGTAAAACACCGGCAGAACTGTTCTTGGGACGGAAACTGAGGACGAGACTGTTGCTGATACAGCCCAGCGGTGCAGAGACGGGACAACAGAGCACACAGCGGAGCCCGGAGGGACCGCAGAAGAGGGTCCGATCATTTCAACCTCACCAGCGGGTGTTGGTGAAAAACTATAGGGGAGGGGAAGGAGAAAAGTGGGTTCATGGGAGGATTGTGAGGCCATTATGCCCGGTTACATACATGGTGGAGGTTCAGAACAAAGTATGTTAAAGACATGTGAATCAAATGGTGTCAACTAAGTTACCACAGCCTGAAAGGGAAGAGCGAGTAATACTAGGGACTGATGGTCCTCAGGTCAGGGGAAGTAGTAGACCAAAACGAAATGCAAAACCCCCAGACAGATTAGATCTGTAATATCAGGAATCAGGGTAGGGGAGGAGCAGGGGCGTATCTAGACCCAGCACTTCAGTAGGGCACAGAAGGGCACCAAAAACTAAGAAGCGCAGCGCAACCGCGGAAAAAATTTGGCCGGTTTTGGCCGGTTTGTGGGTGAAAATGGGTGGATTTTGTAACAATTTTTTTTTAACTTTATTTCGGTTTTAGGGTTAGGTTAGGGTTATGTTATTTAATTATTTTGGGGAGCCAGCCCCCCAAACTCCTGAAATGCATAGAAATCTATGAAATAAATAAAACAATCTGACATTTATATTAAAAAGAGCTAGCCACCCAAACCCCTAAAATACATAGAAATCTATGCATTTTGGAACAGTTACTATATATATAGTCAATAAAGCATTTAGTCATACTTAAAGTTTAAAGTGCTTTACTTGCATTGAACATTGCATTGAACATTGAACATTGAGGAGACATCATTAGAAAGCAAAATGTATGTTTCCATAGTTACGCAGATGACACACAATTGTACATCTCCGCTGAACCAAATGATCACACAGCTATAAACTCCATTTCCGCCTGTCTCTTAGCAATAAACAAATGGATGACGAACAACTTCCTAAAATTAAATGAGGGCAAAACTGAAATCCTACTAGTCGGTCCTATAACAAAAAGAGAAATGTTACAGAGCAATATGGGGCAACTTACTCCTTGGATCAAACCCGAAGTTACAAGTAAGTAACCTACACTGGCTTCTGGTAACATTTAGAATTGATTTCAAGGTCCTCCTCCTTATATACAAAGTATAAACATTGTGATCATCTACTACTATTGAAGGTTCCAAGCCACAGTCTAAAAAAAAAAAAAAAGCAGCCATAAAGAAAATCAGGGATGCAGCCTTTGCTAACTATGCACCAAAGTTATGGAACACACTACCTATGGACATTAGGGAAGCTAGATCTCTTAATATTTTCAGAAATAAGGTAAAAATGTACCTCTTCACCATAGCCTTCTAATACACCCCGCTGTTGATTGTACTGTAGCACTATTTTACTCTGGCCATTCTATTGCATAATTTTACTATCTATTCTACTATTCTATTATTGCACTGTATTATTGGTGTGCAAACCAGTCAACTTACAAAAAAGAGCCTGTTGGAGGATTTCAACAAGATAAATGCAGTGCAAAATATTTCACTATAATATTTCAAAGCGAAGTAAAAAATATTATAATAATTATTTGATCATGTTAAATGATCATTTGATCATGTTAAAAAAGGGAAAATAAAAAACATTTGTTAAAAAAGAAAAAGAAAAAAAAAGAAAAATTATCACTGGGGCACAGACGATCATCAGTAGGGCACGTGCCCTAGTGATAGTGGTCTAAATACGCCGATGGGGAGGAGTGTAGTGTAGTGTAGGACTACAACTCCCCTGATGTTAAGGTGTCACGTGTCTTGCTTATCATTGGTTACTGTTACGTGAACCAGAGGCACCTCGGAGCGCTCTGTGTCAGAATAAGGTAGCAGCCAGAGGGACTGGCTGCGGTTTCACTGTTTAGTTTTACCTGTATGAATACCAACTGTGAATAAAGCACAACTGAGCACTACCACGGTCTCTTCTATTAAGATACTACAGTCATGAACAAGCTAAAACGCTAGCTAGCAGGCTAGCGCTCAGCTACGTGACCTCACGTGGTCTGAGAGGGGATTTTTTTATTGGCTGCTTGTGACCTAACGTGTCACTCCTCTGCATTCTGGGTATTGTAGTACAGTACTAGCATTATACTATTATACAATGAGGGCGCCTATAGCACTGCTATTTTATGCAATGACACTATTGCATAGATTATGCAAAGTAATGTTTGGCTGAACATTATAATCAAAATCGTAACGTAACGTTTTACTTTAGTACGTATATCGTCATGGACAAGCTAAAACGCTAGCTAGCAGGCTAGCAACTGGGCAATCCAAAAGGAGAATGAATGAATGAAAACTTTATTAACAGATTGCAGAATGGGTACAATACAGTACGGCTCAATGCACACAATTGTTAATGGGATGCAGACCAGAGAAAGACATTTGTCTTGTTTACAATAGTCATAATTAACAGTTTGTTATTCATTTAGATAATTATAAGATAAGATATTCCTTTATTGATCCCCTTGAGGAAATGCAGGCATCATAGCAGCATGGGGGAGGGGGAGTTTGATTGATTGATTGATTGAACATTTTATTAACAGATTGTAGAATAGGTACAATACAGTACAGCTCAATACACACAATTGTTAAGGGGATGCAGACCAGAGAAAGACTTTCGTCTTGTTTACATCAGGGTCCCCCATTTTCAATTCATCAAAACATAACATGTTTTAGGACCATTGCTATTTGTATTGTACATAAATGATATGAGAGAAGCATGTTCTTGTAATTTATTCTTATTTGCAGATGATTCAGCTTTGCTCATCTCCCATAAGGATCTCAGTACACTCCAAAGAATGCTAGGAGAGGAACTCTCTAAGGTTAGGAATTGGCTGTCTGACAATAGGCTCTCACTTCACTTAAAAAAGGCTCCTGAACTCAAGGTAGAATTAGGGTCTGAGGTTATAGCAGCAAGAACAGCAGTGAAGTACCTGGGCTATATGCTGGATGAAAAGCCAGCTTCACACAGATATGTGGTGCTGAATGGTATCAACACCGTAACTGCTGCACTCTGAAACTAGCTCTCCAGGTGGTATCAGATGAGATTTCAATGAGTTCTTCCAAGAGTTTGGATGGAGATGTGTCAGGAAGCTTTGTCTCAATGTTGTCTGTAAAGTTTTTTTTTTATCCAGAGTAACTTGGTGATCCTTTTCTGTTTCATAATGATTTTCAGATTTTGAGAAATGGTCAAACTTATCCAAATATGGTATTTTCATGGAAAACAGTGCAACTGCAACAGATAGCACTTTAGTGATAATTTTCTGTAATCAAAAATAAATTAAAAATAAATAATAAAAAATTTACTTTTTTTTCCTTCTTTTTAAATCTCAATGCACCCCTGGCAGCTCTCTGCGGGCACCCCTGTTGAGAACCGCTGATGTAGACTCTATAGCTCCTACAGGCTACCACTAACAACATAGGAGCCTGTTGATGTAGCCTCATAAAGCTAACATTAGCTGCACTCATAGGAGCCTGTTGATGTAGCCTCATAAAGCTAACATTAGCTGCACTCATATCAGCGTGTTGATGTAGCCTCATAAAGCTAACATTAGCTGCACTCATAGCAGCGTGTTGATGTAGCCTCATAAAGCTAACATTAGCTGCACTCATAGCAGCGTGTTGATGTAGCCTCATAAAGCTAACATTAGCTGCACTCATAGCAGTGTGTTGATGTAGCCTCATAAAGCTAACGTCAGCTGCACTCATAGCAGCGTGTTGATGTAGCCTCATAAAGCTAACATTAGCTGCACTCATAGGAGCCTGTTGATGTAGCCTCATAAAGCTAACATTAGCTGCACTCATAGGAGCCTGTTGATGTAGCCTCATAAAGCTAACGTTAGCTGCACTCATAGGAGCCTGTTGATGTAGCCTCATAAAGCTAACGTTAGCTGCACTCATAGCAGCGTGTTGATGTAGCCTCATAAAGCTAACATTAGCTGCACTCATAGGAGCCTGTTGATGTAGCCTCATAAAGCTAACATTAGCTGCACTCATAGGAGCGTGTTGATGTAGCCTCATAAAGCTAACATTAGCTGCACTCATAGGAGCGTGTTGATGTAGCCTCATAAAGCTAACATTAGCTGCACTCATAGGAGCCTGTTGATGTAGCCTCATAAAGCTAACATTAGCTGCACTCATACAAGCGTGTTGATGTAGCCTCATAAAGCTAACATTAGCTGCACTCATAGCAGCGTGTTGATGTAGCCTCATAAAGCTAACATTAGCTGCACTCATAGGAGCGTGTTGATGTAGCCTCATAAAGCTAACATTAACTGCACTCATAGCAGCGTGTTGATGTAGCCTCATAAAGCTAACATTAGCTGCACTCATAGCAGCGTGTTGATGTAGCCTCATAAAGCTAACATTAGCTGCACTCATAGGAGCCTGTTGATGTAGCCTCATAAAGCTAACATTAGCTGCACTCATAGCAGCGTGTTGATGTAGCCTCATAAAGCTAACATTAGCTGCACTCATAGCAGCCTGTTGATGTAGCCTCATAAAGCTAACGTTAGCTGCACTCATAGCAGCATGTTGATGTAGCCTCATAAAGCTAACATTAGCTGCACTCATATGAGACTGTTGATGTAGCCTCATAAAGCTAACATCAGCTGCCCTCATAGGAGCCTGTTGATGTAGCCTCATAAAGCTAACATTAGCTGCACTCATAGGAGCCTGTTGATGTAGCCTCATAAAATTAACATTAGCTGCACTCATAGGAGCCTGTTGATGTAGCCTCATAAAGCTAACATTAGCTGCACTCATAGGAGCCTGTTGATGTAGCCTCATAAAGCTAATGTTAGCTGCACTCATAGCAGCGTGTTGATGTAGCCTCATAAAGCTAACATTAGCTGCACTCATAAGAGCCTGTTGATGTAGCCTCATAAAGCTAACATTAGCTGCACTCATAGGAGCATGTTAATGTAGCCTCATAAAGCTAAAATTAGCTGCACTCATAGGAGCGTGTTGATGTAGCCTCATAAAGCTAACATTAGCTGCACTCATAGGAGCCTGTTGATGTAGCCTCATAAAGCGAACATTAGCTGCACTCATAGGAGCCTGTTGATGTAGCCTCATAAAGCTAACATTAACTGCACTCATAGCAGCGTGTTGATGAAGCCTCATGAAGCTAACATTAGCTGCACTCATAGGAGCCTGTTGATGTAGCCTCATAAAGCTAACATTAGCTGCACTCATAGGAGCCTGTTGATGTAGCCTCATAAAGCTAACATTAGCTGCACTCATAGCAGCGTGTTGATGTAGCCTCATAAAGCTAACATTAGCTGCACTCATAGGAGCCTGTTGATGTAGCCTCATAAAGCTAACATTAGCTGCACTCATAGGAGCCTGTTGATGTAGCCTCATAAAGCTGTTTGGCCTAACCCATAAACTCTGTTTGGCTGAACATCATAATCAAAATCGTAACGTAACGTTTTATTACGTATATCGTCATGAACAAGCTAAAACGCTAGCTAGCAGGCTAGCAGCTGGGCAGTCCAAAAGGAGAATGAATGAATGAAAACTTTATTAACAGATTGCAGAATGGGTACAATACAGTACGGCTCAATACACACAATTGTTAATGGGATGCAGACCAGAGAAAGACATTTGTCTTGTTTACATCAGGGTCCCCCATTTTCAATTCATCAAAACATAACATGTTTTAGGACCATTGCTATTTTTATTGTACATAAATGATATGAGAGAAGCATGTTCTTGTAATTTATTCTTATTTGCAGATGATTCAGCTTTGCTCATCTCCCATAAGGATCTCAGTACACTCCAAAGAATGCTAGGAGAGGAACTCATGTGTGCTTTTATTACATTTTTTATGTTTTATGTTTTATCTTATGTTGTGGACTTGTACAGCACTTTGGTCAACTTTGTTGTTTTTAAATGTGCTTTATAAATAAAGTGGATTGGATTGGATGATATGTGCATATTTAATGTGGGAAGTGCCTCATTTGCATATATAAACATACAATTTAGAAAACTTGTAATATCTTTTTTCTTAGTTTATATGTACATAACAAACTGGGAACGTTTATTTCCAATCAATCAATCAATCAATCAATCAATCAATCAATCTACTACCACTCTCAAAGACTCAGCTCAGCTCAGAAAACGAACTATCAAAACGTACACGGACCCTGCACCCCTCCCCCACAGGTGGTTCAAGTTGGAGTGTGTGTACTGCTGCCTGCACCCCTCCCCCACAGGTGGTTCAAGTTGGAGTGTGTGTACTGCTGCCTGCACCCCTCCCCACAGGTGGTTGAAAAAATTTATCATTTGAAGTTGCAGTGTGGGGGAGGGGTAGCTGGCGTTTGTGTCCTCCGCTCCTCTAAAATCAGAATTAACCCATTCACAGTCGGCGCTACATTGGTGGAGGAAGAGGTTCTACTAATCTGATGATAACTCCAATTTGAAATGTAAGTTAAGTCTTCATCTTGCATACAGCTCGTTTCATTTGGATATAAACGGTGTAATTTGAGTTTAGTTTATTGTAGATTAGCAGTGCACTAACTTAGCTACGTGGGGTTTCATGTGTTTGCTAAAAAGATTGATGACGTGCGTGTATTGGTAGCTACCAGGCTAATACAATACAGCTAAATTACTAGCAACGTGTTTCGCAGACTGCAGATTTACTAGCCAAGTTAAAAGAACACGCCAACATTTTGGAATATTAGCTTATCGTCTTCTCCAGAGAGAGACAAGAAGATAGATACCAGTTTCCTCTCTGTGCGTTTAGTAGAAAGCTATCTGGCTGCACGTTAGCCTTAGCTTAGCACAATGAATGGAAGCGAACATGACCAGTTAGCCTTCGGGAGAGGTGTTAGTTGGACAATGCCTAGGCTAACCGGTCATGTCCGCTTCCATTCATTGTGCTAAGCTAAGTAGCTAGCTAGCTAACACATGCAGCCAATTAGCCTTCTACCCGGAGAACAGGAGACGAATGTGAACTAAGAGGTACGTTGATGATACCTATAATTTATATTCTTCTGGTTATCGGTTCAGGGCTTGACATTTACTTAGCCGTGGCTCAGATATTTTACGAAAAGCTAATACTGGTCCGAAATGTGTGTGTGTGTTGTTTTATATATAGCCTTAGCTTACCACAATGAATGGAAGCGGACATGACCGGTTAGCCTTCGGTAGAGGTGTTAGTTGGACAATGCCTAGGCTAACCGGTCATGTCCGCTTCCATTCATTGTGCTAAGCTAGGTAGCTAGCTAGCTAACACATGCAGCCAATTAGCCTTCTACACGGAGAACAGGAGACGAATGTGAACTAAGAGGTACGTTGATGATACCTATCATTTATATTCTTCTGGTTATCGGTTCAGGGCTTGACATTAACTTAGCCGTGGCTTCGTGGCTCAGATATTTTACGAAAGCTAATACTGGTCCGAAATGTGTGTGTGTGTTGTTTTATATATAGCCTTAGCTTAGCACAATGAATGGAAGCGGACATGACCGGTTAGCCTTCGGTAGAGGTGTTAGTTGGACAATGCCTAGGCTAACCGGTCATGTCCGCTTCCATTCATTGTGCTAAGCTAAGGCTAACATACAGCCAGATAGCTTTCTACTGAACGCACAGAGAGGAAACTGGTATATATCTTATTGTCTCTCTCTGGAGAAGACGGTAAGCTAATTTCCCAAAATGTAGGCCTATTAAAAACAAGTAGGATCTATGGGTAACAAACAGTACTGTATATTTGCATATCGTATGTCACAAATGTAACATTACTATATACCTGATTGATTGATTGATTGATTGATTGAAAACTTTATTAACAGATTGCAGAATGGGTACAATACAGTACAACTCAATACACACAATTGTTAAGGGGATGCAGACCAGAGAAAGACTTTCGTCTTGTTTACATCAGGGTCCCCCATTTTCAATTCATCAGGACATATATGACATACATGACATGCAGATAGACAGTAGTATGTCATGTATGTCACTATGAATTGAAAATGGGGGACCCTGATGTAAACAAGACGAACGTCTTTCTCTGGTCTGCATCCCCTTAACAATTGTGTGTAATGAGCTGTACTGTATTGTACCAGTGGAGGTTTCTCTATGACAACACGTGAAACACAAATTCACTCATAATTCATAATTATTATTAATTTACATATATATATACATTTATTTTATTTATATATATATATAAAAAAAATATTTTTTTAATTATTATTATTTTATATTTTTTTATTAGAAAAGTTTTCCTCTGTAAAAAAAATGCCAGTGAATTTTTTCTTTTTAAAAAAATTGCCAAAATTGACAGCTCTGAGCAGGCCTGCACTGCAGTAATGACTGCAGTAATTATTCGTGAAGAAAACTTCACAGGTGTGACCCAATGTTATATAAATAATAAATAACAGCCAATCGAAATAGGCTATTAACTTCGTCTAAGCACGGTCTGTGCAGTTAAACTCTTGCCATTGAATGGAGGATTGAATGATTGACAGCCCTTGCCATCCAATACATGGAGGTTGAATATGATTGGCAGCCTTGCAAATCCAATCAGAGATTGCTGCATTGCAAAGTCAAAACGGGTCCATCTGCAGGTTAGGTTTAGCTCTGGCCAATCTCAAGTGTCTCAAGTTTCTTTATTAGTTGTCATACAGAAGTACAGAATACTTTTATACAAAATGTAACTGAAATAAGCATTTTGTATAAAAGTATTCTGTACTTCTGTATGAACACTAATAAAGAAACTTGAGAAACTTGAGATTGGCCAGAGCTAAGCCTAACCTCCGACCCTGCAGATGGACCCATTTTGACTGTTTGAAAGAGCAAGGAAGTAGTTTAGTTGTTGTTTAGTAGAAGTAAGCTGTACAGCTATAACAAGTAAAGTCAGGCTAAATTAAACTTTGCGCCAACATTAGGACCGAAGTATAAACCAGCAACTGAGCAACATGAAGAAGTGGACTTATGCATCTGGATCAGAAAAAACGTTGTGGATGAAAAAGTAAGTAGGCTAGTGTTTGTAAAAGCTTGTATGCTAACAGTAGCTAGCCAGCTACACAATGATAATCACCAAGCTAACTTACTGTACACACTGTAGGGCTGGGCAATTAATCAAAACAGATATCGATTCATAGACCTATGCAATCTCATTTCTAAGTTATGACTATTTTTTTTTATTACATTTTTTTTTTTTTTTTTTTACTTTTTACTTTTTAAATTATTTTATCTGGGTTGAACATGATTTGTGGAACTCCCTCTGGTGTTGTGGTCGTGGTATTCACTGACCTTTGGGAAGTATTCCGACATGCACATGGGTATCTTAGTGGTGTAGTGTATCTTGTAGACCAGGCCCATTGCAAGTTGCTGTACTCTGTCGTCTACTCTAAGCCATCCTAGGTTGTCAAAGTGGGCAGGGGTGAGGTGGGTTTTAGGAGTAAGGTCAAGCAGTAGTCTGACCAGTTTGTTTTGTGATGTTTGTAATATTGTTTTTAGTGCCTTTGAGGTGCTTTGGTACCATGAGGTGCAAGCATAGTCGTAGTACCCTTGAATGAGTGCTCCTGTTAGAGTCTTCAAGGTATTCTTGTTTACCAGAGAGGAGATCCGGTACAGGAATCTAGTTCGTTGGTTGACTTAGTTTTATTACATTGGATCCCATTTTGTCACAGGAATGATTTGCCTCTATAGGATGGAACCCAGGTAGGGAATTTCATCTTTCCTTTTAAGATAAGATAAGATATTCCTTTATTGATCCCCTTGGGGAAATTCAGGCATCATAGCAGCATGGGGGAAGGGGGGGGGGGGGTACAGGTAGTGAAAACAACACAAGCAGTGTAAACAAATAGGTCAATATAATTTACTATCTAACTAACTGAAATATATTTTCACAGTGTCACATAAGGTGCAGTATGCATAAGGTAGTGTTATAATTTACTATCTAACTAACTGAAATATACATTATTCATTATTCACAGTATCACAGTATCCACATAAGGTGCAGTATGCCTAAGGTAGTGTAAGTTGTCCTCCTTGGGTTCCTATAAGTCCCAGGTCGATGTCTGGCAGCAGTTGCTGCCCACTGTTGTGGAGCCTGATGGCCACTGGTATGAAGGACTGTCCGAGGCGGTTAGTTGAGTGTCGGGGGGGTATGAGTCTGTGGCTTCCTTGTCACCTTCACCTAATATGTTTTGATCTGGTCAGGTGCGCTGTCACCTAAAATGTTTTGATCTGATCAGGTGCGCTGTCACCTAAAATGTTTTGATCTGATCAGGTGCGCTGTCACTTAATATGTTTTGATCTGGTCAGGTGCGCTGTCACCTAATATGATTTCATCTGGTCAGGTGCGCTGTCGCCTAATATGATTTCATTTGGTCAGGTGTGCTGTCACCTAATGTTAATATGTTTTCATCTGTGTCCACTGACCACTGACACACAGTGGGGGATGTTTTAAAAATATAATTTAATATATAATATAATATAATAATTTGTGCTTCACCTAAAAATTTGGTCAGCAGCCTCCACTGTATTGTACCCATTTCTGCAATCTGTTAAATATTGATTGATTGATTGTTATTAACAGATTGCAGAGAAAGGCTTTGGTCTTGTTTACATCAGGGTCCCCCATTTTCAATTGGAGGAGGTTGGGTAGGTGGGGTGGGGTTGGGTGGATGGGGGGGGCTTGATGTCTGCTTGCTTGCCTACATGTATGATCGTATGTACCTAATATGTTCACTAATGTATGAATCATAAATATTGTATCATATTATAAATAAGCTGTGTACCAACTATGACAACATTATTCTTGGCAGATTACACAATGCCAAGAAGAATTGACCCGAAAAAAGAGGCTGCATCTCATGCTCTGTCTAAAACTGACAAGGTTACCAGTTTACATGTCAAGTACATACGCCCAGACAAAGGTAAGGAGGGGGAGAAGTGATGGTGTGGTTTCCTTAAGGCCTCCACATGCTACAGCAACTGCAAAGTGAATTAGTCATTACAACTGGGCCACTTAACCTGTTCCACCCGTGGTGAAAATCCGCCTAAAATATATGTGGTAAATGGAATATTGTTTTTTTCCCCCTCACAGTGCAACCATTTTGAAACTCATTTCAGATCTAATTGTTGCTACATGATAACAATAGGGAGGAGAAACTAACTGTGTTTCAATATGTGTCAAAAACGTTACCTTTTGTGGCTTATTATCAAGAAGAGTAGTAGCTCAACACACCAGATCGATGTCCATGTACAGCCAGGGCACACTGGTTTCACCGCTGCAGTGGGTTCAGTATTGGCTGAATAATTCAATAATTACTTAAGTGTCCCAAATGCTGTCTGATAAGCTCCACATTAAACTACATGTAATCTACAATAGCTAACTGATGTGGGGCTTATTAGACAGCATTTGGGACACTAAAGTAATTTAGTTATAACAAACGAATTATTTAGCTGATACTGAACCTCATGCTGAGTTTCACAGCAGCGGTGCCACCAGTGTGCCCTGGCTGTGCGTTGACATCCGCTCTATTGAGCTACTACCTCTCTACCGATGAAAGTCTCTCAACCCCCTCCCCATGCGCACACACACACACCGCATAGTGGTGTCATGTCAACTTTGTAAGTCTTGTACAGGAAGATGCTACACATAATAGACTTATTATAACATAGCATGATCCCCTAATTTAGCAGAAGATTAGGATTCCGGGGCTGATCTATGGTACAAGGAAGCCAGTGAGTCAGTCCATGGGTCCAGATTCAGATTCTACATAGTGAAACATTTATGATTTGACACCAAGATTACTCAAATTTTTTATTTTTGTGATTTTATTCAGAAATGCATTGTTGCTTAATTTGTAACACCCATCTCTCTCTTTGATAGGTCGGGGTGTGTTCTGTTCTGGTACAATCAGAAAAGGTGACTTTGTGGTGGAATACAGGGGCGAGGTTGTTCACTCCTGTTCGCATTCCTGTGTGTTAGTTGGTTGGATCCACTACACTCCGGTTACTTACTACTGAACGGACGTGTTTTTGCGGACCTCCCAAACTTTCAAACTTTATACTGTTTTCTTTCTTTCTACCATTTTTTAAACCAGTGATCTTAACTGATCACTGTGACTTTTGCTCTTATCGTTTATACTGTTGGATTTATTGGTTTTATGTGACTTTTTACTGGACGTGACCTAAAGCTATCGGCGCTTGTTGTTGCCATAGCTACAGCTACACGCTACAGTACTCACAGTGCTAAACTCCCCCGAGGAAATGGCTCCAACATCAGATGTCGCAGAAATGCGAACGGAACTGAAAACCATCGAGATACTAGTAATGGATCTTCTCAAGCGTCAAACGGAGCTAATGTCCAAGCTGGCTAGCATGGAAAAAGCGGACGCAGGCTACACCAGTAGTCCCTCCTGGGCGACAGTGGTGAGGGGCCGACGGAAGCTCTCCCTTCCTCTATATGATCCCTTTGATTCACCTCAACTATCAAACCGATTCAATCCTCTTTGTAATAATTCCAGCCTCCTAGGCTCTCCCTCGCTTCCGTCTCCTGCTGCTAGTAATGTAGCTTTGCTCAAAGACTATCCGTTGCTAGCTACTAGCCTAGCTACTAGCCAGGCTCCAAGCGAAGCTGCCAGGACGGCGGCCCTCTCCAGCTCACAACTCAACCATGGAAATATATCTACAACCCAGAGCAGAAAGCGCTCTGCCCTGTTTGCTCTCGCATCGCCAAGCTCCCCAGACTCACGCGATGGGTCCGACTCCCCAAAGTTTAAACGCCCTCGTCTGCGGTGCTCTGCAGCCCATACCAGTATGATCATTCAAACGGCGAGTGTCATCGATGGAAATGCCGCTGTGAACGAGCCCCTCCACACGGCGCTGCTGCCCGACCAACCGTCTAACTCCGCCAGCAATGCAGACGCTACTCCTGCGGCTTTTCACCATAGAAACCTGGCCATCTACGACGGGGAATGCATCCAGGAACAGCCAGAGATCCTACTCATCGGAGATTCCATCACCAGGTTTTTGCAAATACCACACGGCATTACGTATTGTTTTTCCGGTTTAAAAGTTACTGACTTACTTGAGTGTACTCCCGAAATCATCGAGAGATATCCGTCCGCCCACACCGTTATCATTCATATCGGAGCAAATGACGTAATGGCTAGACAATCCGTTAAACTCCAATCTGACTTTGAATCACTAATACTCACTATTGAAAGCCTGGGTAAAATATGCATTGTGTCTGGCCCCATTCCATCCATAGGTCGTGGATCTGAGCGATTTAGCCGTCTGTTCTGGTTGCACAAATGGCTACAGACCCACTGTACTACTATAGGACTTTGCTATATAAATAACTTTGATCTGCTCTGGTCCAGGAAAGACCATTACAGACCCGATGGCATCCATCCAAACATATCAGGGGTAAATGTGCTAATACATAACGTCATACAAAGTATAGCATCACTGGCCTGACAACCAACCATATCTAGCTCTGTAGACTATATACAGAAGCAGCCTAAACTACAAAAAAACACGTTGAGTGTCATCCCGATTCTGATCACCAAAAGACTAATCAATTACTCATTATCACGTCCCATATGTAAATCTAACCTTATCAATATCAGTGTTCAACCACAGACTATCTCACACCCCACTACAGAACCCGTACAGCTAAAACTAGCACTGTTCAACGTTAGAGCGCTGAAACAAAAATCATTTCTGATAAATGAACTCATAGTAAAACATGGTGTACATTGTATGTTTTTAGTAGAGACATGGTTAGACAATATCACTGGTGTAGCAACACTGATTGAGACCTGCCCTTCCAATTTTAAATTCTATCAATCAAACAGACAGAGTGGGAGGGGAGGCGGAATAGCAGCAATCATCTCCACTCAATTTGTGTGCAATGATATTGACCTGGGAACATTTTTATCATTTGAATACCTTGCTATTGTATTGAAAACAGAAATGCCAGTAATATGTGTGACATTGTATCGACCACCAAGGTACTCGCCACTCTTCATACAGGAATTTTCAGAACTCATATCGATCTGCATTACCAGGTATGATAGAATCATTCTTAATGGAGATCTAAACATTCATATCAACAAAAAGGATGACCCCAGGGGTTGTGAGTTTCTGAACCTACTGGACAGTTTTGGACTGATGCAACATGTTCACGAGGCCACCCACCAACATGGCAACACTCTGGACCTACTAATAACAACAGGGCTAAACATTGAGAATATATCAGTAAAACAAATTCCAATTTCTGACCATTATTGTGTGTTCTATGGTACAAGCCTAATATTACATAAGACCAGAAGCGAATTCCTAGTTCACAGAAGGCTTCTGGACGCTAGAGCTGAAGCAAAATTCTCTAGTATGATGAAATCATATGACCAATGCAGTGAATCCTCCTTAAATCAGCAAGTGCAAAACTTCCACAGCACCTTGTCAACTGTGTTAGATACTGTTGCCCCTCTAAAGGTTAAAAAGGTAAAAACTGATAGAATCTCTCCATGGCTAAATAAAACCAATGTTAAAGATAACAAGAGAAAATGTAGGATAGCCGAGCGAAAATGGAGGAAACTCAAACTCACAGCTCACTTTAATTTATACAAAGACGCCATGGGCGCATACAATAAGGCAATACAACTTGCGAGAAAGGAATATTTTTCCAAAATGATCTCAGAAAATATGGGTAACTCCAGGGTACTTTTTTCCACCATTGACCGGCTGATTAACATACCACCCCCCCATATACCGCAGCAATCAGCCACAAAATGTGAAGAGTTCGCAGTTTTCTTTAATGAAAAAATATCATTGATTAGAGCAAGCATTACCGCTGATATAGATCTGGCTATGAGTGAAACCCCACCTGAGATAACTATGGGGGAATTCACATGTATTACATTACCTGACCTCTGTAAGATTGTCTCTGAGTGTAATTCCGCCACCTCCTGCCTCGATCCTATACCAACAGCATTTCTCAAGCGGGTGTTTGATAGTGTCTCAAATCATGTCCTTGAAATCATAAATATGTCTCTTCAAACAGGCACTTTTCCAGATGCATTTAAAACGGCTGTAGTAAAACCACTACTAAAGAAAACAAACTTAGATGTAAACGAACTAAAAAGCTATAGGCCAATATCGAACCTTCCATTTATCAGCAAGATATTAGAAAAGATAGTCTCAGTACAAATAAACTCCTTTCTCAAAGATAATAACATCATGGAGGAACTACAATCAGGTTTCAGAACAAATCACAGCACTGAAACTGCCCTTACCAAAATAGTTAGCGACCTCAGGCTAAACTCCGATGCTGGCAAAGTCTCAATTCTTGTCCTATTGGACCTTAGTGCAGCGTTCGATACGATTGACCATAATATCTTGATCAGTCGTCTAGAAAGACTGGTTGGCTTTTCCGATCATGTACTAAATTGGCTCATAACATACATTAAGGGGAGAAGGTTCTATGTTAAGCTTGGAGACAATGTATCCGAGGAACATGACAGCAATTTTGGAGTCGCACAAGGAAGCTGCCTTGGTCCATTACTCTTCTCACTATATATGCTGCCCCTCGGGGACATCATTCGAGACCACAATGTATGCTTCCATAGTTATGCTGATGATACACAACTATATATCTCCGCAGAACCAAATAACACTACAGCCATACAGTCCATTACAAATTGTCTGTTAGCAATAAACAAGTGGATGAACAATAACTTCCTAAAATTAAACGAAAGCAAGACCGAAATCCTATTGATCGGCCCAAAAGCGAAAAGGGAAGTGCTCTGTAAAAACCTGGGGAGTCTGTCATCCTATGTAAAGACTGAGGTTACAAGCCTAGGTGTCATCTTGGACTCAGACCTGACCTTTAAGTCTCATATAAATAAGGCCATGAAAACGTCATTCTTCCACCTAAGAAACATAGCGAAAGTAAGACCTTTCGTAAATAAAAAGGATGCAGAGAAACTTATTCATGCTTTTGTATCAAGTCGGCTTGACTATTGTAATGCACTGTTCACTGGTCTTCCCAAAGCAACCATTGGGAAGCTTCAGCTTATCCAAAACTCTGCAGCTCGATTACTAACTCATACAAGGAGAAGAGAACATATCACTCCAGTCCTGGCCACTCTGCACTGGCTTCCAATAACTCATAGAATTGATTTTAAGGTCCTTTTCCTAACATATAAAGCTCTTAATGAGTAAGGCCCAAAATACATAGCAAATTCCCTAGTTAGTTATCTGCCCTCAAGAACGCTACGGTCATCCACTACAGGTTTACTAGACATGCCCAGAAACCAAAAAAGGATAGGAAGTATGGCTTTTGCCAACTATGTCCCAAAACTATGGAACACACTACCAACACACATCAGAAACGCCAGCTCTATACACATTTTTAAAGGAAAATTAAAAACGTACCTATACAGTCTAGCTTACAAATAGTTATGGCTTGGAAAAACCTGATGGATCCATGAGGCTAGGATAAGCCTTGTGGACCCAACTTTTTAGATGAAGGAACGGGTACATAGGAGACACGCCTCCAGTTTTTTCAAACGTTTTTGACACGCCTCAGCTTCTGAGCTGAAGGCGTGTTTTTGCGGACCTCCCAAACTTTCAAACTTTTTAGATGAAGGAATGGGTACAATAGGAGACACGCCTCCAGTTTTTCAAAAGTTTTTGACACGCCTCAGCTTCTGAGCTGAAGGCGTGTTTTTGCGGACCTCCCAAACTTTCAAACTTTTTAGATGAAGGAATGGGTACAATAGGAGACACGCCTCCAGTTTTTCAAAAGTTTTTGACACGCCTCAGCTTCTGAGCTGAAGGCGTGTTTTTGCGGACCTCCCAAACTTTCAAACTTTAGACTGTTTTCTTTATACGTTTTTCTTTTTCTTTCTTTCTACCACAATACACGGCCACTGATGGATCCATGGGACTTGGTAAAGCACTATGGACCCAACTATGACCACTGATAAAAACGTAACTACACTAGCGTTATAAGAGCTAAACATTGCTACCTACAATACAAGTGCATTGGTTTAGTGCACTTCCGGTTGCCACTGAGCGGAAATGTTTGTGCGGACCTGTTCTCCCAAACTGGTAAGCAAATGACTGTTTTTACGTTATTTTCATTTTTACGTTACTATTATTATTATTATAATTTTTTTTAAACATTGATCTTAACTGATCACTATGACTTTATTGCTTTTATCGTTATATATGCCTATAATTGTGTACAGCACTTTGAGCTACATGACATGTATGAAAGGTGCTTTATAAATACTTACTTACTTACTTACTTACTTACTTACTTAGAAGAATCTGAGAGGAGAAGAAAGATCTACAAAAACCCAGTGTTCTTATTTTACTTCCCCAGGAAAGGGGGAGAATGGTGGTAAGTTGGCTGTTTTATGCTTAGATCTGCAGGTAGCCTGCATCATCTCTCTGATGGCCCTAGCTATATGAATACCGTACTTTTCGGACTATAAGCCGTGGCTTTTCCCCCCATTTTTCGACCCTGCGGCTTATATAACGGTGCGGCTAATCTATGGATTTTTACAGCTAACTGGGCGCACTCCCTCAGCTCTGTGACCGTCAGATCAGACTCCTAAATCTGCTGCATGTCTGATAATGTTCATTTTTTTCCATTCAAGGCACATCAAAATCTCCTAATTCAAAGCAGAGTGATGAGCTAGCCGCAAGCTCCTCTGATGAACTGGATGGTACGTGAAACACTTAAAATGCGTGTATAACATGTGTGTTAGGCTACCTGGTAGTGTGGATTATTTGATCAGCTAGCTACCATATGGGCTGGGTCGTTCACTGATGACGGGGTTGCGGGTTCCATCCCAGGCTTCTCCTGTCCACATGTTGAGACACTGACTGACCCCTTTTCCCAATTTCTTTCCACAGGTGCTACACCGATCTGTTCCCCATCAAGACGCAAGAAACAGAAAATAATCTCACAGCGTAGTGAGTGTTCTCTTTCTCACATTTGCACAACTACAGATTAGGAATAACTCATTCAAGATAGAATAATGAATGAAAAATGGCTCCAAGTATACTTCACGTTCATTTTTTTTCCATTCAAGGCACATCAAAATCTCCTACCGTACTTTTCGCACTATATGCCGCACCTGAATATAAGGCGCAGAAGCTAAATTGAATGATGTGTACATATATAAGCCGTACTGGACTATAAGCCGCAGGTTTTTTAATGTTTAATTACCATATGTAAGGGTTCGTGCACAGAGGGGATTGTCGGGAAAGAGATGGCTGTTTGAGGAAGCTCCCATTTATTAACATTTTTGTTTGAACAGGAACGATAGCCAGTTAGCCAGCGCCGGGTACAGTAGGTAGCAACGTTAGCTCTCATAACGATAGCCAGTTAGCCAGCGCCGGGTACAGTAGGTAGCAACGTTAGCTCTCATAACGATAGCCAGTTAGCAGCGCCAGGTACATATAGGTAGCAACGTTATCTAACGTTAACACGAACCTAAACTAACGTTACAACTAACCTAAAGTTTAGGTTCGTGTTAACGTTAGATAATGTACAAAATAAACATTTTCCGCTGCTATAAACGTTGCACTTTTATTTTGACAACCCCAGAAAGGAAGTCATTATATATGCTTTACGATCCTGATCTGTGTTAGCTCCGGTTAGCTCAGAGCGTCCGGTATATAACAATACCAGCCATTGGATTACTGTTTTCTAAATTGGGGAGGCTTTTAATCGTCAATGTAAGAGGATTTCAAGTCATGGTATCCATAAACTTCAATCGGTTCGGATCTTTTGAATTAATGAGAATGTAAACAAACACAGCGTCACGTTGAAATCACTGGCTGCGCTCAGAGAGAAGTGGTTGGGCCAAAAAATAGTTCAGAGTATATTTGCTTATAATTTGTATATTTCTCCACGTGGTGAATACACAGGTCACAACATGTTTACATGAACGTTTTGGAGTTGTTTTTGGAGTGTATTCTGCAATCTGTTAATAAACGTTTCAAACAATCAATCAAACTATACACTATAAGGCTCCGGATCTGCCTCACTTCCAGTGATGAAGCTAAGCTATGCTAACGGAGCGACTGTTCCCTAAGCTAAATGCACGCACAGAGACAAAAAAGGTATGTATCTTCTTGTCTAACTCCAGGGAAGATGTTAAATAAGCTAATTTCCCAAAATGTTGGAGTTTTCCTTTAAGCTCAAAGGCGACCATGGACAACTCGCGAAAGAAAAGCAGTGTGGAAGCAGCTATCAACCTACATCGCACTACGGAAGGTTCCCGGCAAAGACTGCTGCGTTAATTGCTTGGAAGCTGAGCCTGCACTCCACAATCGTGGATGGAGAGATATAAAGAATTATGTCCATAATTACATAAACTCTAAAAAAAATTCTGTAGGGTTTTTTGTAATGTAATGGCTTTTATCCAAAGCGCTTTACAATTTGTTACTCACATTTGACCCATCACTGCCCGGGAGGAGCGGGAATCAAACCAGGAACCTCCGGATTGCCAGACGACTGCTCTACCGCCTGGGCCACTGTCGCCCCCGTAATAATGTTGAAATGTGAAATAAATAAAAATAAATTAATCAAAATAACTTGTAATTATTGGAAGCATAATCATTGTTAACTAGTGATGATGTAGTGTTATTCCTTTGTCTTTAATCTTATCTTATTTTTTCTAACAATTAAGTCGAGGTAAGCTACAGTAGGACTGGGTATATTGACCACATGCACATACACTTAACTGGGTACAAAATATACAAATGAGTACTACTGAGTAATAGTGGTAATCAGATGTATGGAGAGTTGTAGTATTAATATGTACAATGATACAGGTATAAAGACACTTGGTAGTAAGTGTAGCAACCTGGAAAATATACCTATTATCCAGATGTGCTGACTTGCCTTTCTATCTCCCCTGATGCACCAAGACATTCTAATTAGTCTCCGCTAATATTCTCTCGAACAATGATGCTCGCCCCTCCTTGTTCTACTCACTGGAATATGGATTATGAACAGGATTACTGGACCCTACTCTATCAGCCTCTTCCTTGTGACTAGTTGGCGGCGCCAGCAGGGGGCGGTGGCAGGCAGAGAGCGTACGTGAGAGACGGAGAAGGAAGTGGACGGAAGTGCGAGGAAGCAGCCTCTTCGACATTGGACTTGTACCGGAGTGGTCGTGTCTGGAGAGCCCCGTATTGAACCTGAGTATATTACGGGTTATCCTATGAATGTACTCGTAGTGGAGCCTTGCATGTTTCTCCCTGAATATCCCTAGTGATATACCACGAGTTATCCTAGAATAAGAACGGTATAGCCGAGTTGGGCTTAAGTTAAAGTTATTCCCTCTAGCGAGGCGTCCCGCCAGCGTGGCGCGAAGAGAACCGGTGTTTAGGAACACCCTGCGTTATGATATATCCCGTATAGCAGAAGGGCTGTTTGGGACCCAGAGTTTAGCTGCAGTGTGAGTGAGGGCAAGTTAGATCCGCGTGTCGACCCAGTACCAACTCTACAACCAGTCCGCCTCGGCTGTCTACGACCAGATCTGCACCCGGCTGCCTTCAGAGACCGACAGAGGTTGCTATCACCCAGCACACGCTCTCAGCCCAACACTGCCCTCTGCTCCAACCCCGCCGAGAGCCTTCCGGACAACGGTGGCGCGGAGAGGCCGCCATTTTGGATGAGTACAAATGAGCATCTATGCTCCGGAGCTATTACACCGTACACAGTGTGGTGCAGCCTGCGGGCGAAGTTAACGTTGCTACTACAGTTCATAAGGGGAACCCCAAACAATATATGCCGGCATTAAGATAGGACTTTTGTAAGGTATTAGTGGGCCCACCTTTTGATTTCTTTTCATTTTCTTTGAGTGTGATACCGTGTTTGTGTTTAATAATATTTTCCCATCTAGTTAACCCTTTCTCTGTGGAGAAGTTACAGACCTGGTGCATAAATAAAGCCTAGAGAGGTATTATTCTTGCCGTAAAATTAAAGCCTTTTGGAGGTATTATACAGGGTGAAGACCCAGATGTGGGTGATGAGTCAAACACATTGAAGTATATTATCCCTGATATTAACCCAGAGGTGGGTGTATAATATACGTGTTTATGAGGCATGGAGTTACCAACGGAACTATAGTGGGACTTCAGTCCAATTGGTCACTAGTAGTAAATCATTGTAACTGACCATTATAAATAACATTAAAGAACTAGATGGGACTCTGTGTGCGTGTCTATCCATGAGCCGTTTAACAACTCTTTTGGTGTGGGTAACGTTAACATAATTAACCCCTTCCTATTCCACCTTTCCCTTTTCATTGTGAGGTTTCTAGGGTCATTGAGGGAGGGTACTGCTTGCGGGGGGAACCCAGGGTATTTATTTACAATTCAGTCACTAGGTGTGGGAGGGTTTAAGGAGCCACCGGGGGAAGTGGGAGCGTGTTGGGGAGTACTGCTGACCGCCCTGCTGCAGGGGAGGAAGACCAGAGTACCAGACCAGGTTGGTAAATCCCGGGCCCCATCCACTCACACGACCAGCATCCAGTCGACGCTCCAGGCCCAAAGACTAGGGTGCAGTCAGACGGAGCTCTACTGTGTCCAGCTACCTTGTGACTGCCAGCAACCGTTCCCACGAAGCATGGATAATCCACCCTGCTACATTTGGCGTCACGAACAGGATCAACATCCTAACTTACTCCCTTGACCGGGACCCGTAGAGAGACCCACGATGTCTGAGGAGATGGCGGCGAAGTTAGAGGAGCTGCAGGAGGAGTGTCGGGCGAAGACGGCACTACTGGAGCAACAAGCCGAAGTGATGAAGGAGATGACCGAACGGGCACTCCAAGAGAAGCGCTACACCCAGGCGGCCCTAAAAGAGCAACGAGACGGCCAGGACGCCGCCGCCGAGGTAAAGGAGGAGGAGGCCGAAACCATGGAGGAATTGACCGCGCAGGTGAAGGCCCTGGCGAACAGAACCCACACACACGCCGGCCTCCTGGACCGACAGGCGCTGGCCCTGGAAAAGACTCAAGCCGCTCTTGCCACGGCACAGACCATGATCCTACAGCTCCCGGTGGTGTACGTCCAACGAGAGCGGAAGTGCAGCGAATTTGGGGGTGAAAAAGAGAGGGGGGAACTGGCTGTGGAAGACTGGATCCAGGCAATGAGGACCCATCTCAAGTTCAAGTTCAAGTTCTTTAATAGTTGTCATACAGAAGTACAGAATACTTTCATACAAAATGCTTCTTACTGTTACGCTCCAGAGACTGTGCTAGACAAGATAGTATCAAATAACATAATAACATAATATAGCATGAATTTAGAAGAAGAAAATGAGGTCACAGTGTTCGGTATAGACATATGTACAATGTTCTGAGTTACCATATAATATACAATACACAATACTATGCAGTGTACTAATGTACAGTACTATCTAGTGCAAAGCAGAAATGGGATGAGGTACAATTTTAGGTACAATTTACAGTAAGGTGTACGAGTTGTAGTGCAATCCTTCATCCATAAATATAAAGTGTGGGGAGTGGGTGCTACAGTGTGTTTGTTTAAAGTGGGTGTGTGCTATAAAGTGTGTGGAGTGGGTGCTACAGTGTGTTTGTTTAAAGTGGGTGTGTGCGTGTGGATGTGTGTGCTATGTGCGTTTGGTGGTTGTTGTTGTGTAGTGTTCATTCATTGTTCGTTTAGCAGCCTGATGGCCTGGGGATAGAAGCTACTTCTGAGTCTTTCTGTGCTCGCCTTGAGACTCCTGTATCGCTTGCCTGACCGCAGCAGTTCGAAGAGGCAGTTGTTCGGGTGACTGGAGTCTTTAATGATTCTCTTAGCCTTGCCCTTGCAACGCTTGTAGTAAATGTTCTGGAGGGTGGGGAGCCCCCCTCCAATTGTGCGTTCGGCTGAACGTGTCACTCTTTGTAGTCTGCTTTGGTCTTTTGCAGTGCTATTCCCAAACCAGGAGGTGATGTTGCCGGTCAAGATGCTCTCTATTGTACATGAGTAGAAGTTCTTAAGGATCTTCTGGCTGACTTGGAACTTCCTTAGGCGCCTGAGGAAGTAGAGGCGTTGTCGTGCCTTCTTCACCACAATGTTAATGTGTGTGGTCCATGTCAAGTCCTCGGATATGTAGGCTCCGAGGTACTTGAAGCTGTTGACTCTCTCAACCGGTGCCCCGTCGATGCTGAGGGGGCTGTAGTCCTTGACCCCCGACCTCCTGAAGTCCACAATCATCTCCTTTGTTTTGCTGACGTTCAGGGAGAGGCTGTTTTCCTGGCCGGTCGAGTGCCGGTCGAGTGCCCGCGGAGGAACAAGCGGAGGTCGTACAGCTTCACCTCAAAGGCGAAGCGAAGCAGATGGTATGTTTTCGGACGGAGGGAACTATCCCCGACACGGAAGCCTTGTTCTCGCTCCTCGATGAAACCTATGGGGACAAGGTCCTGGTCAGAGTTCGTCTGGGGGAGTTCTTTGACCGAAGACAGGCCGCCGGCGAGACCGTACGCCAGTTCGCCTATGACCTGCAGGAGAGGATCCGCCGCCTACGACGTCGGGCGCCTACGCTGGTTGCCGACGCCACCGCCCTGCTGCAAGAGCGGTTTGTGGTGGGCCTCAGGGACGAGGCCCTGAGGAGAGAAATGCGGAAGTACATGAGGGAGGACGGGACGCGCCGTTTCCCCAGGTACTGCAGGCGGCGATCGATTGGACGGAGGACGAGCTGGTCCTCCCCGCCGACAAGGGTCCCCCCCGGGGCTTGGTCCAAGCTGCGGCCGGGGAGGGACGAGAGACCCCGCCGAGCGTTGACACGCTGCGGGAGACTATTAGGCAGATCCAGGCGGGAATGGAGCGGCTAGGTGCGCGCCAGGAGCAACTAGCCCAGACCTTCTCACAGGAACGTGACGCGCCCCGGAGAGGCGCCACCGGACGGCGACGCCGAGGCGACGCGACCGCCGCCACGCGAGAGCCCCGCCGCGACGAAGACGGCAGGCTGATCTGCTATGCCTGCAATCAGCCGGGCCACATCAGCAGAGACTGCCCCCGTTCGGCCGGCGAGCCACGCCCCGCCTCTACTCCCAACCCCGAAGCTCCGGGCCCATCAGGGTACCGACCCGGACCACGAAGGACAGTCGACGCCGTCGTAACCGGAGTCGCCGACTCGGCCGCGGAGGGCACCGAGACGCAAGACGTGCAAGGGGAATGCCTCACCCTAGACGTCCAGATCGACGGGGTCGAGACCCGCTGCCTCTTCGACACCGGCGCCGAAGTCACCACCATGTACGAAAGCCACTTCCGAAGACACTTCCCGAGGTCGAGGTTGACCCCCGCCAACTGGATCACTCTCATCGCCGCCAACGGGTTGGAGATCCCAGTGGTGGGGTGTCTCTACGCCGAAGTGAAGTGCCTAGATATGACATTTACAGGGAAATGCATATTCATACTAAAAGACGATCCCGGCCGAGGGGCCCCAGGAGACGCCGTCCAGGGACTTCTGGGCATGAACGTGTTCGGCGGGGTAGACGGCCTGTTCGCGGGGATCAAGGGGATGCGGCCGGTGAACCGAAGACGTGTCGCCGCTAGAAGCATCGCCATCCGCCGTGTGGTCGCCGTCCTGGCCCAAGAAGCCCGAGAGTGTACCGCCCCGGGAAGGATGGGGTACGTCAAGGTGGCCGGCAGAGAGTCGGTGGTCATTCCCCCACACAGCGAAGTGGTCGTCTCAGGGCGCTGTGAGACGACAGCGGGGATGCGGCGTCCCGTGATGCTAGAGAATATGCCGAGTGCCAACCTGCCTCCCGGACTATTGGTGGCGAACGTGGTGGCATACGCCCGACAGGGGAGAGTGCCTGTGCGGGTGTTGAACCCGACCAACGTCGAGATGGTGCTCCGACCCCGGTCGAGGCTGGCGGAGCTCCACTGCCCCCGTCAGGTACGGCCTAAGGAGAGGGTGACCGGGGAGGAAGTAGACGGAGGCGTCCGAGTGACGGCGATTGAGACTCAAGCCAGCCCGCCAGAGGCGGAGCCGGACGGGAAGACCCGCGGGCTCGCCGTGGCCGTACAGGCGAACCTGCAGGATCTCACACCGGCCCAAGTGAGCCGGCTAAATCAAGTGCTGGAGAAACACAAGGCGGTGTTCTCCGTCGACGACGGGGACTATGGTTACACAACCACGGTCACGCACTACGTTCCCACTGGTGACGCACACCTGGTCAAGCAATGACACCGCCGAATACCGCCCCACGTGTTCCAAGAAGTAAAGAGACACGTACAAGACCTGGTGAACCAGGGTGTCCTGGTAGAGAGCTGCAGTCCGTGGGCGTCACCAGCCGTGATCGTCATAAAGAAGGACGGCTCCGTGCGGTTCTGTTGCGATTACCGCCGCCTAAATAACGTGACGCACCGAGATGCGTACCCCCTACCTTGCATCGAGGAGTCCCTAGACGCCTTGGGGCAGGCCAAGATCTTCTCCTCGCTCGATCTCACCGCCGGCTACTTCCAGGTGGCGGTGAAAGAAGAAGACCAAGAGAAGACGGCAGTCACGACGCCCTTCGGCCTCTACCAGTGGACCCGTATGCCCTTTGGGCTGTGTAACGCACCAGCGACATTCCAGCGGTTGATGACCGCCGTGCTGGGAGACCTGGCCTTCGACGTCCTACTCCTCTATCTAGACGACGTCTTGTTGTTCGCCAGTGACTTCGAGAGCCACTGTCAGAAGTTGGACCTGGTGTTTGGACGGCTTCGGGCGAATGGGCTCAAACTCAAGCCCCGGAAGTGCTTCCTTCTGAAGACCGAAGTCAAGTTCCTGGGACACATCGTCTCCGCGGCAGGCATACAGGTCGACACAGACAAAGTGAAGGCGTTGGAGGACTGGCCGGCGCCACGCTCAGCGAAGGAAGTGAGGCAGGTGATCGGATTCCTGTCCTATTATCGGCGGTTCGTGCCCCGCTTCGCCCAGGTGGCCCAGCCACTGCACGCCCTGATGGGGAAAGAAAAAAAGGGGTTCGCCAAAGGCTGGCCTGAGGCCTTCAAGTGGACTCCGCAGTGTCAGACGGCCTTCGACAATCTGCGGAAGTGCCTCTTGACACCCCCGGTGCTGGCCTACCCCGACCTCCAGCTCCCCTTCATAGTGACCACAGACGGGAGTTACTTGGGACTGGGAGCGGTACTAAGTCAGAAACAGGAGGGCGTGGAGCGAGTCATCGCCTTTGCGAGCCGAGGGCTGCGTGGGTCCGAAAGGAATGACCAAAATTATAGTGCGTTCAAGCTGGAACTCCTCGCCCTGAAGTGGGCGGTCACTGAGAAGTTCAGAGACCTCTTGATGTACGTCCAGTTCACCGTGATCACCGACCACAATCCGCTGAGGCACCTCGGCACGGCCAACCTGGGAGCAGTGGAGCAGCGCTGGAAAGCTCAGCTTGCGGAGTACGACTTCCTGGTACACTACAAACCTGGTCGACTCAACCAGAACGCAGACGCCCTGTCTCGCATGCCGATGCGATCAGAACCTGAAGTGGAAGACACTGAGAAAGACTTCCTAACGATACCCGCGACCGGCACCCACACCCGTCAGGGGCTCCAGGAACGGACCGTTCCATTGTCCATCCCCACCCCAGTCGCCCTCGATGGCTACGTCATGGTCCCAGCAGAGGAAGTCCAGGCCCTGCTGTGCCCTGGGAGACCGACAGAGACGCGAGAGGTCCCGAGTGTCAGCGCACGACAGATAGCGGCACAGAAGGGGAACAGCGGATACGACTGGGCGGAAATGCGGCAACTTCAGGCTGACGACCCCGAGTTGGGCCCGGTGTGGCGGGCGGTGACGCAGGGGGTCCCTCCCACTAAAGTACAGCTGAAAGAAGGAGACCCGAAACTCCGCAAGTTATACGGGCAGTGGGAGCGGTTCCGTCTACACCAACAAGTACTGTTTCGGCACGTCAGCGATCCCCGCGACGGGGAGGAGGTTCTCCAGCTGGTGGTGCCCACAGTCCTGCGACGGAGGATCTACGAGACCCAGCACAAAGATGCGGGACACTACGGGGGACGAGGGACGGTGGTCCTGATGAGGCGAGGTTATTACTGGATCGGAATGGCCGAAGAGGTGAAGAAATGGGTGCAGCAATGCAGGCGATGCGCATTAGCTCGCGATGTGTTCCCTAAAGCCCAGGCCCAGATGACCTGTACTAACGTGACGGCACCCATGGAGGTCCTGGCCATGGACTTCACCGTATTGGAGAGGTCGGTGGGTGGCTACGAGAACGTACTGGTGCTGACCGATATGTTCACCAGGTTCACTATTGCCGTACCGACCAAAGACCAGACTGCGAAGACCACCGCCGCTGCCATCATTAAGTACTGGTTCGTGTACTACGGTTGCCCTGCCCGACTACATGCCAATCAAGGGCGAAATTTCGAGTCGAGCGTCATCAAGGAGCTCTGCCGACTGTACGGAATTTCAAAGAGCCGCACCACGCCCTACCATCCCCAGGGGAATGGGCAATGCGAGAGGTTCAATCGGACGATGCACGACATGCTGCGTAGTCTGCCCGCAGAGAAGAAGCGAGACTGAAAGGAGCACCTACCCGAGTTGGTACTTACGTACAACTGCCACGTGCACTCCTCCACGGGATACTCTCCCTTCTACCTGCTCTTCGGGAGGGACGCTAGGATGCCCCGGGATGTCCTGGGGGGCAGAGACGTCATTGAGGAGGGAGCGGCGGACCTGGACGAGTGGGTACAGAGTCACCACGAGCGACTAAAGGCAGCCGCGGAGGCCGCCGAGGCCACGGCGAAACAGGCGTCCCATCGACGTAAGAGAATCTACGACCGGAAGAGCAGAGGTGCCCTCCTGCGGGCCGGATACCAGGTCCTGATACGCAAGACCAGCTCAAGACCTGTCCCTTCCCGGCTTCTGACCCGGAAGTGCGGGCGAGAGCCCCTCGACAGATCCCGGTGGCACCGCGGAGCTCGTCCGAATCAGACATCGGAGGTGCTCTCTGGCCCCGGTGGGAAACGCATCCTAGGGCGTGTAACCACCCCGGGCCCCGGCGGGACGCCCCTGAGGAGGCCGAGAGCGCCGAGTCAGAGGTGGAGTCGACCCCCTCGGGAGAGGATGGGGAAGACGGCGGAGACGGAGTCGAAGAGGAGGCCGCTGGCGGTCCACCGATGGCCCCGGAGGGCGAGGCGGTGGTCCATGACCCGCCAACGGGCATGGAAGAATCCGACACGGAGTCGGAGGTGGGGGAAGTGGAACCCCCCCGAGGGGAGCCCGCCCGGCCCCAGAGGAGCACCAGAGGTCGGCTACCCGCTCGGTATCGCCAGGACTACGTGCTCAATACATTAGTAGTGGCGCCGAGGAGAGTGGCAGCCTTTTCATAGCAGCTCCCAACCCCTTTACTTCTTATCCCGTTTACTACTTTTTTACTTATTTCTTTTGTGATTATACTTACTTAATAGGTGTCTAAGTGACTGTGCGTTGCTTTAGACCAAGTTAAGGCATTTGTAACAACTTCTGTGAAGTTAGCTGAGTTAGGCAAGTTCGGTCGAGCACAGCTGAACAATGGACAAGAACACCGGCGGGCTGGTTTCCCCGCGGCAGGACAACAACAACAACAACAACAACACCGGCGGACTGGTTTACCCGCGGGAGGCTCTCCTCTGCTTTCGAGACAGAGTTGCAGAGCCACCGAGGGATCTTCCAGCCGAAATAAGGATACGAAGATGGGGAAATAGAGCTGGCACGATCGTGAAGGGCAGGAGGAAGGATAGCAGGAGATTCAAGCCTTACCTGCCCTCTGTCGTTATGGGGAACGTGCGATCGCTGGTCAACAAGACAGACGAGCTCTCAGCCCTGATGATCAACCAGCGTGAGTACAAGGAGGCAAGCCTACTGTGCTTTACAGAATCCTGGCTGAACGAGAACATCCCGGACAGTGCAATCGAACAGGAGGGCTTCACGGTGGTGCGCGCCGACCGGAGTAAACAGAGCGGCAAGCGGAGAGGCGGAGGGCTTGTTGTCTTTGTTAACTCCAAATGGTGCCACCCGGGGCACATCACCATTAAGGAACGCATCTGTACCCCCGACATTGAACTATTGGCACTGAGTCTGCGGCCATACTATTTACCGCGAGAAATAACACACGTCCTGGCTCTAACTGTTTACATCCCACCCAGCGCGGCGGCGGCGCAGGCGAATGACGTCATACACTCCACCGTCGCGGGCAGCCAAGGTCAGCTACAAGGACAGGCTGGAGGGCAGACTACAGGCCAACAACACCAGGGAGGTGTGGGCGGGGGTCAGGAAGATCACTGGTTTCAAACAGCAGGGCACAGCTGTTGAGGGCCCGCCAGAGCGTGCAAACGAGTTCAACTCGTTTTTCAACCGCTTTGACCAGAGTGGCCTCCCCACACCCCTCCCCCCACCCATCGACACCAGCACCAGATCACACCTACAAAGCAGCCCCCCCACCCACACCCATCAGCAACGGCACCCCACCGCCAACACCAGCAGACTGCCCACCACCCCCAACCCTGACGATCACAACCAGTCAGGTCAGTAGGCAGCTCTCCAGAATTAATGTAAACGAGGCCAGAGGACCGGACAACACCAATCCCAGGGTGCTCAAGGTATGTGCGGAGCAGCTGGCAGCACCGCTCCAGCATCTTTTCAACCTCTCCCTGAGGCTGGAGAGGGTGCCCCAGCTCTGGAAGACCTCCTGCATTGTCCCGGTGCCCAAGAAGGGACGTCCCAGCACCCTCAACAACTACAGGCCAGTCGCTCTGACGTCACACGTCATGAAGACGTTTGAGAGACTGGTCCTGCAACACCTCAAGCCCCTGGTGCGTGACTCCCTCGACCCCCTGCAGTTTGCATACCAGGCAAACATCGGGGTGGAGGATGCCATCATCTACATGCTCCACAGAGCGTACACGCACCTGGAGAAGCCGCGCAGCTCAGTGAGGATTATGTTCTTTGATTTCTCCAGCGCCTTCAACACCATCCAGCCGTCACTGCTAGCGGAGAAGCTCTCTGCGATGCAGCTGGAGCACGGCTTGGTGGCCTGGATCAAGGACTATCTCACTGAGAGGCCACAGTACGTCAGACTAAAGGACAGTCAGTCTGACGTACTGGTGAGCAACACCGGCGCCCCCCAAGGAACTGTGCTGTCACCCTTCCTCTTCACCCTCTACACCTCAGACTTCTGCCGCAACTCAAGCGGGTGCCACCTGCAGAAGTTCTCAGACGACTCCTCCATCGTAATCACCGACGATGATGAGGAGGAGTACAGAGCCCTGGTGGAGAGCTTCGTGGGGTGGAGCGACAGCAACCACCTCCAACTCAACACCAGTAAGACCAAGGAGCTGGTGGTGGACTTCCGGAGGGGCAAGAAGAGGCCCCCCCCGATTCCCATCTCCATCCGAGGGGTGGATGTGGAGATGGTGGACTCATACAAGTTCCTTGGGGTACACCTGAACAATAAACTGGACTGGTCGGACAACACAGAGGCCCTCTACAGGAAGGGACAGAGCAGGCTGTTCTTCCTGAGGAGACTCAGGTCTTTCAATGTGTGCAACAAACTGCTGCAGTCTTTTTACCAGTCTGTTGTGGGCAGCATCCTCTTCTATGCTGTGGCATGCTGGGGAGGCTACATCAACTCAAGGGACACCAACAAGCTCAACAAGCTGGTGAGGAAGGCTAGCTCCGTGGTGGGAGTCGAGCTACCTAGACTTGAGGTGATGGCAGAGAGGGGGATGATAAGGAAGCTGGCTGCCATCGTGGAGAACCCCTACCACCCCCTCTACGACGAGCTAGTCAAGATGAGAAGCTCGTTCAGCCACAGACTCATTCCCCCCCGACACTCAACTAACTGCCTCGGACAGTCCTTCATACCAGCGGCCATCAGGCTCCACAACAGTGGGCAGCGACTAGCAGCCTCCAGGCTCCATAACAGGGGGCAGCGACAGCGACTGCTACCAGACATTGACCTGGGACTTATAGGAACCCAAGGAGGACAACCTACACTACCTTAGGCTTACTGCACCCTATGTGGATACTGTGATACTGTGAATAATGTATATTTCAGTGGATACCGTGATACTGTGAATAATGTATACTCAGTAGATAGTAAATTATAACACTACCTCATGCATACTGCACCTTATGTGACACTGTGAATAATGTGAATATTCCTCAGCTAGTCAGATAGTAAACTATATTGACCATATTGATCAAATTGTTTACACTGCCTGTGTTGTTTTTTACTACCTGTATACTGTGTTGTTTTACTACCTGTACCCCCCCCCCCCTCCCCCCCATGCTGCTATGATGCCTGAATTTCCCCAAGGGGATCAATAAAGGAATATCTTATCTTATCTTATCAAGAGTGTGTTTGTTGAACAGTGTGTCCAACTCATGAAGGAGTGTGTGAAACTGTTAGCATAATGTGTGATTGTCGATCTATGTGTGAAACTGTTGATCTCAGGACCGTTTTCATGCATGCGTTGGTTGGTGTTTTGTTGTGTTAACTTGCAGAGGACTTAGCAAGTTCAAAGTGGGGGGAAATGTAGCAACCTGGAAAATATACCTATTATCCAGATGTGCTGACTTGCCTTTCTATCTCCCCTGATGCACCAAGACATTCTAATTAGTCTCCGCTAATATTCTCTCGAACAATGATGCTCGCCCCTCCTTGTTCTACTCACTGGAATATGGATTATGAACAGGATTACTGGACCCTACTCTATCAGCCTCTTCCTTGTGACTAGTTGGCGGCGCCAGCAGGGGGCGGTGGCAGGCAGAGAGCGTACGTGAGAGACGGAGAAGGAAGTGGACGGAAGTGCGAGGAAGCAGCCTCTTCGACATTGGACTTGTACCGGAGCGGTCGTGTCTGGAGAGCCCCGTATTGAACCTGAGTATATTACGGGTTATCCTATGAATGTACTTGTAGTGGAGCCTTGCATGTTTCTCCCTGAATATCCCTAGTGATATACCACGAGTTATCCTAGAATAAGAACGGTATAGCCAAGTTGGGCTTAAGTTGAAGTTATTCCCTCTAGCGAGGCGTCCCGCCAGCGTGGCGCGAAGAGAACCGGTGTTTAGGAACACCCTGCATTATGATATATACCGTATAGCAGAAGGGCTGTTTGGGACCCAGAGTTTAGCTGCAGTGTGAGTGAGGGCAAGTTAGATCCGTGTGTCGAACCCAGTACCAACTCTACAACCAGTCCGCCCCGGCTGTCTACGACCAGATCTGCACCCGGCTGCCTTCAGAGACCGACAGAGGTCGCTATCACCCAGCACACGCTCTCAGCCCAACACTGCCCCTTTGCTCCAACCCCGCCGAGAGCGTTCGACGCCATCTTGCCTTCCGGACGATGGTGGCGTGGCGAGGCCGCCATTTTGGATGAGTACAAATGAGCATCTATGCTCCGGAGCTATTACACCGTACACAGTGTGGTGCAGCCTGCGGGCGAAGTTAACGTTGCTACTACAGTTCATAAGGGGAACCCCAAACAATATATGCCGGCATTAAGATAGGACTTTTGTAAGGTATTAGTGGGCCCACCTTTTGATTTCTTTTCATTTTCTTTGAGTGTGATACCGTGTTTGTGTTTAATAATATTTTCCCATCTAGTTAACCCTTTCTCTGTGAAGAAGTTACAGACCTTGTGCATTATAAATAAAGCCTAGAGAGGTATTATTCTTGCCGTATAATTAAAGCCTTTTGGAGGTATTATACAGGGTGAAGACCCAGATGTGGGTGATGAGTCAAACACATTGAAGTATATTATCCCTGATATTAACCCAGAGGTGGGTGTATAATATACGTGTTTATGAGGCATGGAGTTACCAACGGAACTATAGTGGGACTTCAGTCCAATTGGTCACTAGTAGTAAATCATTGTAACTGACCGTTATAAATAACATTAAAGAACTAGATGGGAGCTCTGTGTGCGTGTCTATCCATGAGCCGTTTAACAACACTTTTGGTGTGGGTAACGTTAACATAATTAACCCCTTCCTATTCCACCTTTCCCTTTTCATTGTGAGGTTTCTAGGGTCATTGAGGGAGGGTACTGCTTGCGGGGGGAACCCAGGGTATTTATTTACAATTCAGTCACTAGGTGTGGGAGGGTTTAAGGAGCCACCGGGGGAAGTGGGAGCGTGTTGGGGAGTACTGCTGACCGCCCTGCTGCAGGGGAGGAAGACCAGAGTACCAGACCAGGTTGGTAAATCCCGGGCCCCATCCACTCACACTACCAGCCTCCAGTCGACGCTCCAGGCCCAAAGACGAGGGTGCAGTCAGACGGAGCTCTACTGTGTCCAGCTACCTTGTGACTGCCAGCAACCGTTCCCACGAAGCAGGGATAATCCACCCTGCTACATAAGTCATACTGTTCAGCAGCGTAACTAGTAGGTTCAGCGCATGACAAACAAAATAGCCACTGTGTGAATATGGTCAACTGCTTTTTGTACCAATGTAATCAGTCACCATTACTTAGGCTGTGCATAAACATTTGCACATTAGTGGCCAAGTGCTTATTGTCATCAGAATCCTTCAGTTGATGATACAAGTGTGAAGATTGACATGAGCAGACTCCATGGGTCACTTGACAAGAAAATTGTCCAAGACATTTGAAATTTTAAGATGGACGACACCTTAGTGGAGTGGTTTATTTGGTGATACAAGCATGCAAATTGCCATGAGCAGTCTGTGTGGGTCACTTAAACCAACCAAATTTCAAGGTGGTCATTTTAAAATGAATAGGCTGTTGTTGAGGTGGTGAGGGTCTTTCATTATTCTGCAGGATCTGGATTTGCACCTCTTGTTATATAAGACCTGCAGGGGTGGTAGTGCAATACCCGTAGTACGCTCAGCTGAGCGCACCACTCTCTGTAGGGCCTTCTTGTCCTGTGCCTTGCTGTTTCCATACCAGGCAGTGATGTTTCCAGTCAAGATGCTCTACAGCTCTGGAGTAGAAGGACTGGAGTATCTTCCCCGATACTCTGAACTTCCTTAACTGTCTCAGGTGGTAGAGGCGCTGCTTCGCCTTCTTTACGACTGAGTCTATGTGTGTTGTCCATGTCAGGTCCTCTGAGATGTGGACCCCCAGGTACTTGAAGCTGCTCACCCTGTCCACGGTAGCCCCGTTTACCCATAGATCCTGACTGACAGAGAATGCAGAAACTATATGTTTCATATAAAATCATATAAAACCTTCTGGAGGCAGAAATTATATGTTATAACACCTTCTGAAGGCAGAAACGATATGTATTTATATAGACGTGTGTTCTGATTTATACGCTTTTCTGAGGACCCTCATGTCCCGCCCACGCCCGTATCCTATTGGCTTACACCACTAGTCCTCACTAGTCTGTCCCATGACATAACATAACACAGAAAAACAAACATGCCTTTTTTTCTCTTCTCATGCTATGCCCTGTGCAGCCACCAGGAGGTGTTTTGTGGGTTACAATTGACTAATTCATAACATAAACATTATATTTCATACTGGCCTCATGTTTTGACTAGCTTACATTTGAGCCACATTTGTGTTCGTATTGAGGTGAAAATGTTTATTAAGAAGAAGAAGAAGAAGAAGAAGAAGAAGAAGAAGAAGAAGAAGAAGAAGAAGAAGAAGAAGAAGAAGAAGAAGAAGAAGAAGAAGAAGAAGAAGAAGAAGAAGAAGAAGAAGAAGAAGAAGAAGAAGAAGAAGAAGAAGAAGAAGAAGAAGAAGAAGAAGAAGAAGAAGAAGAAGAAGAAGAAGAAGAAGAAGAAGAAGAAGAAGAAGAAGAAGAAGAAGAAGAAGCAATAATAATAATAATGATGATAATCATAATTATAATACAAGACAGGACAAAAGCCATGTCTCCTTTTCATCTCTGCCTTGGGATCTAATTGAACATTGTAGTATAATTTGGGGTAAATTATACTTGTTCTTAAATTAATTGTACAACTTCCATTTTGGAACTCAAGATAAGGTTTAAAGTAAATAACTCAGGTGGCGGAACTCACAAGAAACACATGGTTCATTTGAATACAGTACTAAGTCACAGCTGAGATCACTAGACAGAGGATAGGAGATGACCTAGTCTTGTGACCATACGAGCTACTATGTTGAAAACAGCTTCAAAGAAACCTACACAAAGGAAATCATTGACCATGTCGTGAAGCTTCCTATCAGGATTTGAAGTTAATGTATTCTGTGGCTCTTAGGCACAAATGGTATGGCTGTTTTGTGACATTCAAAAATAACATAATATAGGGTTGAGGACCGGATTAAATAAAGTATTTTTAAAGAAGTGACTTAAAATAATACATCTCAAGTATTAGGTGATAAAGTATATATCTTTTAAGAATAACTTATTCTGTAACTAGACAATGCTCAAAATTTGGACATTAGAAATGTAGCTTTTCATATTCTATTTAAACAAGACTAAAGTACAATTATTACTGAAATTAGGTGTTTTACCTGGGACACAGTGATAGTAAACATGGAGTAATTATAGCCAAATGTACAGGATTATTTTACTAAGGTACAAGAAAACTGGTGCAAACTACTTAAAGTTTGAGTATTCATGATAACTGATTGAATTAATATCATTTAATAATAATTATTTAGAAAGATCTGTTTTAAAGAAAACTAAGGTAAAAAAGTTATGAATAAATCAAATAAGGTCAAATAAATACAAGTAATTGAAACTAGGAATCAACCATGTGAAATGTAAGGTTATGCCTTATTCTGATCTTAATAAGGAATGTTTGATATTGAAATGTGTGTTCTTGAAAGAGGAAGCTGGAAATTCATATATTATGTGTTATAACTGTAATAGTAACAATGTTTTAGTCTTAAAATGAGTTGTAACGAATTACTGTCTGAAAGCTTGGCAGTTAGGTAAGCCACGCCTACTTTTTCAAAGTCAAACCAAAACTGTTGTGGATTGGAGGAAAACCTGGTATGATGTCACTGGCTGTGATGTCATCACCATAGCCTCTGGCCTGCTATAAATACAGGGCCACCTAGACACTAGGAGAGAGTGGAAAGAGATGATGATGATGAAAAGAAGAAAAAGACGTTTGGACGGATGTTACGATTCCTGGAGCGTTTCGCTGGCATGTCGATGGTAGAGAGGAGTAGAACCCGGTATGCAGATTTAACACGAGGAGAGGTAGTGCAGGATCAAAATAGATGAAGCACGAGTTGTGGATGAAAGTACTAAGCACTTTACTTTAACGTGGCAAACAATACAAAACTGACTCACTGATAAAAACGGAGAAACAAAAGGTTGACAGCACACAGGACGAGGGTAACATGAACAATGATCGAGCACAGGAGGGCAGGGCAAACAACACTAATATACACAGACTAATTGACACATGAGGGTGATTGGAAACAAGACCCAGCTGTGTGGGAAAGACTGAAACAGCCTGGGGTAACATACTGAAACATGAGGAGACTAAATAACACATGGATACAGAAACAGGGGGAGAATACACTAGACTAGACAATGGGGCACAACAGATACACAGACAACAAACAAGTGAGCACCACAGATAACAAATTAATAAACATAGATAAACACAAATGCAGTGGTGTAATGTGCATGAGTGGTGCTGCAAGTCCAATGACCGGTCCATTAGGACCGGGGGGGTGACAGACGGACTGCCCCAATGATGAAGAATAAGCTATATCTACGTTGCCAAGGACGAGATACAATCAGAGAACATTCTTGTTAAAGTAGTTTGGAGATCCGATGCAAACCTTGACTTATTGTAACAATCCAGTGTTTTTGAGCAACAGCAAGTGTTATTAAGTAGCAGTTATTGGGTGCTTTGGTTAATAAACTTGCAAGAGAAACCAGGAGCGCTTGTCTGGACAACCCGTTCTTAAGAAGACTATACAATTGCTTTGATACCAATGCTAGTACATAGAACATTGTATCATTAAGTGATACGACAACATCCAGTAGCATTTTGTCAAGTTTTGAATCTTGCTGCTTCTGAGTAACTGCACTGACCTGATTCCAAACCAGTGGAAATTCAGTTCTGTCTCTTGCACTGGTTACTAGCTTTCCAGTAATGACAACGTCAATAAAGTTGGAGTGCTGAATACTGCAGGTCATCAGGGGCATTGGGCATCGATGATGGGGGGGCAAGCAAGTATAACAAGTAAACAGTTGTTTACTTGCCAAAGAGCCCCGCTTGGTACTGAGCTTTGTTGACATTTTTTGTTTTGGTCTGACGTGTGGGTTGGAGTTCAGTAAGTTATTATACTGTGATTTTCTCCAGACCTCTCTGGGCAGGGCCTGAGGTGTGGCCAGCAGTAGCAACTCCCCTATTACCCACTGAAATCCAACCCCAAAAAAACACCATGTATTAAAGTGCAATACCATGAGGGGCTCTTTTTCCTAGGGGTCGCTATTTGACACTATTCTATCTATCGTTAAACACAAGAAATGCTCACTTATTCTCGCTTGAGCAGACACGTCAAGACGCCAGCATCAAAATGACGTCACAGACACACACAAATGCAAGTCATCACACTTGCCAGCCTTAGTGCTCAATTCTGATTTATTGCTCGGATCCAGGTTTTTCATTTGGCTGTTCACATAATTTTTTTAAATATCAGATTCCAGTGTGAACTGGTCACTGGTCCTGAACTGACCTGTATGCGCAAAAGAACTATAACAAAGACACCCAAATACTCAAACACTGTCCATCCACTGATCACCTTCATCACGGCTGTCTTCCATGTTTGTATTCACAGAGTGACTCCCGCCAGCGCAGAATTGTGACGAATGTCTCAATCTGGAGTAGGGGTGTAAAGTACTTGAGTAATTGTACTTCATTACAATACTTAAGTACTGTTTTGGGGGATTTGTACTTTACTCAAGTATTATTAGGTTTGTATACTTTGTACTTTTACTCCATTACATTTCAGAGAAAAAAAACATACTTTTTACTCCTTACATTTAAAATGCAGACCTACAAAGTACAAAGTACAAATCTCGCAGGTCCAACCATTTTAATTAGTATATTTGAATTGTTTATCTGGCCAAACTAACGTTAACGTTATTAATCCTGCGACCGCAGGTAAACAGCCAATCAAATCCCCATCAATGGAAAATGAACCCGCCCATACCCATGCTGATTGGTCCTTGCGCAAGACTAGAAAGCGGGGATCTTTGATTAAACACCTGCTATCAGAAGAATAGACAGTCAGAGTGACAAGACATAGAAGATGGCCACAATGAGTGATGAAGAGGACGAAACGGTCGGCGACGGCGTGGATGGACAAGACGAGCATCCATCTACATAAAAAATACATAGTTCAAGGACTCCAACCTTATAGTGTTGTTGAGTTGCCATCATTCAAAAACCTGATAAATGGTTTGCGACCAAGCACTAACGTCATTACGAGGCCCACTGTCCGCTCGAAGATCAGCAAAGCTGCTCAAACCATGAACGAGAAAGTCATTGCTGCTATGAGTGAAGTTGAATGGATCGCGACAACAACAGACAGCACCGCTCACTGGACAGCACCGCTCACTGGATCGACACTGAAAGCTTTGAAAGGCGTTCTGCTGCAGAAGACTGAAGGGCTACCATACTTTCAATGTTTTGGCCAGTGCCTTGGCTTAAACAACATTCACTTGGAGTACAAAATCTGCATTATGCTGTGGTTAATATTGTGATATTATTCAGGGTATACTCCAGTATTCTGTCTTTAATATTGTGATATTATTCAGGGTATACTCCAGTATTCTGTGGTTAATATTGTGATATTATTCAGGGTACTCCAGTATTCTGTCTTTAATATTGTGATATTATTCAGAGTATACTCCAGTATTCTGCCTTTAATATTGTGATATTATTCAGGATAATCCAGTATGCTGTGGTTAATATTGCGATATTATTCAGGGTACTCCAGTATTCTGCCTTTAATATTGTGATATTATTCAGGGTACTCCATTATTCCGTCTTTAATATTGTGATATTATTCAGGGTACTCCAGTATTCTGTCTTTAATATTGTGATATTATTCAGGGTACTCCAGTATTCTGCCTTTAATATTGTGATAGTATTCAGGATAATCCAGTATGCTGTGGTTAATATTGTGATATTATTCAGGATACACCATTCTGTTTTTAATATTGTCATATTATTCAGGATACTACAGTATTTGGTCTTTAATATTGTGATATTATTCATGCTGTGATGTGAACGTTAGTTTACCTTCAATGGAGAAGTGCATTAAATAATTTTAATGCAAAAAAAGTGTCCTCTGTTCTTTCATTTCAGCATGGTCTATCACAGAACACGTTCCATTGTGGGCAGAGTGTATGCTTGGTTTCATTCCAGCCTTGCCTAAACACCAGCTGATGATTTCACTAATTGGCTCACCTCTTCAACTAACTCACCTGGCAATGTATAGTTAAAATGAATACTTGGCAGATGATGGAATGAGTTTGAGACCCCTGGTCTATCCCTTTCCAAAAAAAATTTACTTTTACTTTTTAGTACTTAAGTACATTTAAAAGTAGGACTTTTTTACTTTTACTCAATTGTGTTTTTAGCCAGATACTTTGACTTTTACTTGAGTCAGATTTTGAGACAGTACCCATACTTTCACTTAAGTATAATTTCTGGGTACTTTTTACACCGTAAAAGTCACATGAATTCTGACATGACTGTTCAGACTGTTGTCTCATTGCAAAGAATCTGACCTGCAGTGTTGACTCTGACTTGGACTTGGACTTGAGCATTGACTGCCTTCGGACTCGGAAGGTGCAGACGAGGACTCAGACTTGTTAATTGATAAATACAGTTATTTTAATTTAAAGAATCATTTGGCATAAGATAGTGCATTTGTTTGGCTATTGTGTCCCAAAGTAAATAAACTCCCTTTGAAACGGTGACCGCTGTGTCATTTATCTTTAATGTAGACCTTTTTTTATTTATACGACAGCTCAGACTCAACCTTGATGACTTGGACTTGGACTCGGACTCGAACACTGGGGACTCGAGACTCGACTCTGACTCGAGATTTAGTGACTCGACTACAACACTGCTGACCTCCTGTATCTGATTTAGGACCAATACAGTACGAAAGTGGCCCAAGTCTGATTCAGCCTGCAGTCTGGGTGTAGCCATAGACAGCGCACAGTGCAGGTAATGTTGCAGAGCTATAATGAGTTGAACAGAAAGATCCATCCACACATCAAAATGGCTCCCGTTTAAAGGACTTTTATTTTCTGCTGTGACGTTTTGAGCACCAGGCTCTTCCGCAGACTTTAATGAGCTGCCTGAAAATACAATATTTTTCAGTATCATAAGGATGTACAGGATGAACAGATCAAATAAAAAGTACATGAGTGTCACCTGAAGCAATTTAAATAAAAAATGCAGTTAAACATAAAAATACATATCTGGTATACATTAATATTAAAGATTGATAGTATTTTAAGTTGCTTAAAAAGAGGAGCAGATGGTTCAAGGTGAGTAGAAGTAGTGGCAAGCCTTATGAATTTATTTTGCAATATAAAAAGTTTATGAAGAGAATTAGGAAAGGTACTGGCCCAAATAATATTACAATACGATAAATATGGGTATATCAAACTATAATAAAGTGTCAAAAGACAGGAGCGATTCACAAGAGAAGAAATCCTTCTAATAATGCCATATGATTTCATAACCTTTTTGCAAACTAGCTCAATATGATACCCTCAATACACACATATTGCTGCCGGTTGCTGAGATCATCTCTAAACCAATAGATTACAACATCCTGAAAACCATAATGATTCAGTTTGGATATTAAGATACTATGATCCACTGTATCAAAGGCTTTTGATAAATCTAGAAAATCTAGAGATGATCTAGAGACTGTCTTTACCCCAAGCTCTGAGTCTACACTCCCCTGAGGTCTAGAGACTATCTTTACCCCAAGCTCTGAGTCTACACTCCCCTGAGGTCTAGAGACTACCGGATTGGGGTTGGGTTGATACACTGGAGGCGCAAGAGGACGCAGTTCTTCTTGTGGGGTGAGAGCTAGCGAATGTGCTGAAGGATAGTGTAGAAGAGGTGACCACAGATGATCTTCTTCATCATCATTATGAACGCTTTCAGTGTAAACCTTTAGCCTTGCCTTAGCTGCGTTGAGTTTCTTGAGTTCCTCTAACCGTTCCACTTCTCTCTTTTTCTCTTCTAGCTTTGTTTTTCTATCAGCACTTTCCGTGATGAATAGAACTCTTTTCTTGGCGTTCTCTGCGTTTTTCTTGGCGTTCTCTGTGTCGTTCTTGGCGTTCTCTGCGTCGTTTTCAGCCGACAGCCTTTCATCTTCCTGCTCCAGTCTTCGGATTTCTCCTTCTTGCTCATTCTGGTCTTTCATTATTTTTAGTACCTCTGTAGTTGCGGCTGCTTCCGCTGCAGCTTGTCTTGCGTTGTGTGACACTGAGATTTCAGAACCACCGTTGTTGAGGAACTGCTGAGCCCTTTTATTAGCAGTCCTGGTTCTCATCTTGTTGAGGAACTGCTGAGCCTTTGTATTAGCAGTCCTGGTGAGCGAGTGGCATGTATCATTCCTTCTACAGGTTTCTGAGTCTGGATGATCGGGATGTAAAGTGTCTCTCATTTTTAGATAAATACCATCAACCTCAATTTGGGCTGAATTTATTCTGGCTATATGGGAGGGGGTTATCTTCATTAGGTCAGAGTCGTCCTTATACTTGATGGATATTTTCAGTCCATTTATGTTGTGCTTCCACCTCTCATATGCCCTTTTGAAGTTCACTTTTAGATCCATCACCTTATCGTCTACAAGAGCCTGTCCCTTTTTGGACTCAATCTGAGATTCAGTTTGCTCTATCTCACCCCTTTGTGACATGTTTACTGTGTAGTAAATAAATCAATTATGTATTCATTAAATATTTATGAACCATATCTATCGAATAAGAAATATGAACTGTAAATAGAGGGGTAGGCTAATATGAATTCAGTCTAAGAAATGTGTAAGCCTAATAATGAAAAGTGTCAACAAATGTCTTAAGTATTCAAAAATAAAATGCTTAATTTAGTTGAACATTGTAGGCTAATTCAAATCTACACCTTTCTTCAATGTGAAATACAAATCACGAAAAATAAAAATAAACCAAAGGCCTAGGTTTATATTATAGTAGCTTACTATACTGGGATATAACTGGTAAAAAGTGTAGGCTAATATGAAATTCAAAAAACGAAATGAAAATGTAAGCCTAGTAGGCTATTATGAAAATGCAAACTATCAAGTTCGAATATACCCTTTATGATTGGCCTTTTCTAAATTAACCTTATAAAGCTAGACTTCATTAATGAATATCAACCTATTCTTAAATGGCCAAAAATATTAAACTGTAAACAACCTTATATACAGTCTCAAGAATGTGCGCACTTGCAATGCAATTGTAGCCTACAACAATACTTCTCTCTGAAAAGTCAATACCTGAGACGTGTAGTCAGTCAACTTGGTGAATGGCATTTGCCTATGCAGTTCAACTTCAATGTAGGGGAAAGTCTGCTGCTTCTTTAAGATGGATGCTGCGAAATCTTACTGATACGTGGAAAAGTTCAGTGGCAGAGTCCTGTACCCGCGCCAACCTCGAGCCGTCTTCTTCCACGAGCTCGCTTGTTTGGCCGTGTGCACACTGCTGCAGCTCCTTCCCAGCACAAAAGTTCCCCAGACATGACGATACATCTTCGACTACAGACAATCCTCTACCCGACGTTCTCATAGCCAACACGATTCATTTCTCACTTGGGAGTCTTCAACTTCACAGTCCAGTGTTCTATTGTGCCGCCCATGGATGCACGACGAGGACTCCGAGTTCTTTAATTACAGATGGCTGTTTATTGATGCAAATCACGTTCATCACCACCGTAGAACTACAATGCAGGAAATAATAACAGTCAATACTCATACAATTCAGTCAATAGAATTACAAAAACTAAACGAAAAGTGTGAATAAACTTTACTAACCACTTTGGCCTGCTTGCAGCTCAATGGGAGGGGTTATCTTCAAAACTCTAGTACTTTAGTCTTTCAGCTTTGACAAATAAAGTGCATAAATCTACTGCACTATCTTCTCCTACATGTCTGGACGCGTTCTGCCAGATCTGCTCAAACTACGGCAAGTCAGAGCGTGAGACAGGACGTGATACGTCACAAGAGATAAAATGAAATGTAAAAATAAACATGCGCCCTCTATAGGCGACAGCTGCATTTACATAGAGAGTGGCAATTTATATGAAGATGTTTGCAGTCAAATGTCTATCGTACTGTAGAACTTTGCCAGGGGCATTTCAGCATGTTTCGTGGAAAACCCCAACCATAATAACCGGATTTGGAGGGACAGGTAGAACATTCCCCAAGGCGATTCAGCTCCTCGGGTAATTTTCTCAAAATGTTCTGCACTGCACCTGTGTGTGTGTGTGTGTGTGTGTGTGTGTGTGTGTGTGTGTGTGTGTGTGTGTGTGTGTGTGTGTGTGTGTGTGTGTGTGTGTGTGTGTGTGTGTGTGTGTGTGTGTGTGTGTGTGTGTGTGTGTGTGTGTGTGTGTGTGTGTGTGTGTGTGTGTGTGTGTGTGTGTGTGTGTGTGTGTGTGTGCGTGTGTTCGTGCGTGCGTGCGTGCGTGCATGCGTGCGTGCGTGCGTGTGTGTGTGTGTGTGCGTGTGTGTGCGTGCGTGCGTGTGTGTGTGTGTGTAGTTCAGCTGAAATGGTCAAGACCCAGCACACAGACTGAAGTCCTTGTCTCTGATGAACTTATCACAGACCCCTGTGTGGTTGTGAAGGCCAACATCACAACACCGCAGGAAGAGACTGTCGAACTGCACAGAAACTCTGCAAGGAGGGTTCTGCTTAGCATGAAGCAGTCTGAGATCAGGCAGCACTGGTGTGGACTCAGATTACAGGGAAAGCTAGCTTGTTTGGAGTTTGCTGACCACTCGGTCTCACACTCAGTGTTTAATAACGCCGCTGTTGGTGAGGATGTTTTCAAATTTACCATCAAAGCAAGATTGCAGGTATTACCCACTCAATACAATCTGCCAAATATTGCTCTGTCTCAGCTATTATTGGCAGCTTAGCCACGTGGAGAAGGAGGTGCTATGTGTACCCTTAAGTGTTCAGTGCTGCTTGGCCCCGATACATTTGATTCCCTGTTCATGTAATATAATTTGTGGAACCAAATAAAGTATTAATGTGTGTCTGTGTGTGTGTGTGTGTGTGTGTGTGTGTGTGTGTGTGTGTGTGTGTGTGTGTGTGTGTGTGTGTGTGCGTGCGTGCGTGCGTGCGTGCGTGCGTGCGTGCGTGCGTGCGTGCGTGCGTGCGTGCGTGCGTGCGTGCGTGCGTGCGTGTGTGTGTGTGTGTGTGTGTGTGTGTGCGTGCGTGCGTGCGTGTGTGTGTGTGTGTGCGTGTAGTTCAGCTGAAATGGTCAAGACCCAGCACACAGACTGAAGTCCCTGTCTCTGATGAACTTATCACAGACCCCTGTGTGGTTGTGAAGGCCAACATCACAACACCGCAGGAAGAGACTGTCGAACTGCACAGAAACTCTGCAAGGAGGGTTCTGCTTAGCATGAAGCAGTCTGAGATCAGGCCAGTGGCGGCCGGTGGGTTTCGCCACTAGGGGGCGCTATACCAAACATTTTGCAAAATGCAAACATGTACAGTACAGTACCACGCAACACTCATTGCCAGACGTGAGCGATTCGACTCACGCTCACGGCAATGAATCGGCTCTTATGAACGAGTCGCTCAGCTGTTACTACAACAACACACAACCAGTCAAATAAAGTATAGTCTAGACTCTAATTCACAACTTGAAACACAATATATAAATAGAAAAGTTAGAAACAAAACTCGCCCGTCTACAAACACAGGCAGATCTCTCCCTCTCTCTCTCACACACAGCGCGACGTGGAATCGATTCGTTACACAATCAGACCTATTATATACCAAGAATAACTTCAGTATGAGTACAGGGCTGTACACATATTTTGCATATTGTTAAACGAGCCAAGGCTAGCTATTAAACTATCGATATGAATCGAAAATCTGGGACCCTGATGTAAACAAGACAAACGTCTTTCTCTGGTCTGCATCCCCTTAACAATTGTGTGTATTGAGCCGTACTGTATTGTACCCATTCTGCAATCTGTTAATAAAGTTCTCATTCATTCATTCATTCATTCAAACATAGACGATATTGAACAAGCCATAATCCACGTATTTTCAATCCGGGAGAGCTGCAGTAGTTAAATCAATGAGCCATCGAGATAGTCAGTGTGGTAAGTAACGTTATTATTGCATCCAAGATTGATACAGATACAGAGAGAGAGAGAGAGAGAGAGAGAGAGACTCACTGTTTAGTTGAACGTCCAGGGCCAAGTTAGCAGTTAGCCAAGTGTTAGCTCAGCTGAGCTCGTTGCCACAACACTCAACAAGTACATTCCCTTGTCCATTTCCGCTCGAACAGACTGCAAAACTACCTGGCGTTCTATCGCCATGCTCTAAGACAAACTCTAACCTTAACCAACTTTGAAAGAGTGCCTAAGCTTAAGAACTTGCAGTCACGGCACGGCACGCTCTAAGACAAACAGCTGCATGCATCTCACAACAACACAACTATCTCAACCAAGCTAGAAGCTAGAAATTGGATTCGGCCAATCAGAGATCGTCTCTGTGAAATTCTGCCATGGAAAGAAATACTGGCGTCGGCCAATCAGAGAGCGTCTCCGCGAAATGCGGCTATGGAAAATCCTTCACGGAAGTTCACGCTGCTGGCTAGACCGCTTCAAATCGCGCTCGGATTCCAACATAATAGTCATATTTCAACGCACAACGCCGTATGCACTGATTGGCTGTGACGGAGACAGCGATCAAACTGTGACGCGCACGCAGAGCGCTATCGCGTATTGCCCCCGAGAAATACGAAAAAATAAAAAAAAATAAAAAAAACGTGATGTCACTTCCTGCTCTGGAAAACGGTGTTTTTTTAATTTAGATAATAACGTTATATTGTGCATTGGAAATACAAACATACTTAAAATGAGTAAATATTATTAATTTTAAACATGTTTATATTATTTATAGGGCTATAAAACACAAAAACGAAAAAGTTTTATTCTCTTCTTCTCTGATTTAACAGCAGCTGGCCAGCAGGTGGGTCGGCGCCCTAGCGCCCCTAGTGGTAGAGCCGCCACTGGATCAGGCAGCACTGGTGTGGACTCAGATTACAGGGAAAGCTAGCTTGTTTGGAGTTTGCTGACCACTCGGTCTCACACTCAGTGTTTAATAACGCCGCTGTTGGTGAGGATGTTTTCAAATTTACCATCAAAGCAAGATTGCAGGTATTACCCACTCAATACAAACTGCAAAATATTGCTCTGTCTCAGCTATTATTGGCAGCTTAGCCACGTGGAGAAGGAGGTGCTATGTGTACCCTTAAGTGTTCAGTGCTGCTTGGCCCCAATACATTTGATTCCCTGTTCATGTAATATAATTTGTGGAACCAAATAAAGTATTAATGTGTGTGTGTGTGTGTGTGTGTGTGTGTGTGTGTGTGTGTGTGTGTGTGTGTGTGTGTGTGTGTGTGTGTGTGTGTGTGTGTGAGTGTATGTGTGTGTGTGTGTGTGTGTGTGTGTGTGTGTGTGTGTGTGTGTGTGTGTGTGTGTGTGTGTGTGTGTGTGTGTGTGTGTGTGTGTGTGTGCGTGTGTGTGCCCGCGTGTGTGTGCGTGCTCTCCTGTGCGAGTACATGTGTGGTGTAACACTGCCCTCCAGTGGTGTGAGAAGGTGTTTCACATTGTAATACCAGCTAAATAGATCCTCACCTGACTTCTCAATTCCACCACTGTATTTCAAAGAACATTTGCATGGAGATTTTAATCATTTAAGGGACTGATCAATATTTATTTAAAATGTGTACTTTATTCTAACTCTGGAGTCAAATGAGGGGGACCCTCATTTTCAATGACGCAGAGTTTACATAATGGCATCAACAAATCCAAACACATACAAAGAAATACTAGGAAACAGTTAAAAAGGAAAAGTTATACAGCCAAAGGAAAGTATAAATACAGTAGTAGTGTCACCTGACCCCCACGGGAAGTATCCAGGTCTAAGGCTAAGGTGTGCACATGCACGGATACTCTTCCCAAAGGGGTCAGCCAACCTACCACCATGAATTTCCCCAGGACCACAAACAGACACGGGAGATTGCGCCGAGAAACAGTAAGAAAGCTTTTATTGTAGGAAAAATAGATATTTAATACAAGGGTTATACTTCTATATAAATAATTGGTCGCCTATTTAAAAGACCCACGCCTCCTAGGCCTAGGGTAGTTAAAAGGAGGAAGCGCTCAATGCCCTGTAAACCCACCCCCAGACTGTTGCTCCCACCCACGCTACCTATCCCCGCCCCTGAGGCACTACACACATGAAGAAAAAGGGTTTGCCCTGCACACGGGTCTATGACTATCAAACATTAGTCTAGAATCACACCACACCACACGGTTCACTGCAAACAGCCTAAAATAGGTATGGATATCACACCATCCCTCGGGGAGCCACGGCAAATGATTATAGGGAATATAGGTAGGTAAATACACACTAAGTGTCACACAGTAACTAAGGGGGCTGGGATAAAATAGCGCGGGCTGCTCACCGCTAGGGGTAGGGCCTAGGCCTAGAATACTCCTCTCATATCCTAACCTAGGTTTGGGCAGTGGAAGCGCTGAGTTGACAAACACTACAAACAACGGTTTTAAGTATGACCGGGGCCCGAAGGTGAGGGCCGGAAGGACGCCACCTCCTTCCGCTCCCGTAGCCCCTCCCGCCTTCGGGCTAAAACTGTTCTGTCCGTACTGGGGTGTTTTAGGCACTCCAAGCACCACGCGTACAATAATGTCCTCCCGCCTGCAATGGAGGGCACAGTCAGTAATAGCAAGGTCCCCCCGTTCCCGGGTTCGTCACAATGCACAAATTAGATATCCTCCATATGATTCAGCAAAGAGAGAGAAAGGTAGTTCACAGAGGATGGAGTGTCCACAATACTAGGTTCAAATCTTCTACAGTTTTACTGGCTTACTGCATGCCGTTCCGATAATCTTCAGCTTCACGCTACTAATAATATTCCTAATTCCAATGCAGTCACTGTTCGTCTATGTCTTCATTTACCACTCGGGAAACAGTTCGCTTGTCAGGCGCGTATTCTAATATCTTGCATCCTTTACTCACGGCGGGCGGTGTGGCGATAATGTCTCTCCTGTCTGAGGCTCCACCCGTTTTCACTGCGGGGGGAACACCGCAGTCGGCGATAGGAACTGGTTCCACTGGAGGAAAAGCACAACACAAAAGAGTCGTGTGTCCTCGTACTCCTACAGCCCCGCGTCCTCTGGTACCGTCCTCTCGACTCCCGTTTTCGTTCTGCTACTGTCCGTCATTGATCCTCCTTTCAGCAGCACCAGTACTTCCGGGCACCGCCCCCGTCACGCCAGCCAGCCAATCCACTTCTCGCTCCCTCCAACGACGCTCCCCAGCTGCATGTGTAGACTGCATGACGTTACGTAAGCTACCCCCCCTGGTGGTCCTGCACTCGCCTGCTGTAGCTGTCTTCTGCACAAAATCACCATCCCAAGACGGCTCTCTCCTCTCCCACCGGGACTTCCTGGACTCCATCTAGACAAAAAACAGGGACAGCATAGGGCAGTACAGTGACGGTGCTTCGAATATCATCATAGGCTGATATTTACTTGCCTGTTATATCAGCCAGGTAAGCCTTTAGGTCCTCTTCCAGACCATCCCGGGACACGTCCTCCTCTTGGGCTCCCGCAGGTACATACACACCCCCATACAGATACCCCTATACCCCCACCGCGACATTTCCCCCCCCCTATTTCGATGGCCGTCCCGGCCATCACAGCTGGACCAAGCGGATGGGGGGTTTGCCCAGGTTGCTGCGCCGGGATCGTCGAGGCGGTCTCGCCTCCAGGGGGACCACTGCAGGCCCGGCTTTGGCCCTTCCATTCCCTTGGCTGCTCCCTCCTTCCTCAGGATCGACAGGTACCTCAACCTCTCCAGGACCTCCTTCCTCAGGATCGACAGGTACCTCAATCTCTCCAGGACCTCCTTCCATTCCACTCGACTCCAGGCGCCGGGATCGTCGAGGCGGTATCACCTCCAGGGGGACCACTGCAGCCTCTGCTGCCTCCAGCTGTACAGGTAACCTGGGTTCCTCCACAGGTCTCGTTACAGCGGGGCCAAAGTGAAGCTCTGGGACCGGGAGGATGTAACCACCCTGTCCGGTCGCTGGGGGCGGCAGGAAGGGGAAGCGGAGACCCTGGGTTTCTAGGGGGGCCCTACCTTCTGCCGGTCCCTCTAGCACTTCATCAGGGTGTGAGGGCACTCCCGCTGGACAGGGGCGGAGATTGTTCCTATGCAGGGTGCGACCAGGCCCTTCCTGGCCCTCCGGCCGAACCAGATACACGGGTTGGTTGGGTCGGGGCTGTCCGATAATCACATGGGGTCTGGGTACCCACCGGGGTGCCAACTTCCCCTGGGCCCGCCGACGAAAGTTCCTTATCAAGACCCGTTCTCCTGGCAGCAAGGGTACTGCTCGCGCCCCTCGGTCATAACGAGCTTGGTCCCACCGCTGCCTCTTGGTCACATTCGCCTGTACACGCTCGTAGGCCTCCATCCCTCCAGGGTGGCTCTCCGTTGCGGGGGTGAGACATCGTGTATCAAGTCCACTGGTAACCTGGCATGGCGACCAAACACTACAAAATGAGGAGTCATACCGGTACTTGCGTGTATGGCATTATTGTAGGCTTGGACTAAGTATGGAAGCTGATGGTGCCAGTTTGGTTGGATGTCGGGGTCGAGGGAGCCCAGTAGAGAGAGCAGCGTCTGGTTAAAGCGATCACAGGCCCCATTGCCCTGAGGGTGGTACGGAGTCGTGCGGCTCTTCACGCACCCATACATGTCACACAACTGCTGCATCAGCCGGGACTCAAATGCAGCCCCCTGATCCGTCAAAAACCGTTCTGGACGTTCCGTATCCGCAGCTTCCTCCGCCTCCCTCTCCAGCGGGTCCCGTCCTTCCACTGCCTGGACCGTCGTGTTCCCCGTCTCTGGCAACCGGTCGGTCTGGGACAGGCCACGGCTGGCGTAGGCGATGACCCGCTCTTGGCCCCCCTGGACCTGGGACAGGACTGCTCCCAGTCCCTCCAAGCTGGCATCCGTGTAGAGCCTCGACGGCTGGCCGTAATCAGCGAAGGCCAAGATGGGGGCCTCCAACAGGTTCCTCTTCAGCTCCTCAAATGCCTGCTGACAGGGCAGTGCCCAGGTCACTGGCGCAGACGGTCGTCCAGCAGTGCCTTGGAGCAGTCGGTTAAGAGGGGCGGCGATCCGGGCAAAGCCAGGGACGAACCGCCTGTAGTACCCCACGAATCCCAGGAATGACTTCACCTGTTTGGCCGTGGTGGGCACAGGCAGCTGCGGACGGCCTGAGACTTCTCTGGGTCAGTCGCCACCCCCTGGCCGCTGACGATATGTCCCAGGTACCTCACCTCCCGGTGGAACAACCTGCACTTCCCTGGCTGGAGTTTGAGACCATGCTCCTGCAGGCGATGGAACACCATCTCGAGATGATCCAGGTGGCTCTGAAAGTCTGGGGAATAGACGATCACGTCATCTAGGTATATGAGGAGATGGTCATTCACCTGACCACCCAGGCAACGCTGCATCAATCGTTGGAAGGTGGCGGGGGCATTGCACAGACCAAAGGGCATCCGCTCGAACTGGTACAACCCCAGTGGTGTGGCGAAGGCTGTCTTCTCCTGGTCCTCCGGCACCACTTCCACTTGCCAATACCCACTGGCCAGATCCAGTAGCAGCACCGTGCAATATAACAGACTCAAGAAAAACAACTACAGGTCGACAGTGGATCTACAACGTCCAAGAGACACAAGGGAACTACATTTTAGGTCAAGTTGTAAGTGATTCCATGATGCTGCTGCATCGACACAGAAAGCAGTCTTTCCAGGCTCAGTCCTGCATAAGACACGTCAAGAACCAGACAGTCACCGGAGCGTGTTATTATGACTAGTATTCCAGTGTAACATAGATGAGATATAAGATGGTACTTTACAGAGCAGAGCTTTATAAATGTATAGATACCAATGATTAACACGTCTATCAGTTAGTGAAGACCAACCGACCTTATCATACCAAATACAGTGGTGAGTGTTGTAGCTATCAGCTAATAAACCCCAGGGCAGAGTGGTATACAGAGTCTGATAATCGCCTGAGTGTAGTGACAGCAGTGTGTAAATTACATCCCCATAGTCCAAAATTGCCAAGAAAGTTGAATCAACACTCCTTTTTCTACAGAACAAGGGGAGTTTGGCTTTGTTTCTATACAGAGATATTTGCTAGTAAGGTTACCAATGTGGTAATTAAATGTGAATTTGCCATCAAGCCAGATTCCCATATATTTGTATTCTGTAACCCTTTCAATATATGAACCATTTACAGTTGAAATGTGTAGGTTATTGCAGTCTAAGCTTTTTCTTTAGGTTTATATTTCTGGAGGGCATTAAAGGAAAGCTGCAGCTTCTCCATAGCTAGCTGAGCAGTGTCAGCAATACAGTATATAATTGTATCATCTGCATATAAATGGGCATGACAATCATCCAATAGGGAGAGAATATAATTGATAAAAAATGGTGAAGAGTACTGAACCCTGTGGATCATCCTTTGTTATCTGTACGAATTCTGAGTGGGGACTTCACACACTGACGTCAAATAATTCTGAAACCAGTCACAGGCTTTTCTACCCAACCCAATATTATATCATTTCTGTAAGAGCAAAGGATGATCCACTGTATCAAATGCTTTAGATAGATCTACAAAAAGAGCAGCAGAATACTTCTAATTATCTAATGCAGATATAATGTCATTTGTAATTAATGTGACAGCTGAAATGGTGATGTGATTTGCTCTAAATCCAGATTGATGCGGACTTAAAACTGAATGAATTCAAAGGAAAGACTTGAGTGGGTTGTTTATCAAGGATTCCATGGTTTTAGCCACGCATGCAATAGTCAGTTGTAAAGGGGTTATATAGTAACACTCTGCCTTTTGTTATTCTTCCTAAATAAACAGCCTACTCTACACAGTTGAACCAAAATATTCAGTACAATGAAAATCAAGTTTTTCAATCTGGTTGCATTTATTTTTTTACAGAAGGTATGTTGATGTAACATTACCCAACATGTTATAAATGTTGCTGTTGTTGTGAAAGTGATGACTAAAGCCAGGGGCGTAGCTGTAGATTCTGGGCCCCATGAAAGAATGTATTTGTAGGCCACCAGTGAATGCAAATAAAAAAGTTTATTTGGCCATTTATTTATTGATGAAAACGCATAATATGGTTTTTACCTATACATTCGGATCAGCAGTTCAGCACCTGCACTGTTGTCAAGTCAAGTCAAGTCAAGAGTTTTAATTGTCACGGCATACAGGTATACAATGAAATGCGGGTGGTCTTGCCCGCAACGATGTGCAATACAGTGTTACAACATATAATAGAATCAAAAATGAAAAAACAACATTGTGCAGTAAACAGGTAACAGGTAACATGGAGTGACATCTCGGTATCTGTACATAGTTATTTACAGAGCATATGGGACATGCTAGTTAGCTTTGGTAGTGCAATACACTGTTCCTGTTATTCTAATTTAAAGTGTCCTTTCCTTTGGCCATAAGTGTGCGTGTGTGCGACATGAGTGTGTGCCCGCTCATGTTAAAGTGTTAAGTGGCTGCTCGTGTGTGAGCGTGCACAGCGTGCGTGTCGTGTGTGTGTTCATGTGTGCTTGTGTGTGGATAGTTCAATGTTCTGAGCACTCAATGTTCATTGTTCATGGCTCTGATGGCCTGGGGGAAGAAGCTGAGCCTAAGCCGCTCTGTCCTAGTAGCTGGGGTTCGCAGGCGTCTGCCTGACCTCAGCAGCTGAAACAGGCTGTTATTGGGGTGGTGAGGGTCTTTCATTATCCTGCAGGCTCTGGATTTGCACCTCTTGTTGTATAGAACCTGCAGGGGGGGTAGTGCAATACCCGTGGTACGCTCGGCTGAGCGCACCACTCTCTGTAGGGCCTTCTTGTCCTGTGCCGTGCTGTTTCCATACCAGGCAGTGATGGATGCTCTCTACAGCTCCTGAGTAGAAGGACTGGAGTATCTTCCCCGATACTCTGAACTTCCTTAACTGTCTCAGGTGGTAGAGGCGCTGTTTCGCCTTCTTTACTACTGTGTCTATGTGTGTTGACCATGTCAGGTCCTCTGAGATGTGGACCCCCAGGTACTTAAAGCTGCTCACCCTGTCCACGGTAGCCCCGTTAATCATCAGTGGTGTGTGCGTCTCCTGCTGTCCTCTCCTATAATCCACGATCAGCTCCTTGGTTTTACCAATGTTCAGGAGCAGGCTGTTGTCCTGGCACCAGCGTTCCAGTACCTCAACCTCCTCCCGGTAGGCCTTCTCGTCGTTGTCCGAGATCAACCCCACCACCACTGTGTCGTCTGCGAACTTCACTATGGAGTTGGAGCTGAACTTGGCCACACAGTCGTGTGTGTAGAGTGAGTACAGCAGGGGGCTCAGAACACAGCCCTGGGGGGACCCGATGCTCAGGGTGATGGTGTTGGAGGTCTGACCCCCCACCCTGACCGCCTGGGGTCTTTCGCTCAGAAAGTCCAGTACCCAGGCGCTCAGGGCGGAGCTCAGACCTAGCTCGATCAGCTTGTCCACCAGTCTGGTGGGGACTATGGTGTTGAACGCTGAGCTGTAGTCAATGAACAACAGTCTCACATAGCCCCCCTTCTGACGGTCAAGGTGCGAGAGGGTGCTGTGCAGTACCTGGGAGACCGCGTCGTCGGTGGACCTGTTTGACCTGTATGCAAATTGCATAGGGTCCATATCACTGGGGAGGGAGGCACAAATGTGGTCCTTGACCAGCCTCTCGAAACATTTCATGACCACAGAGGTGAGTGCCACCGGTCTGTAGTCATTTGGACATGTTGGGGAGGGTTTCTTCGGTACAGGGATGATGGTAGACATCTTGAAGCAGGCAGGGACCACTGACTCCGCCAGGGATTGATTAAATATGGCGGTGAACACTGGGGCCAGCTGGTTGGCACAGGACTTGAGTATGCGTCCTGTTATGCCATCTGGGCCAGCAGCCTTCCTGGTGTTCACCTGCATAAATGCTCTTCTCACACTGTGTTCCGACAACGAGAGAGCGTCCCCGCCCCCCCACGGTTGCCCCCCCCCCCTCCACACCAGCCGGCGCGCCAGTGACGTCACTAGCCGGAGAGCCAGCAGCGCCACTGTCTACACCAAACCGAGCGTAGAAGATGTTGAGCTTGTCTGCGAGGGAGGCGTCGTCGCTCCCCATTGAGGGGGCGCTGACTTTATAGTCAGTTATTGTCTTCAGTCCCTGCCATAATCCTCTTGTGTCGTTTTGTGCCATTTGTGTCTCCAGTTGGTGGGTGAGCCTAGTAAAGGATGTTGCATTGCGTTCATCTTCAATGAATGGACCAATGCAATAGTCTACCAAAGCCCCCCCCCCTCTCTCTATATATATCTCTCACACACACACACACACGCACACTTCAGAAACAAACATAGTATCAATGAGAGCATCAATAATACACCTGAGTGATGTCTAGTAAAAGAAATAATAAAAAAAAAAAATTGGGCTGGGCCCTTGGAATCATCCTAAGCTCCCCCCCCCCCCCCCCCCCCCCCCCCCCCAGCTACGCCCCTGCAAAAGCCCTTTTATCACTATCCCCCTGGATACCAACAGACCATTTCAGATTGGCCCATCAGTCTTGTCGGTTTTCAGTAGTGGTAAAGAATATCAGCTAGATAGTCCACAAACAAGTAACGGAACTGGTTTGGTACAATTTAGTTCATTTTAGTGGGTCAAGAACATCCACTGCAACTGACAATGTATGTATCACCTGCTAGCACAGGTTAACCCATGTTAATCTCCGATTACACAGGTCCCGTGAATTTGTTTCCATTTGAAAGCATCATGTATTATGATACTAACTTGACATCATCTGTCAATGAACAGAAGGCTACGCCCCCTCAACATACAGTGAGTTGGCTGTGCTCAGAGAGGCTGCACTAAAACACTTATAACAATGCAAGTGATACATCTGAAGCTGAAAGGATTACACTGCTGGCATTAACATTCCACAATAAACCTTTTCTGACTGAATTAACATCATTGTACTGGTTCTTCGTAATTTTAGTTTGGCATTCAATTTACAATGACATGTGTAGGCATTTAATTTTCATATACAGTGATATCAGAGTATGCAGGAATGACACCTGTGAATTTAACGTTTTATATCCCCCCCAACCTCCCACCCCCAACCCATAACACATTCCTCACCCAATAAGAAAATACAGATGGTGCCAAAAGATTAATTCAGAGAATATTTTTTTATTATACAAAAATAGTTCATATAAAAAGCAATAAGTAATTAAGTCCAGCAGCTTCTCACAATGTTGTCCCTCTCTAGTGATCATCATTCCATCTTTTCCTTTAATACTCTCTCTCTCTCACACGCACACACACACACACACACACACACACACACACACACACACACACACACAC